>NW_025927609.1:2281536-2613536 GCF_022837055.1 Prionailurus viverrinus | reverse complement strand
CATGAGAGGCTCGGAGTCCCCCTTCCAGCTCACCGGTTGTTGGCAGAATTCAGGTCTTTGCGGCTGGAGGTCCGAGGTCCCGGTTTTCTTGCTGGCTGTCTGCCTGGATCAGTCTGAGCCTCTGAGGCCGTCCGCAGCTCCCGGGCCAGCAGGACAGACTCTCACCTCGGAGGCCTCCGGCCACTCCGCTGCGTTCCCGCTGACCCGATTAGGACAGGCCCACCCACGCTGGGGCCGGGGGCGGGCCTCTCGGGACTGACTGAGAATCCTGCCGCCACAGTCCCTGTGTCCAGGCTTTCTTTCTCCTGAGCCTCACACTTCAGGGCTTGACCCTGTCCCTTTCCTGCCCTTGGAAAATTCCCTGCTCTGGGAGGTTTGCCAAAGAGTGAGAGGGTTAGAAAACACTGAAGTGTGGGGGTGGGGCCGTTACGATTGACAGAGCCAGAGGTTGGCCCCAAGCTCGCTGGACGCCCAGAGTGCTCTGCCTCGCTTGGCAGTGCTGCCCGTTTCCCCGGCCAGGGTCCGGGGTTGTGGGGCCGGGCAATGTGGCGGCGGGGGGGTGGGTGGCGTTCCGGGTCACCTCATCACCCCACCTCAATCCGCAGCCTGGCTCCCTGCCTCACCGTAGGTGTTTCCCTGTATACTCTCACCCTGCACGCCCCTCCCCCCCCTTCCCCCGGGAGCACCCTGAGGCCAGGGACAGGGTTGACCAGGCTTGAGGGCACCAGCCTGTCAGGAAGTGGTGAGGGCTCGTGACCAGCGGGGCCCGGGCCTGTGTTGGGTATGGGGGACGAGCATGTGACCGAGGGCCCGTGGCTGGCCCCATCCCCTCCTGTGGCATGGTGGGTCAGCTTCTGGGCCGGCTCCTTTCCCGTTACGGACCTTGAGCCCAGCTTTCTGGGGACTGGATCCTGTCTCCCAGGCTAGAGGGCCAGGCCACTCCCAGGGGCCCGCGGCGGGGCTGCTGTGCTCCCCGGGCACCGGTGCCGTCCTGTCCTCACCCGCCCCGTGGGCTCCTGGCCTGTCGGGTGACCCCTCCGGCACACCCCAGGGCCCTGTTGCCTTCATGGCGCTTGGGTGGCCTCGGCCTTGCCCCGGAGCCTGGTTGGGGACGCTCCTGACAGCCCTCCTGTTGGAGAACAGAACATCCCGTTTCCCTGAAGGCTCTGGGTCTCCCGGACGTGGAGAAGTCATGGTCCCCATCCCATCGTCCCTTGTCTCTCTGGAGGCCTGGTCCCTGCACAACCGCAGCTCCCTTCTTCCCTTCCCGGGGCGCCCTGCCCACCGGGCCAGGCCCCACGTCTCTCAGCTCCCAGTGCCCCGATCAGCCCCGCCCTGACATCTCCCGTCGGAGCCAATGTTTTGTGCCTAAGCGGTGCCTCGTTCACGCTGACCCTGAACCCTCTCTCCCAGATCCTTCCCTGGCACGAAGCTGTTTCAGAGTTGGACGGGTCAGGCCCTGGGCTTTGGGGCTTCCTGAGTTTGTGTCATGTGCGGGGGCTTCTGGGAGGGGAGGCGAGGCAGCTGTTCCCTTGCTTCCCAGCCACACGTCCAGACGGTCACTGCTTGCTTTCTAGCTTCTAATTATCGTAGTAAGTTCTGCCTTCATGGGAATCGATGACGTGCTTGAGTTTCAAAAGCGGGGGTGTTTTGATTTGGGACCTTCACTAACTGAACTCAGACTCAGGCCGGCTTAAACGGGAGAGGGGCTCACTGGCCCTCGCCTCTGGGGCTTCTGGAAGTGGTGTTGCCTCAGGGGAGCTCACCACCGGTCAGTTCCCTTTTCTTGCCCATCCCTGTGTGACTGGTGTCCTTTAACCAGGTGGTGGCACCGGGGCTGCCCTCGCCGTGCCCGCCGCCGCTGAGAGGCTCTGTGTTGCTGCCCCCCCCCCCCCCCCCAAGAGCTTCTAGGGCTGCGACCCGGCAAATGGGGGCCGCTGGGTAGGGCGATTCAGGTCGTCCACTCTGGTCTCCCGGACCTGGGGTGTCGGAGCAGGAAGCAAGGTCTTTCCCGTGTCCCAGGGTGAGCTGACAAGATGGAGTGGCGAGCTCGGTGGCATCCAGCAGAAGCGTGACTCATGTCCGTCCGCGCCGTGCTGAGAGGCTCCAGCCCCAGGACTCACGTAGGCCTTCTGGTCTGCACAGGTGCCTTTATGTGTCTGTGAAGGCTCTGGAGGCTGGCGTTCCCTGGGGCCCCTGAGGAGTTCTGCGGTCTGCCGGAGGCCGGCTTCGGGTCGGGACCGGAGCCCCCACACCCCTGCCCAGTTCCAGATGCCGTGGGAGGGCCCTGCTCTCCCTGTGAGCTGCGGCCCCCCCACGGCCCCCACGCGTGCCTGCAGCAGGTCCGTCAGTCATCGATGCGGCTCTAGGACGCTGAGCCTGAGGCTGGGGTTCTCCAGGTGGCCGATGGCGCTGCCCCCGCAAGGTGGAGGGGGGGCAGGGGGGCAGCACAGGGCAGCGGGGTCATGGGCTCGCGCGGCTGGGCCATAGAGCCAGGCCCGTCCCGAGGTTGGGTTCTGCCGTCCGGACGGGGTCCCCCCAGCCCTCCCTGCAGCCGGTCACCGGCTGTGCGGTGGAGCTGCGACCTCGGTGAGAATGTTCAAGGCGTGTGGTGGTGTCTTTGTGCCCGTGTCTGGAACAGGGTGGGGGCCCCAGAGGCAGGACCGGCCGCCCTATCCGCGGGGCCCCTCCGTAAAATCGTTAGGGGATTTGGGCTGGCAACGGCAGGACGTCAGCCTGGGCGCGGGTGCCCGCAAGGGCCGCGAAGCCGGCCGCGCCCGTCGGGGGTTCGCCTCGGCTGTGCCGTGGGGACTCCCGGGGTGGAGCCCCCATCTGTGACTCCGCTCAGCGTCGTATTTGGGAACACTGGGCAGCGTCTGTGTGCGCCGGGCAGAAGAGGGGGTGGGTCTGCCCCGTTCTAAAGCGCCCCCGTGGCCCTGTGTCCCGGAGCGAAGGAGGCAGGAGAGGAAATGTCACCGGGACCCAGCTCCACGTCAGGTCAGGATAGGAGGGAAGAGGCGGGGCAAACGTGAGCGCGAGCCCTCTCCGGATGGGCTGCTCCCCACCATGTGCTCTGTCCCCAGCGTTTTTGTCACGCACGCCCGTGATCAGGTCCCACGTGGATGCTTGGCCCGGAGTGTGGCGTTAGTGCCGCGTGGGGTCCCGCTGCGCGGATTCTTGCCGACACTCGGCACGCGTTGAGGAGCGTCGTGGGGACACAGCCTGCGGCGGAGCGATGTGGTCGGGCGTGCGTGTCTCGTGACGCGGTGAGGAAGAACGGGAATGTGGGCCCGTGGGCGGTGCTGGGGACCCCGTTCATTCTTTGGAAAATGGCTGAGGGGTGAGAGCCCCACGCCGACCCTGCCCTTCCCGTCCAGATGCTCCCAGACCCGTCCCTGCCAGGGGTGGTCCGGACTCGATGAGGGCGAGTTTCTGTAGAGAAAAAGTGAATCCGTTGTGCGACCCTGACTGAGTCGGGTCCAGGGGACGAAGACCAGCGGGTGTCGCCTCCCAGAACCGGGAAACCAGCAGGTGAATGAGCCTCCGGTGGGAGAACACCCCCCGGCCTCTGAGGACCTCCCACCGGGAGAGGAGGACAGGAGAGTCTGAGCTGGATTGAGCCCGTGGAGCTGATACCGGTTCACAGACACTGGGGACAGAAGGACACGTCACCCGACACGGTGGGGGCGCAGCGTCCTTCAGTCTGGGGAACCGTCCCAGGACAGGCAACCTGGTTCGGCAGAGAAACTGTAAGAAGGGAACGGGGTGGTGGGGAGACCCCCGCCAGCCTCCGTCTGGGGACTGACCTTGTCACTCCAGTAAACAGACTGGGAAAGTGCAGATGTGGCCGGAGCAGCAGGGACGAGTGGCGGTCCGGGCGTGTGACGGTGTTGATGCCTGATGGCTGCTGACGGGCACGAAGAGGCCGCGGCGTGTCGAGGGGGCCCGGCCGCTGGCTCTGGGCTGGACGGTTTGCCCTCTAGGCTCCAGGCTCCGAGCGGTCAGCACAGAGCCCGACGCGGGGCTCGAACTCAGGAACCGTGAGATCGTGACCCGAGCTGAAGTCGGATGCTTAACCGACTGAGCCACTCAGGTGCCCCGGAGATGATATGTTTAAAAAGCCACGTGTGGTGCGTATGTGTGTGTGTGTATCTGTGTGACATGAGTGTGTGCGTGTGCAAGTGTGCACGTGTGTGTGCAGGATGGCCGGCCACCCTGCGCGTGCCCGCCCGACGGTCTCGGTGGCAGGTGGCGGCCAGTTGGCCCCACCTCTCACGGCAGCACACGGACGGTCTGTCGTGGTGAATGTGGCCTGCGCTCTCTCCTGACTGTGATACTCGCTGTCCCCTTGCCCGGCGTCTGCCCCGTCCCCTCCCAGAGTGCGGATGCCCCGGAGCCTCCAGGACGGTGGACCTGGCTGCTGCCCTGCTGGGACGAGGGCTGGTGACACGAGGGCGGGCCTCGGCGAGGTCCACGCGGCGCCTGCTGTGTTTCGAGTGAAGCGGAGCCTCCTTCACGTGCACGGGAGCTGCTGGCGTCCCCGAGTCTCCCCTCGGTGCCGTCGCCCCCCCCCCCCCCCCCCCCCCCCATCGCTCGGGAGCCTGAGGTGGATTCGTCTCCCAGGGGGCACGCGTTGGACACGATGTCCCGCAGCCACCGTGACCCAGCGGGAGGGGGAGATGTGCGGCCTGGGCGTCCCTCAGACCCGGGCGGTAGCCACCGACCGTGCCCTGGGCTTCCCCGGGGGTGGCCCTAAAATCTCCCAGCTCCCGTTGGGGTGGATGTGGTGGGGGGGACGCAGAGGCCGCCGCCTGCTGGTCCCCTGGGGCCTGTAGTACCAGGGTCTCCGGCCCGGCACCCAGACCAAAGCCCCAGGGAGACGCGTGATAGGCAGCTGACATTCAGCTGGAGTCGGCACAAACCGGTGAGACGTGTAAGAGTTCTGGAAAGGGGCCCCACGTGACAGGGCTCCCACTCACGCCCGGCCGCCGCGGAAGGGCCTGGAAGCCCTGGCGGGGCGGGGCGGGCCGGGAGGGACTGAGGCCTCCGGCAGGGTGGCGTGTCCGGCTGGGGTGACGGAGGCTCTTCAGGCATCTCCTTGAGAACGCGAGGAAGCCGGAGCAGAGGCGCCCTCCCTCCGGCGGGCAGCGCGGCGTCTTGGGGCCCGGCCGTCGGGACTGTAAACACCCGAGCCTCTCGGGGTCTCCCTCAGGCCCCCCCGAGACGAGCACGATGTGGGTCGTCTTTTTCAGTTGAGGCAGAAGTCGCGCGATAGCTGATGAAAGCGACGAGAGTACACAGCCGAGGGGCGTTGGGTGCGCCCACCGTGTTGCCCGACCGCCACCCCTGCCTCCTTCCAGGACGTTCTCGGCGCTTTCTCTGCTGCTTTTCTTCGCCACCTCGCGCGAGATTCTGTCCACACCTCGCGGTCGCGTCCGCGGTGCCACGCCTGGCGCTCTGACGTGCCGCGCACTAAGTTCCCTCTCTCCTGTCCGTGGGGGGGGGGTCTTTCGTCGGGGGCGGGGGGCTGTTCCATTCCCGGCCAGACCTGTGGGAGGTGCTGTACGGACTCAGCACGGAGACCCCGTGGCCAGGAGACTCCTGCCTGGAGGGTGTGCCAGTGCCCTGCCCCTGCCACCTGCGGGGCAGGTGCCTCCTGCGTTAACTCAGGGACTTTATCACGAAAGCCGAAAGCCTCTCCAGGCCGTGTCCCCGACACGCGGCTTGAGTGACTCCTGGGCCCCGGCCGGCCTGGCTTCACCCTGTCGCTCCTGGTCACTTGGAATGGGTGCCATCCTTTGTGGGCCCTGGTGCCAGAAGTCCCTCTCCCGCGGTCTCCCCACGCTGCTCCTCGTCCCTCGAGTCACCCTGGGCTGCGTGATCTGGCAGCGGCTCCCTCATCCCTGTCGTCGTGGGGGCCGCCGTCCCTGGAGCGTCTCTAGAGCCTTTGGGCCTTGGAGTCTCCAGGGCTCACAAAAAATAGGCACAAAGGGTAGGTGCTCCTGCACGAGGACACGCGTGCTGTGAGATGGGGGGGGGGGGGGGGGGCAGGAGGCGGATGGCGTGCATGGCCGAGTCGCTTCTGTCCACTCCTGTGGTCCAGTGGCTCTCCCCAGAGCTGGGAGTGGGGAGCCACCGCGAGCGCTGCGTGGTGTCCTCAATAGGTTCCCGTTGCTCTCAGGGTCTGAACGTCCCACTGCACTGGAAAGGTTCGGGTTCGAGAAGCAGAGGTCTGTGTAAAAATGGGGCACGTGCCAGGGGCACCTCCTTGCACGACAGCCCGGAGGCGGCGTCCTGGGTTGCCGAACCGCCCCGGGCCTGTGGGCACAGGCTCGGCTCCAAAGACCACTTTCTCCAGCCTCCGAGGGAGGAGGGCGGGAGGGAGGCTCCCCAGCACCGACGCCCGGCCCTTCCGTCCTGGGCCAGAGGGGCACAGCCAGCCCCAGGCGGCCATCAGGCCCCGTGGACACTTACGATGACTCAGCTGTGGATTACGGAAACGTGCCCAGCAGGCAGCCCTGGAACCCCGATGGGGAGGCACCCAGTGCCCCTTGGCCTCGTGTCACCCGTTCCTAAGGTTGCTGACCCATAGCAGGTCGGGGGGCAGGGCAGGGAAGGGCCGGTGGCCGCCAGTGGGAGGACGAGCAGAGCTGAGTCCCCCAAAGCCAGACCCGTCTCACGGGATCCTGGCTTCTGTGTGGAAATGCAGGCCTCGGGCAGAGGGGAAGGCTGGGCGGGGCCGTTGGCCAAAACCAGTAGCAAGAACAAAAGACGGGAGGGGGGTGGGGCAGAGCTGCCTGGGGCCCCCCTGGGGGCCCGCCCTGCTCCCTGGGGCCTCGGGCCTGGGTGGGGGGGGGGGGGTGCATGAGTGTCTGGTCTGGCCTTCCTCCCCCACCCCCGCCCCACTGGCCTTTTGGAAGCGGGCTGCCCACCTGTGCCCCCATGGTCCCTCTCCCCCCTCCCATCTCCAGGATGAGCTAGCCACCCTCCCGGAGGTCACCTCACTCCCCAGGGGCAACCTCTAAGCTCAGGCTTTTCCTTTTGTGCCTTCCTGGCCAGCACGAGCCGACCTCCGCCTCCTGCGAGTGGGCAAATCCCAAGTCTCCTCCTCCTGTGGGCCCATGCAAGATGGTGTCCCCGAGGGCTGTCCTGCATACCTCTCCAAAGGCCCCCCCCCCGGGGGTCGGGACCCCCACAGTCCGACTCAGACTCTGGCTTCCTCCCACCTTGCTGCCTCCTGGCCCTCCCCCGTCGGGAGTCCTCAGAAGCTCCTCTCAGGAGCCCCCTCATCCCTGCCAGGAGAGACCACTCGAGTTTGACGTCCTTATGTCTGTGGTGACTCCACTGACCCCGGAGCGTCCTACAAGTGACTTAAGGGTGAGGCAGAGCTCAGGCCCAGGCGGGGGAGCTGTTGGAGCTGCCAGGCCCCTGAGGAGCTTTGCCGCGTGGTCATGCGGGGTGGGGGTGGGGGGGCTGGCCTGGGGGGTCCAGGGAGCCGGGCCGTCTCCCCTCCTGCCGCGCAGGATCGGCAGTGGCACCCGCCTCAGGTTGTTTGAGGATTCGATACATTAATACGAGCAAAGTGGCGAGAAGCGTGTGGGTGCAGAGCAGCTGTGGCAGCATGATGTTTGTGGGTTGTTCCGGCCTGCTGGTGCCGAATGGAGGCCGATCTCCAGGCTTGGGGGTGATGTCGGCGGGTGGGCACGGAGTCAGCGAGGTCGGAGTTGGAGCCGAGGGGAAGGTCGGGAAAGCTTTCTAGAGCCGTGTGAGAGGGACGGCCCGCCTCCCCTGGCCGCCGGTTGGCAGGGAGGAGGGTCGCGCCCGCCCTTCGGGAAATGCAGCCGAGCAGTTTATTTAAAGGAAGGTACATTTTTGGGAGAGGCCTTGAAAGCACACTCATCGCTTAAGAGAAAAGAGGCAGTTTCATTGCAAACCCGCCAGAGACACGAAGTCCATTAGCAAACGTTTCAGCCCGTTGTATGCTTTAGCCTCCTGGAACTTAAAGGCAGTATTACAATAGTGATTTGTGGCTCTTAAATAGTCCGCTATAAATAGTGCGGCAGACTGAGCGGGAAGCAGCAAGGAGCAGCGACGGTGCCTGGCATGGCAACCAACTGGCACGGTCAATCCCGGCAGAGGATTGATTGCCGAAAGGGACAGGAAGGAGCAGAGCCCTTCTGTCCCGCGGTCGTCCAGCCTCCCGGCTGCAGTGGCCAAACCAGTATAGGTGGTTCCACGGGCCCCCTGTGCTCTCTAAACCCTCCCTGGCCTCGGGCCATTTCAGGGGGCCTAGTTCTGACCCCAGCCGCCCGGCCCTCCCCGCTGCCCAGGGAGCCACGTGGCTGGCATGTGGCCCTCGTCCAGCCCTGTGCCAGGGCACAGCCACCCTACAGCGTGGGAGCTTCCCGGAGACACCCCAAATGTCGTTCTCACACTGCAGCCGTGGGCAGTGTCAGGGTGTGCACAGTGCAGGAGGGCTGCGCCCGTGGAGGTGACAGCCCAGGTGGGGGAGGAGACACTGTCTCTCTCTCTCTCTCTCTCTCTCTCTCACACACACACACACACACACACACACACACGGAGGTGGAGCCCCCGTGGGATCAGTGCTGTCCACAGCAGAGGCCTGGCGTTGGGGGCGTCTCGTCGACTCCACCCCATCTGGGACTCTGGCTTCTGCCAGTTCCTGCCCCCGTGGCTTTGGCCTGGATTCAGAAGTCTGCTGTGGCTGAATGAGGGCCTCTCCCCGTGCTGCCGTGCGCTGTGACGGCGAGCGGGGAGCTCCCAGGAAGCTGCTGCTAGGTGCACCCGTGTGCGTGTGTGCACGCGTGCACTTGTCGGGGGATGCCCGCAGCGAATGGCCGTAGGTATCCAGGGAAAGGCCCTGCCGCGCAGGTGACAGGAGGGCCTCACCCGCTGCAGAGGTGGCGGGGCCTTGGCCCATCCTCCACCCTTGCTCCGGGGATCGAGCTGCTGTTCAGCTTGAAAATAAAACTGTCCAGTCTTACAGCGATGGGTTTCTTTGGGAATAGTGGGGGATCACAACCCAGAACGAGCAGGTCATGGCGAAACCCTAGTCCAGTCGGAGAACAAGGCCAAGGAGGCTCTTGTGCAGAGGAAAGTGGGGCCGTGAGGGCTGTTGTCAACGCAAAGGCCCCTGGAGAAAACTGGGGGCCGGAAGCAGAGTGGCCTCTCTCTCACTGGCTGGGCTGTGACTGCCTCTCACCCGCTGGGCTGCTGCTAGGGGAAGAGAAAGCCTTCCCTCTTTCTTAAAAAAAAATTTTTTTTAATGTCTATTTATTTTTGAGAGAGAGAGAGAGAGAGAGAGAGAGAGAGGCAGAGCATGAGCAGGGGAGGGGCAGAGAGAGAGGGAGACACAGAACAAGAAGCAGGCTCCAGGCTCCGAGCTGTCAGCACAGGGCCCGACGCGGGGCTCGAACTCACGGACCGCGAGATCGTGACCTGAGCCGAAGCCACACGCTCAACCGACTGAGCTACCCAGGCGCCCCCCAAACCTTCCCTCTTTCTGCTGGGTGATACAGTAGCTAAAACAGTAGCTGCCTTTGTCGTCAGGTGCGCCGATAAAGAGCGGTGGGATGTGTGAGCACCCCCGTGGCCCCCAGACTCCGTTCTAAATGCGGTTTCCCCATATTGATGGTGATGGTGCCCAGGACAAGGACCAGGGTGGGGCGAGTGAGAAGAGACAGCCAGGCCAGTGCCTTTATTTAAAATTTTGTTATTTTTGTTTATCGGTTTTTTTGACATCTATTTGATTCACTAAAATATTGAAATAAAGTTATTGTTCATCTAAACTGCTGAGTTTTTGGCACCACCTTAAATTTTTCGTTCAGGTGAGAAAGGCCCTCCTGCCCAGCCGTGCCCTGCCTGCAGGGTTCCCCCGGGTTCCCCAGGCCAGCCCGCCCTGGATATGGCAGAGCCCGTGGGCTTTGGGGGGGTGGGAGAGGCAGAAGAGGGGGCCCTCCAGCGGGACCCCAGCCCCGCGGGCATGGGGAGCGGCCTGGACAGGCAGGCAGGGGAGGCCTGCGGTCACCCCAGCCCCAGGGAGCGGCCTAGAGCCTGCCCTCAGAAACCTGTCCCGGCGTCAGCGCGGGCTCATGGGTTTTATCGCCGAAGAAGTAAAAATAAAGTGAAACAAACCCCAAAGGAATGCGTCACCAGGGCAGCCAGAGAGCAGCGCAGACGAAGCAGGGGAGCAGCGGCCGACAACAGACGGTCTGACTCTCCTCCTGCCTCGAGCTCATCTTTGAGCGGCATAAGCCAAGGAGCGTTAAAGGGCCCGGAGTGTGAGCCCAGCCCCTGGTGTGAGTGTGTGTGTACACGTGTCTGAGCGTGTGTGTGTGAGCCAGTGTGACCACAGGTTGTGTGTGTGTGTGACCTAAGCCAGCTGGACAAGTCTGCAGAGAATTCAGGTGAGTAGAAGTCAACCCTGAAGGAAAATCTTGGGGCGTCTGGGTGGCTCAGCGGGTTGAGCGTCCGGCTTCGGCTCAGGTCGTGATCTTGTGGTTTGTGGGTTCGAGCCCCGCACTGGGCCCGCTGCTGTCAGAGCAGAGCCTGCTTCAGATCCTCTGTTCCCCTCCTGTCTCCACTCCTCCCCCCCTGGAAAATGGGTACACCTTGAAGAAATCATAGCCGTGCCTCTTTCACACACCCCCAAATCCTGGCAGCTGCAGAGACGACCCATGAAATCTTTTGCGTTCAACCCTTTCCTCCCTTTGGTTTCGCAGTGTTTTGTGTTGGCTTCAACTGGACTTTGAGCATGTTTGCAAAGGCGGGGGGGGGGGGACGTGGCTCTGAGACGATAGCAGGACGGGGGAGCCATGCTGGAGGGGAGCGCGTCCCCTTCCCGACCTTGGCCGTGGACCTGGTGTCCCGCTACCCGGCTTGCGGCGGGGGCTGCTCTCTGGGCCCCCGCCTGGGTCCTCACCTGCAGCCCCGTGGTGTCCAGCCAATACCGTCAGAGCAACCACGCATCTCCTGGTTTGTGTGTCATTTTATGGACTCAGCATTGGAGCAGACCGTCCCAAGTGCAGATCAAGTTCCAGAGTAAGATGCTCTGCATTTTCATTTTGGATTTAGCTGATGTGAGAAAGGGGTGGAACCAGAGGCTCACGGGGGTCCACATGCAGCAGGTGCAGGGCACGGGGGGGGGGGTCACCGGGGTCCACGCACAGCAGGTGCAGGGCAGGGGGTCACCGGGGACCACACATGGCAGGTGCAGGGCACAGGGGGGTCACCATGGTCCACGCACGGCAGGTGCAGGGCACGGGGAGTCACCGGGGTCCACGCACGGCAGGTGCAGGGCACGGGGGGTCACTGGGGACCACACACGGCAGGTGCAGGGCACAGGGGGGTCACCGGGGTCCACGCACAGCAGGTGCAGGGCACGGGGGGTCACTGGGGACCACGCATGGCAGGTGCAGGGCACAGGGGGTCACCATGGTCCATGCACAGCAGGTGCAGGGCAGGGGGTCACCGGGGACCACACATGGCAGGTGCAGGGCACAGGGGGGTCACCATGGTCCACGCACAGCAGGTGCAGGGCACGGGGGGTCACTGGGGACCACACATGGCAGGTGCAGGGCACAGGGGGGTCACCATGGTCCACGCACAGCAGGTGCAGGGCACGGGGGGTCACCGGGGTCCACGCACAGCAGGTGCAGGGCTCGGGGTGGTCACTGGGGACCACACACGGCAGGTGCAGGGCACCAGGGGTCACCGGGACCACGCACAGCAGGTGCAGAGCACAGAGAGTTTTAGCCATGGTGTTGGCAGAATGAAAGAAATACCAACAAAGCAAATCCCCTCCTCTGATTCCTCCTGGTGGCTCATGGCTTAATGTGTTCATTTCTCCCCATTTATTTTCTTCTATTTATAAGTTGCTAGCACTGTGTAATTTTATCTGGTTGCAGTCACAGAGAAGAAATGAGAATTTGATTTTAGGACCATCAGTAGAGCAAGAATTGCTGTCATCCGGCCTGTCTCCTCCCTGAGTGTGGGGCTGAGCTCATGTGGCAGGAACCTTCTCTGCACTCACGGAGGCCTTCCATCCCGCAAGAAGCCCTACTTAACGCCACAAGGCTCCCTGTTTTGTTTCAGCTCTGTGTGTGTGTATCTTGAGGAGGAAAGGGTTACAAAGGGTGAAGAATATAGGTTTTAGAATCAAAAGTCCAGGGGCACCTGGGGGGCTCAGTTGAGTGTCCACTCTTGATTTTAACTCAGGTCATAATTCCAGGGTTGTGGGATAGAGCCCCATGTTGGGCTCTGCTCTGAGTGTGGAGTCGGCTTGGGATTCTTTCTCTCCCTTTCCCACTCTCTCCTGCTCGTGCTCTCTCAAAAAACCAAACAAGTCCAATGCGTGGCTCTAGAACTTACCTGCTGTTTAAACTTGGGCCTCCCAAACTCAGGGTCACATCATGTCACAAAATGGCTACTCGAGCTCCAGCAATCACAACCCTATTCCAGCCAGGAACAAGGAGGATGAAGGGGGGAAGAGAGGAAAAGAACTCATTTCTCAGTGGAGGCAGCCCTCTTGAAGGAACTTTCCTAGAAGTCCCAGCCCATCATTTTTATTTCATTGGCAAACCCCTGCTGCAAGGGGGAGGTGACAAACATTTTTAGGGCTGCACAGCCAATACTGGGGTTGTGTTAAAAGGGAGGGGAGGGAGAGTGGGTGTTGAACAGGGGGTTAGTGGTCTTCCTCGGGCACCTGCTGAAGGAGGCTCCCCTGCTCGGTCTGCTTATCTCAGCCCCTCTTTATATGTCCATGGCACTAACCGCAGTTTGTAACTCTGGGTTTTGTCTGTGTCCCGATGAGAATACAAGCTCCGTGAGTGTAGGGGCTGGGCTGATCCATCGCCCCCTCCCCGCCCCCCCCCCCCCCCCGCCCCCGGCCACTGGTCCACAGAGGAGCAGAGCGTGGGTGTTTGCTGGAGGGGGTCTGAGCCCTGCCTCTCTGGGCAGGTGAATGAACCCCACCGGCTTCAAATCCATACATGCTCCCTCCAACTGGGGTCTCCATTCATTCATTCATTCATTCATTCATTCATTCATTCATTTATTTTTTAACGTTTATTTATTTTTGAGACAGATCCAGAGCACGAATGGGGGAGGGTCAGAGAGAGGGGGAGGCACAGAACCTGAAACAGGCTCCAGGCTCCAAGCTGTCAGCACAGAGCCCGGCACAGGGCTCGATTTCACAAACCACGAGATCATGACCTGAGCCTAAGTCGGACGTTTAACCGACTGAGCCACCCAGGCGCCCCTATTTATTTTTCGAGAGAGCGTCCGTGAGTACGAGGGGGAGAGGGGCAGAGAGACAGGGAGACAGAATCCCAAGCAGGCTCACATGGTCAGTGGACTCCCCCCACCCCATCCCTGACTCTTCTGTTCTTTGGTTGTTTTGAGGGAATGAACTCTTGTTTTCTGGAAAGCAGACCCTTGCTGTCCTAACTGTATGGGTTCAAGCTGTTAGGACCCCAGAGGGAGGTCCAGGGCCTCAGCCTCCAACCCGAAGCATCAGGTGTGACCGCCCCTGACCCAGGACCTTGGTCTCAGACAGCGTGTTGCTGTCAGTCTCTCAGAATCCTCCCAAGTTCCTGTTTCTGACGTCTTTTGTGCAGGCGAGGAAGTAGCCCAGAGAGATGTGCCCAACCGTCCGAGGTCACTCAGGTCACCGGGGACAGGCCGGTCCCCTCCCTCCCGCAGCTGTTGGGGGGCGGGTGTTCCCCATTGACACCAGCCGGATCTGCCACCCACAAGGGGCCCCAGTGGGTCCACTGCCCCCGGGGGACTCCTGACTCTGTGTCTATCCCCAGGTGACCTTGGCCCCCTGCTTCACCTTGGGTGACATGCTGGCATCGGCTGGGAGGCCTTCAGAGAGTCCTGCAAGGGGTGCATCCCCGCCTGAGCCCTGCAGAGCCCTCAAAAATGCCATCCTTCGCCATAAGGGACCCATTCCCAATCCTGTCCTGAGACTCGGGACAAAACTGGCCCCAAGTGGCTGAGTGGAAGGCACTGGCTCAGGACTGCACCCCTTCTCCCTGCAGCACCCCCCCACCCCAGGATTCCCACCATCCCTACGGTTCCCTCCCCACCCTTCCTGAGCCTCAGGCCCTGAGGGTTTTTCCTCTCCATCCGTGGTGCGCTTTGCAAAGGAGCCCAAAATATCTGTTTCTAGAAGTGTTGGCCTTCAAGAGCTGCAGATGACTCACGTCTCAGCCGGTGTCTCCCTCCGTGGCGCCCACACCGCTGGGCCTGTTTCTAGCCAGCTGGGTGGCAAGCGGTGTCCGAACACCTGCGTAAGCCGCCATCACCTTCTTAACGGCGGTCCGTCTCCCCGTTTGTTGGTCCTGAGTTCAAAGTGGGCTGGTTGCAGCCCTGTCCCTGACGGCCGATGTGCCTTCTGGGTGATCGAGATTCTTAGGTGATCGGACTTTGGAGGTAATAACAGCAACGTGTCACGTTCGGGCACTGTTTCCAGGCGTGCGCGCTTTGTCTCTGGCACCTTCACAGGGAGACCACGGTGGCTGTCGTCTTCCCTGCCCCAAAGATGAGGACACTGAGGGTCCGAGAGGTCACCTGGCTTAGAGAGTAGGGGGTCTCCCAGCTCTTCCGTTCAGAGGGCTCCAATTTTCTCAGCCGCGAGGCAGAGAGAATGACACCTGCAATAATATAGCTTATGTTTGGGGATTGCTTTGAAGGGGTCATTGTGAAGGTGACTCCTTGAGCACACACAGCAGGGTGGCCCTCCTTGCACCTGTGGGTGTCTCCAGGGCGCCCTCCCCGCTGGTCCCTCTGCTGGGACTGCAGCTCCACTGCTCCGGCTCCTGGGGCCCCGGAACGTCCCTCGGGGCCCAGCTCCTCCCGGCTCGGTGGCGGGGCGAGTGCACTCAGTATCTGAGAGCCGTAAACTAGCTAAGGGTCTGTTAACGAGACCTGCTCTCTCTTCCCACCTGACACATTTCTGCCGAGACCCAGCCAGGTCAGACCTTGGAAACTGGCGCTCTGAGGTGGTTCTGGAAGGTGGTGATGTGGGAAGCACTGACCCTGTTCCCTGCTGCCCCTCCTCCTGGCCTCCTCACCCCTCAGCAAGCAGCCCCTTGGGCCGGGGGTGGCCCTCCCTCGTAGGATGTGGACCCCAGAGGCGGGCTGGGGGGTCGCCGGGCAAGAGATCCAGGTCCTGGAGAGCTGGAATGGGGCCTGGAAGGCCAGGGTGAGATCCAGTCACCACCCCCTCGGCCCTGCAGATGCCTTGCCCTCTGGGGTGGGGCTCAGCCTCTAACTGGAGGGGCCTCCCTGCCCGGTCTGGGGGGTCGTGACCTCATGTGCCCTTTCAGAGACTCTTGGCTTTGCTGTCTCTGGACCTTTGTCCGCTCTCTCCCTGCCCTCCGGTGGCCACACAGAGACCGGATCTGCACCAGCAGCCCCCCTGCCTGTCCCTCCGCTCCAGAGGCCAAGGAGGGGGTCCCAGAGGCCTCCAGAGCACATGGCCCAGGGGTCAGGGCAGAACTTTGTCATCTGGAGGTGGCAGTCAGAGGTCACAGACCCCGCCCAGGGGCCCCGGTCAGCCTCCTGGTGCAGGGGCTGCAGGCTCAGGCTCAGGGGAGTGCAGTGTGGGGTCACTAAGAACCCACTACATTCTATGGTGTCCCCACCCACGGTGAGTGCTCTGTCCCTAGCGTCTGTCTTTAGCGTCCGCGGCTGCTGCGACCCACGGCCTGCTGTATCACAGAATTTATGGCACGAGACCACGCATCCAAACACTGGTGTCCCAGGCCCTTCAGGGCAGAGGGCCTTACGGTGGGAGGATGCGCTCAGGAAACTGCCCTCGTGTGAAGGTCTGTGCTCGCGAAGACCCAGGGCTGTCAGTGAGGGCACTGCGGCCCTGCCTCCGGGGGTGCCTGACGGCCCAGAGGGAAGGAAAAGGTGGCGCATGGAATAGGGTGGCCCAAGACGATTACTGAGCAGTGATGGGGGGATTCAGCGGGGACCCCGGAGGGCACAGACCTGTGGACCTGGTTAACCCTCCCCAGAGGACGGGGAGGGCGGGGAGGGTGGAGGGGGGTGCTGGGCCCGAGTGGGGAGTCTGTGGGAGGGGTGGCCTCCGTGAGCTCTGCCTCCCAGTGGTCCCTCTGGGGCCCTGGTCCCGTGAGAACAGACGAGATGGACGAGACCTGACTGTTCGTGAGGTGCGGTCGGGTCGGGTGTGTGGTCTGCACAGCCTTGTTCACTAAGCGGAAAGGAGTCGGGGGCAGGGATAGCAGAGCGTCGGCGTATGGGGGGGGGGCGCCCCCTTTTCTTCTGGGCCTGTGGCTGCCAGCTCTTCGGTCAAACGGCGCCGGCCGTCCCAACAGCGGGCTCTGTGGTCATGCTGTCCGGTGGTAACTTCTCTGTCCCCTGGGTTGTGTTGCCCTTAGGCGGGTGGCGCATCCTCCCTGCGATCTCGTTCAGGTCCCTCACTTGTGGAGCATGGAACCGGCCAGCAGGGCCACCAGCCTGCCCGCCCGCGGCGCACAGTGGGCCCTCCCCGGCCATCTGCCTCGTGCCCCTTCCCAGCCTCACCCCCGGCTTGGCGCTGCCCTGGACAGAGGCCAGAGGAGCGGGTAGCCCTGTTGGAGGGGCTCCCAGGGCTGTGGGTGCACCTGGCCCTCCCCGATGCACTTGGCCCTCAGGATGCCAGGGGCTGTGAGGAGTGGGGATTAAGGAGGGAGCCGGTCCAGGTAAAGGAAGTGCCCTGCCTGCAGGACGCCTTGCCCTTCCCCTGTACCCCCCACCCGCACCTGGTCACCCTCACTAGGCCACAGTGCCCTTGCGTGGCCGGCCCCAGGGCCGGGCTTCCTGGATTCTGGAGGAAGCAGACAGCCTTGCCTCTGTAGAATGTCGTGACCCGATCTCAAAACCTAATGCCCTTGTCGTCGGCCCGGGGTGTGCGGCCTGGGTCGGGACTGGCCTTGGGTGACCCACCCCCTCTGGGTGTTTTTGCGACTCGAGAGGGACTCCCCTGCCCTCAGGGGCTGAACGCATCCTCTCCCTACACCCGAAATGCACGCTTAACCGCATGTTCCTCTGCCTGCTCCCCACAGGGAAGCCCCCCGAACGGTCCTGATCACCCCCACCAGAAGGGGTTCTGCTTACAGAAAGGAAATGCACACTCTGATCTGCCCCTTGGGCCTCCTAAGACTTCTGAGCCTGCTGGACACTGGCTGAGGGGCTCCGGGAGGTCCCCCCCACGATGGGCCACCTTGGAATGTGCTCTGTCCCTGGGCAGGATGGTCCCTCCTAGCCTGTCTTGTCCCCTGGTACAGTGCTGTCCTGGTCCTGTGGTTCCAGGGGTGGCCGGCCCTTCCAGGCAGCACTGCCCCTTTCTTTCTTTAGATGAAGACCCCAGCCTTTGTCCCCGTCACGGCCCTGTCAGTGAGCTGTTGTTCGTGGGTGCTGTGGCAGGTGCCGAGTGGGAAGGCCATCCGCCCCTTTCGGGTCATAAAACACATTTCATGTGAAAAAAGTGAAAACTCAAGGGCGCCTGGGGGGCTCAGTCAGTTGAGCGTCTGACTTTGGCTCAGGTCATGATCTCACAGTTCGTGAGTTCGAGCCCCGCATCGGGCTCTGTGCTGACAGCTCAGAGCCTACTTCAGATCCTCGGTTTCCCTCTCTCTCTGCCCCGCCCCCCCCCCCCCAAATAAACTTAAATCATTCTTGAAAAAAAAAAAAAACCAACACAGAAGGCCATTTTCACTGTAGCATTTAAACCATTCGGGCAATTTATATCCATTAAAATTGTTTTCTGACTGAATCTCCCCGTGGCTCTGTTCATCTTCTGATGAATGAGGGGCAGCACGGAGGCCAGTGGGGCTGACCAGGCACCAGAAAGTCAGAAAATATAGTAAGACAGACCAATGCCACCAACACCTGGCTCTTTAATGTTTATTATTTATTTTTGAGAGAGGCAGGGCACAAGCGGAGAAGGGACAGAGAGAGACAGAGAGAACCTGAAGCAGGCTCCAGGCTCCGAGCTGTCAGCACAGAGCCTGATGTGGGGCTCGAACCCACGAACCGTGAGATCGCGACCTGAGCCGAAGCCAGCTGCCTAACCGACTGACTGAGCCACCCAGGTGCCCCGACACCTCACTCTTTAAAAACCAGTCAAGAACAAAAATGATGATCCTTCGGCAAGAATGACCAAGGGAAAAAGCCCCCAAGTTCTGAACAAATGATATGAACCAAGAAAGGGATCTACTTAGAGGGCAAACCTCACAGGAGAACTTCACGAATGACTTCATACCCATATATTAAAAAACGTGGGCAAGAGACCCATTCCTAAAAAACCCAAACCAGTTTTTTGCTAGAATTGGTACAAAAGGAAGAACTCTGGAAACACAGAGAACCGTCGAGGAGAGGCCTCCGTGGTTGACGAGCGAGTGAGTGGCATCATGAGAGAGGTAAGCAGACGGGGAGGCAAGGGGGCGCCTGGCCCAGGCTCTGCTGGCTCCACAGGCGGGCCTGTCCCACTTCGGGGCCGGGACAGGTGCACACACGGGGGGGGGGGGGGCAGCTCTGAGTGTAACGGGGGCCGAAGTCAGGAGCGGTCACTTGGTGGTGTTGACTGTTGCACAGCAGTGAAAAGACACGAGGCAGATTCACGGGTGTCGGTGTGGATACAGAGGCAGGGCACGCGGGACAGGACTGCATCGCAATTTAAAGCTTATTTTTTATTTTTTTTAAAAAAGTGTATTTACTTTGAGAGAGAACGAAAGCAGGAGAGGGGCAGAGGGAGAGGGAGTCAGAGCATCTCGAGCAGGCTTCACACCAGCGTGTAGCCAGGTACGGGGTGTGACGTGACCTGAGCAGAGACCAAGAGTCCGGCGCTCCACCGACTGAGCCACCCAGGCGCCCCTAAAGCATAGTTTTGAAAAGAAAAGAGCGGGAATGAAATCACTGGATTGGCAGTGTGTCCGAGTTCCAGTCTCCCCTGAACGGCCCTGAGTTGGAAGGAATAGGGATCGCCACACTTTGTACGCAGTGGGCGCTTGGTGTCAGCTCATTGGAAATCTCAAAGGAATTACATTTGGAACAGTGAGTGGAAGTTTCTGGCAAACACGACCTCGCGGGCACGAGGCCGCGTTGAGCTCCTTTGAGGGGGCCGCGGGCACCGTGTGTCCCATCCTTTCTCCTCCTCCCGAGGGAAGCGGGCAGGGGTGCCCGTCTGGATGGACACTCGGGAGGAAGTGTCATCTACGCGGCCCCCGCCAGCACCCAGCGGGCCTGCTGCGCAAGGAAACCTGCAGGTGAGCTCGTGGGCAACTTTGTAAAGACGTCTTGTCCGATCCAACATGCGGTGGAGCGAACCTTTCTCTCAAATTTGTGGCTGGGGCGCCTGGCTGGCTCCGTCGGTTGAGTGGCCACCTCTGGATTTCAGCTCAAGCCAGGAGCTTCCAGTAGGTGAGAGCGAGCCCTGTGTCGGGCTCTGCACTGTCAGTGGGCTTCTTCTCTCTCTCTCTCTCTCTCTCCCTCTCTCTCTGCCCCTCCCCTGCTCTCACACTCTTTCTCAAAATAAGTAAGCGTTTAAAAAATAACGACTTTATGGCTGGTTTTAAACATCCAGCACCACCCCCCACCCCCATCCCCAGCTTCAGCTTCGTCCCCAGGCTTGTCCAAGGAGTGGCTTCCCGCAGCTATACCAAGTCCGCACGACGGCTCGGACCGTCCTGGGCCAGCGGTCTGTGTGCACGCTCTGCAGGGTTGGGAAGCTGGTTGACTGATTGAAAAATCTATTAATATGGTGGACGCTTGAAGAAAGTGGTGTTTGTGTAAGAGATTTTCCTGTTGAGAAACTTTTATGAGAGTCCTTGATGTGCAGACAAGAGCGGAAAGTAACCGTTAGTTTCCTGTGGCTCCTGTAATGACCGACCGCACATTTGTCCTCACGGTTCTGGACGTCGGGAGTCCTGACTTGAAGGCTTTGACAAAGCAGGTCTCCTGGTGGCTCCACAGGAAGTCACTTCCTCACCCCTTCCCCGTGCCAGCAGGTCACCGGCACACCTCCGTCCCTCTGCCCTCGGCCCCTGCCACCACACCACACGTCCTCCTCCTCCTCCCTCTCGCAAGGACCTTGTGGTCACACCCAGTCCACACAGCCTGCCCAGGACATCTCCCCACCGTCAGCCTAACCCCGTCTCCAGAGTGCCCTTTGCCCTATAAAGTGACAGATTCCCAGGTTCCGGGGAGTACTGTGTGGGGGTCGCTGCTCTATGCTGTGGGAACCACCAAAAGGTGAAGTGACACCCTCGGGCTGAGCTCTTCCAGGGTGAGGTCAATGCCGAGAGACTCCAGCTGATGGGATTCTTTGGATACCAAGATAAAAGGCTCGTTTTTCATAACCTGTTATTCATTAAACCACATTTCTGACTTAGACACGCTTGTTCACCTTATTACATTTTCTCAGCCAAATGAAAAAAACACTTGAAAACGAAAAAGCAATTTGTTCTCAAATCCTGGCCCTCAGTGAAGTGTTCTTGAGTCGCTCCAAATATAGGACAGACCCAGCTCATGGCCCAGAAACTTGTCTTTGTGGGCACGGCAGCTCCCCCGAGTGGGTGTCCACATCAGCCGCCTCGATAGAAAAGCACAGCTACTTGCCACACGAGACACGTGGAAGGACCCCATGAAAATCAGTCATGTGCCTGTTTTCTTCCCAAATGGGAAGAATTTTTTTCCTGAACTGGAAAAAAAAACCACGCAGATTTTATTTTCCCACTACAGAAACGAAGAGTACATGCTAATTCCTCTTGGAAAATATGGGCCACTTAGCATATGATAAGATGTATCCTACTGGAAAGACTCTAAATTGGTTTAATTCTTTCAGAAGAGCATTTTGGCAGCGTGAATTCAGAGCCTTAAAGAAACTCCTGTTCTGGGAAATGATCCTGCGGAAATTTACTCCAGATACGAAGAACGCATCATGCAGAAGTCTGGTCTTCATGGCACTTCTGTGAGAGTAAAAAGCTCACCAGAAAGAGAGAGGGGTTGAGAAAACAATAGTGAATATATTGGATGGAATATTGTGCAGGGAATCAAACTGGTGTTTCCAAAGAATTATGGTAACGGGATGGGGGAATGCGTCTCAGTGTGGGTTCCCGCGAAACCCAACTCAAGGCACGGAGGTGATGGATCCCCTTGGGGTGCGAGATGGGGAGGGAGAGAGGGAGGAGAGTGAGCAGGGAGCCAGGTGGGAACCCAGAGAGGCTGTGAGCAGCCCAGGGAAACTCTCCCACAAAGGAGCCAGGCAGCCGAGCTCTGTGGTTGACGGTCGCTCCTGTGACACGAACTCCCCAGTGCTTCTGGAAGCTCCATGTGTCACCCACACAGGGTCCACGGCCGGAGCCCCCCTTGGGCCAAGATGCAAGAAACAGGTGTTGGAATCACCTTTGGAGAGGACTGAGGGCACATGGGCCAGGCACCACGTTTGGTACAACACGCTCAAGTCATAACTGTGAAGGTACACAATTTTATACACACCGTCAGCATAGCTCCGTAAAACACAAGAACTATGCATGAAAAAGGGGCCGGAAGAAAGTGCACTGAGGTGTTAGCAGTGATGCTCCCTGAGTGGTGGGGGACGCTGTGGAGTTCTTTTTTCTTTTCTGCTTACTATATCTACTTTTCTCCATTTTCCAGCTTTTTGCAATAACGTTTTATTATTTTAGTAATGAATAAGCCACACACGTTAAAAAAAATGACATGGCGAGGTAAATTAAAGAAGACCCGAATAATTGGAGGGGTATACCATATTCAGTGTTTTGGAAGCCTCAGGATTACCAAAAAACTCAACTCTTCCCAAATCAATCTAGTGATTTAAGGAAAAATCCCAGCCATAATCCCAGCAAACTTTTGTTGGAGAGATTGACAAACTGGTTGTAAAATTTGTATGGGAATTCAAAGGACCTAGAATGTCCAAAGCTGCTTGACAAAGAACAGTTGGAATACACATTGGCAGATTTCAAGTATCACTATACAGCTACAGTATAGGGGCGCCTGGGTGGCTCAGTCCGTTGAGCATCTGACTCCGGCTCAGGTCACGATCTCGCAGTTCGTGAGTTTGAGCCCCGCGTCGGGCTCTGTGCTGACAGCTCAGAGCCTGGAGCCTGCTTCAGATTCTGTGTTCCCCTCTCTCTCTGCCCCTTCCCCACTCATGCTCTGTCTCTCTCTGTCTCTCAAAAATGAACCGTTAAAAAAAATTTTAAACTACAGTATACACAGTATAATATTGGCAAAGAAAGTCAAATGCATCGATAGTTGGGCAGAATAGAGAGTCCAGAAATAGTCCCCTATTCATGCTATCATTTGCTTCAACAAAGGCACTAAAGCTATCTAATAGGGGAAAGAAAGTCTTTTCAATAAATAGTTTGGAAGCTAGATATTCACATGGAAAGTAATGAACCTTGATCCCTACCTCACACTATACTCACGAATTAAACTGAGTTGGGTCCCAGACCTGAATGTGAAAGCTGACACGAGAAACCTTTTAGAAGTATACATAGGGAATGTCTTTCTGACTTGAGGGTTGGCAAAGATGACTTAGAAAGCACACAGTATTGTATTTCATCAAAATTAGAAGGCTCTGTTCATCAAAAGACATCATTAAGAAATAGGACAGCCACAGACTGGGAGAAAATATTTGCAAAACACATATCTGTCAAAGGACTCGAGTCTAGTGTATGTAAAGAACTCCTGCAGCTCAACGATAAGACAAACAGCTCATTTAAGAAACAGGCAAATGATTTGGGCAGACACCTCACAAAAGAAGACCTGCACATGGCCGATAAGCACATGAAGAAGTGTTCCCCGTTGTTAGACACCAGAGAACTGAAAGTAGGAACCACGGTGAGCTCCCACTGTGACACTCGTCAGAATGGCTAAGATTAAGGAGATGGTGTGTCGGGCCTGGGTGGCTCAGTCAGTTAAGCGTCTGACTTCGGCTCAGGCCACGATCTCGAGGCTTGTGGGTTCGGGCTCTGTGCTGACAGCTCGGAGCCTGGAGCTGCTCCGGATTCTGTGTCTCCCTCTCTCTCTGCCCCTCCCCAACTTGTGCTCTCTCTCAAAAATAAATAAACAGTAAAACAAAACAAAAAAAAAGAAGATGGTGTGTTCAGCACTGCCATGAGGCCACCAGAAGTCCTAGCACTGCTGAGGGGCGTGTGAAATGGCACAACCCTTTGGAGACAGATCTGGTAGTTTTGTTTGTTGTTGTTTTTGATTTTCTAGAGATAACATGCACGAGCAGGGGAGAGGGGCAGAGAGGGGGAGAGAGAGAATCCCAGGCAGGCTCCGTGCTGAGCACGGAGCCCAACGCAGGGCTTGATCCCACGACCCTGGAATCCTGACCTGAGCGGAAGTCTAGAGTCGGATGCTCAGCTGACCGAGCCCCCAGGCTCCCCACCGCAAAGAGACGTTTACAAGAATCTGTGTAGCCACTTGTCTGGGCTCGGGCTGCTGTCGCCAAGCACCGCAGGCCGGCTGGCAGATCAGTACTGCTGTTTATTTCTCTCTGCTCTGCAGTCTGGGAGTCCGAGCTCGGCCGGGGGCCGTGAGGGCTTCTTCCCGGCTGCCAGCTTCTCGCCGCGCACTCACCTCGAGGACAGAGAGCCAGCGAGCTCTCCGGCCTCTTCCGACAAACTCATTTCACGTTAGCGTACGTAACACATTTTCATGGAAAACAAACAACAACAACAAGGACCCCAACAAACTATGTCCCCGAAGACCGAAAATTGAACAAGAAGCAGGTTCTTGTCTTATGATTTTTGCAGATGTCTTTAACTTCTGGCCTAATTGCGGACAGCCGGGTCCTCGGCCTGCCTTTGTGATCCACCTGTTGTCACACGTGGTGGGACAGAATCCGCCTCCCACGGATACGGAGTCGGAAAAACGAGTGTCTCGAAAACTTCTGGCATGCTGGTGGCGGTGGCTAACACTGGCCGTGTCGGGTCTGTGCGTTTCTTCAAGGGGATTCACAGTAATTGTGCGTTAATTACAATAATGCAAGACTCAGGCCCGCCTCAGGTGTCCCTGCTGTGCTCGTGGGTCATGTGGGGGTGTGGGGTCGGGGCCCGCGGCCCCCGTGGAAGACAGTTTGGGGTCGCAGGCTCATGCGGAAGGCCCACGGTTTGGGTTTGGGGGGTTGATTCCTCAGAGGACCCCCTGCCGCCAACCTCGTCTCCAGCGCTGCCTGCAAGTGGAAAGTTCCATGTAAAGCACGGGGGCCAGACATTAGAAGTCACAGCGTGGCTGACTTCGGACAAACACCTGGCACCTCTTTGTAGGATGTGGTCTGAGCAGGAAACTGCAGCCGCACTGCTGCGCCCGTGACTGTGACGCGCGGTGTGAGATCACGGATCCGTGCGTGTCACCGCGGGGCTGTTGCTGATATCCCGGGTGTCACTCCTGCTTCTCAGGACGAATAACCGCCACCGTGCCCTGTCCGAATCACCCGCGTCATTGGAGGTCCCGAGCTGACCGCTTTCCCACATTTCTTAGCCGTTCCCCATCACCTGGAAAAGCACGAGAGAGAGGATGACTGTTCCTTTAAATGCCAGTCTGCGGGGTGAGGAATCCACATGTCACCTCCCGGTGACAGGTGACGCTTGCCTCCCTCTTTCTCCCCCCCATGCCAGCCCCACGCCCCCTGCCAGCTTCCTCGCTCTCTGGCCTGACCAGGGGCCCCAGGCCCACCTGGTCTCTGCCTGCCCCTGGCCTAGAACTGGCCTCTTCTCCGAGGAGAGGGCGCCCAGCCCCCTCTCTCCCGCCCAGACGCTAGCCCCTCTCTAGCTCAGCGGATCCCCACGTCCCCTTGCGCCGGGCTGGGTGTATGTTGGTGACATTCCCCCGCTGGGGTCCCACACTGTGCTCTGTGCTGCCACTCTGCCACCCTCCTCCCTCTCGCCAGTCCTTCCAGGCACAGAATCCTCTGGGCTCTCAGGGGTCATGTGCTTTTCGTTTTTGAGGTTTTTTTTTTGTTTTGTTTTTTTTACAACTGTGTCATAGGACGTGGCTCCCGGGGCGCCTGAAGCTGAGCCAAGGGTTTCCAACGTGGTGTGATCTTTTGGACTTTTGGAACTGCGCTAGATTTTGCCTTCGGTATTTGTGCTGAAACACCAGGTTCCTCTCTTCTCCTCGCCCTCTGCCCCCACTGCCCTCTTCTCCCCTTCTGGGAGGAAGACATTTCCGGAAATGTCCCGTGGAGGCGGGCCACTGTGAGTGCCCCGGGGCAGAGCAGGGCCACAGATAGTCCCTAGTGTCGCTGGGCCCCCTGAGGCCACTCCAGGCCATGCCACCACTCTGGGAGAGCAGGCCTGGAGGGAGCCTCCTTTGGTGTCTCCATGGCGCCCACCTCCCCCAGCCCCCCAACACTGGCCTGGCTGAGTGTCTCCCCTGCTCCAGAACGTAGTGTGCCTGCCTTCTCCACACAGACCTCTGCCTCCATGCTGCAGACGAACAAACAGCGGTAACCCCAAAAGCAGCCGCCAAGAGGTCCAGGGACCGATCCACATGTGGGAGGGTCCTTGCTCAGGGAACAACTCTCCTGAGAACCCCTGCACGTGGCAGTGCAGTGATGAGGTGCCTCGCAGGGCCCCCATGCTCTGGTGGACACCTGAGGGCACACCTACCTCACCAGTGGGAATGCATGCAGGTAACCTCGCCTCCAGGGTCAGCTCTCAGGAAGGTAGGTTGCGTTCTGTAGAAAGATCTCTCCCTGTGCAGGGCCTTCTGTTTACAAATCCGCTGACCTCGTTCAGCAATGTGCCCTTTCCGTGCCGTGTTTCCCCTTCTGTCACCGTGCCGCATGTGACGGCTGTGTCGGGACTTCATTCCTTTCGTGGGGAGCGATGGTCCGCTGTACGATACGCAAGATTTTGTTGATCTGTTCGTCAGCTGGTGGGCATTGTTTGTTTTGGCTATTATGTCTGTTACGAATAATGCTGCTAAGAACATTCATGCACGGTATTTTGTGAATTTGTTTCCGCGTCATTTGGGTATCTACCCACGAGTGGAATTGGGTCACATGGGAACTCTAAGCTTGATCTTCTGTGAAATTGTCAATCTGTTTTCCAAAGTGGTTGTACCGTTTTACATTCCCAGCAGCAATGAAGGAGACTTCCAATTTTTCTCCAAACTCGCCAGCACTTGTTAGTATCTGTCTTTTTTATTATAGCCATCCTAGTGGATGTGAAATGATACCTCGTTGTGGTTTTGATTTGCATTTCCCTTTGACTAATGACGTTGAACATATTTTCATGGGATTCTTGGCCATTTGTGTGTCTTCTTTGGAGAAATGTATATTTCTAGTCTTTGCCCATTTTTTATGGGGTTGTTATTTTATTATTGACTTGTGCATTCTGGATACAAGTCCTTTATGAGATCTATGACCTGAAAATACTTTTTCCTCATTCTGTAGGTTTTTGTTTTTGTTTTTGTTTTTTACTTTTTTGGATGGTGTCCTTTGAAGGACAAGTTTTTAATGAAGTCCAATTAATTTTTGTATTTGGTTGCTTGTGCTTTTGATGTCCTATCTAAAAAAAATTACATAATTCAAGTTATAAAGATTTGCACCTATGTTTCCTTCTTATAGTTTAAATTTTTTTAAATGTTTATTTATTTTTTTTTTATTTTTTTTTTAATTTTTTTTTTTCAACGTTTATTTATTTTTGGGACAGAGAGAGACAGAGCATGAACGGGGGAGGGGCAGAGAGAGAGGGAGTCACAGAATCGGAAACAGGCTCCAGGCTCCGAGCCATCAGCCCAGAGCCTGACGCGGGGCTCAAACTCGCGGACCGCGAGATCGTGACCTGGCTGAAGTCGGACGCTTAACCGACTGCGCCACCCAGGCGCCCCAATGTTTATTTATTTTTGACACACAGAGAGAGAGACAGAGTACAAGCAGGGGAGGGCAGAGAGATCCTTCTTACAGTTTTATACTTTTAGCTCTTACAGTTAGGTCTTTGGTCCCTATTGAGTAAAGTTTTGTATATGGTGTGGGGTAGGGATCTAACTTTATCCTTTTGCATGTGGATATTAAGTTGTGTCAGCACCATTTATTGAAAAGACTATTCTAATTGGATGGACTTGGGACTCTTTTTGAAAATCAACTGACTGTAAATGTGTTTATTTCTGTACTTTCAATTCTATTCTGTTGGTTTATCTGTCTATCCTTATGCCCAAATATACTATTTTGTTTATTGTAGCCTAGTATAAGTTTTGAAATTGAGAAATATGAGGCCCCCAACTTCCTTTTTCTTTTTCAATATTGTTTGGCTATTCTGGGTCCTTTGTATTTCCATTTAATTTTAGTATCAGCTTGTTAATTTATGCAAAAACAGACAATTGGGATTTTGATAGAGATTGAGTTGAATATGTAATCAATTTGGGGAGTACTGTCATCTTAATGATGCTAAGTTTTTTGGTCCATAAACGTGGATATCTTTCCATTTATTTAAGTCTCCTTTGATTTCTTTCAATTATATTTCATAGTCTTCAGTGCATGCGTCTTGCACATCTTTTGTCAAATTTATTCCTATTTTATTCTTTTATATCCTATTACAAATGGAATTGTACCCTTAATTTTGGTTTTTGATTCTTCATTGCTAGTGTACAATCGATTTTTGTATATTGATCTTGTATCTTGCAACTCTGCTGAACTTGTTTATTAGCGATAATAGGGTTTTGTTTTGCTTTTTAGCTATAGTAGTTTTTTTTTGTGGATTCCTTAGGATTTTCAATATGCAAGATCATGTCATCTGCCAATCAATGCCTTTTATTTCTTTTCTTACCTAACTGCTCTGGTAGAATCTCTGGTGTAGTATTGAATGGAATTGCTGAGCAAGGGCATCCTTGTCCTAATACCTCATCCTAGGGAGAAAGCAGTCAGTCTTTCATCATTACATGTGATTTTGGCTGTGAGTTTTCACAGATGTCCATTGTCATGCTGAGGAGGTTTTATTCCTGGTGTTTTAGAGTTTTTGTCATGAATGAGTGTTGAATTTAGTCAAATATTTTTCCTCCGTTTATTGAGAAGAGCATATTTTCTACTTATACAGTGTCTTATACTGATTGATGTTCATATCTTGAACTGAACATGCATTCCTGGAATAAACTCCACTTGGTCATGGTATATAATTCTTTTTTTTTAAGTTTATTTATTACTATTTATTTTGAGAATGAGAGAGCAAGCGGGGGGTTGGGGAAAGAGAGAGAGAGAGAGAGAGAGAGAGAGAGAGAGAGAGAGACAATGAGAATGAATCCCAAGCAGGCTCCACACTGTCAGTGCAGAGCCCAACATGGGGCTTTGACCCATGAACTGTGAGACTCATGACCCGAGTCGAAATCAAGAGTTGAATGCTTAATTGACTGAGCCACCCAGGAACCCCTATAAGTTTTTATATACTGCTGGATTTGGTGTGCTAGTATTTTGTTGGGGACTTTTGTATATATATTCATAGGGGATATTAGTCTGTAGTTTGCTTTGATTGTGATGTCTTTGCCTGGCTTGGCATCAGGGTAAAACTGACTTCATAGAATGAGTTGGGAAGTATTTACTTTTATCCCTTGGAAAAGTTTGTAAAGGATTGCTATTCCTTAAATGTTTTTTTTTTTTTCATCATTTAGAGAACACTTGATTAGTTTCTGTAATCAAACCCATGTAGATAAGACCTTCCTTACACATTTAATATAGCACATTACCCCTGTACAAATAGAAAAACACATTTGTGTTTCATATTTCTAGACCAATATGACTGTTAATTTCTGTACAATGTCATCCCATCATGGTACACACACACACACACACACACACACACACACACACACACACACTCATAAAAGACCAGTAGGAGTATGTTATGCATCAGTAGCAACAACAGCGTTTCCAGGTTCTGTGGTCATCTGCATAAATTGATAGACACATCCAGCGCACTCCATTAATAAAAAAGATTTTAAAAAGATAATAAAAAAAAACAAGCCCCAGAAAACAGCAAAGTTATGTTACTGCTGTGGTACCCAGTACCATTTTTTCATTAGCTTCTCAATCATCATCTGGAAAGAAAACATTCTAGAATAACGTCATTAAAAATAGCTCTGAGAAAGCATAGTCACTACTGGGTATCATAAAGCAGGAACAAGATATTTTACATTCACAGAGGTATGATATGGTACCGTTCCACAACTATAACACTAGAGGATACAACTCAAAGGACTTGATGCTCCGTTTCCAGCAGAGGGCCTGAAGGATGGTGTGACAAGCTCTGGTAAAGAAACGCACCTTCTCAGGTAGGATTTCCTGTCATTAAGGGCCCAGGTCTAGGTATCCACTGCTCTTGAACATCAGCTGAAAACCGCTAAGAAACCAAAACCCAACAAACCTCATTGGATTCATACAAAGATGACGAGTGGAGGCAAGCCAGACTCAACCTAACTAGTATTCTACCCAATCTCGTGTTTGAATGGTAAGAACTCCATGGAAGAAAGGAGGCACCAAGTAGCACTTCAAAGCTTTGGGCCACAGCCAAAACACAGCGTCATTTCAAACAGAAGCAGTTAGCCAAACTCTGCCCACTTGGGGATGTCCAAGGGTGTGGACATCAATATTTCATCATCAGTTACTGTACTTTGTGTTCAACTCAATCACAAGGTTACAAACACAGCAAGCTGCCATAATAAAAAATAAGGCTCCCTTGTCCAGCAGCGGTTACCTTCCATTCTCCGCCACCAGGCCTGGTGCTGGGTAGAGGAGCCTTATTCTTTACATGTCTGATAGAATGTGCTAGTGTGGGGGCACACGGGGGGCTCAGTCGGTTGAGCGTCCAACTTCGGGTCAGGTCATGATCTCACAGTTGTGAGTTTGAGCCCCGTGCTCAAACTATCTCTGCTATCAGCACAGAGCCCGCTTCAGATCGTCTGCCCCCTCACTCTTTGCCCCTCCCCCACTCACACACACACTCTGTCTCAAAAATAAATAAACATTTATAAAAAACTTAATGTAGTAATCTTGGCCTAGTTTTTTTTTAAATATATTTATTTATCCTAAGATAGAGTGTGAACAGGATGGGGAGGGGGGAGTAGAGAGAGAGAATCCCACACAGGCTCTGTGCTGACAGAGTGGGGCCAGAACTCAGGAACTGTGAGATCGTGATGAGCTGAAATCAACAGTTAGATGCTCAACTGACTGAGCCACCAGGTGCCCCTGCCTGTTTTTGGGTATGTGTGTGGGTAGTTTTTAACTTAATTTTTTAAATGTTTATTTATTTTTGAGAGAGAGAGAGAGCATGTGTGAGAGTGGGGATAGGAGCAGAGAGAGAAGGGGACAGAGGATCCAAAGCGGGCTCTGCACTGACAGCAGACAGCCCAATGAGGGGCTCGAACTTACAAACTGTGAGATCATGACCTGAGCTGAAGTCTGATGTTTAACCGACTAAGCCACCCAGGCATCCCTGAGGGCAGTTTTATAAAAAGTTACCAATTTAATATCTTTACTTGTTATAGATCTATTAAGATCTCCTTTCTTCTTCTTCTTCTTCTTCTTCTTCTTCTTCTTCTTCTTCTTTTTTAATTTGTTTTTAATGTTTATTTATTTTTGAGAGAGAAACAGACATAGAGCACAGGCAAGGAAGAGGCAGAGAGAGAGGGAGGCACAGAATCCGAAGCAGGCTCCAGGCTCCGAGCTGTCAGCACAGAGCCCGACGTGGGGCTCAAACTCGTGAACCGTGAGATCATGACCTGAGCCCAAGTTGGAGGCTTAACCGACTGAGCCACCCAGGCGCCCCAAGATTTTCTTTCTTCTTGAATCAGATTTAGTAGTTTGTCTTTTTAAGAATTTGTTCATTTCATATAGGTTACTTAACTCTTTAGCATGCAATTGTTTATAGTTTCCTTATAATGCTTTCATTTCTAGAAGGCCAGTAGGAATGTCTCCAATTTCATTTCTAATTCTAGTAATCTGAGTCTTCTGTTTTTTTTTTTTCTTGATCAGTCTAACTAAAAGTTTATTTTGTTGATCGTTTCAGGGGCTAACTTTTGGTTTCACTAACTTTCTATGTTATTTTACTATTCTGTATTTTACTTATTTATACTCTAATGTTATCTCCTTCCTTTTGCTTGCTTTGGGTTTAGTTTTGCTCTTTTTTTCCCCTTATTTCTTATGGTGGAAGTTTAGGTTACTGATTTGAGATCTTTCTTTTTTAACATTAGGTATTTACAGTTACGAATTTCCTTCCAAGCATGGCTTCACTGCATCTTATTCATTTTGGTGTGTTGTATTTTCATTTCCACTTATCTTAAAGTATCTTCTAATTTATCTTGTGATTTCTTCTTTGACTCATTGGTGATTTAGGAGTGAGCTGTTTAATTTTGACACATTTGTGAGTTTCCCAAATTTCTTTCTATGAATGATTTCTAATTTCCAGATTCCCAGGAGAGTGTGAGGGCCTTTCAAGGTCTCCTGTGGACATCTCATTCCTCAGCTTTTCCTTTTAAGTTTTTGTTCAAGTTGTTCACCTCAATTTTGGTAACGCTGCTTTAGGCAGCTGTGATGTTAAACAGTTGCCACTGATTGTTCTTAACAATCATCCTAAGAAAAAAGCTGTTCACCAAGAAGTAAGGTTTGAGTCAGGTCAAATAAAGATAAGCCCTGCTTGTCTTTGTTTCTGGGGTTTCCAGGGAGCTACCAGACAGGCCAAATAATGACAGTTATCAGGAGATGGGGCTTTGGGCAAGTCCCAAAACCATTCTGACCCTTCCAGTGGGTGTTAGGCTGCTGGTGTTTATGGTTACTGGGATTGCGAAGCTGTTAGTTTTCAAGACCACTGCAGAGAGGAGGAGGTGGATGGGAGTGGGGCAGCTGAAAGGCCCTCAAAGCTCGTTGTTCTTTCTGAGATTTAGCTGTTTTTCTTGAATGTCTTGAGTTTCTCAGGTTGTTGCAAGCAATTCTAGAGTTCTGTGAACTTCCAGAGTTCTGAAAAGGTTAATTATAATAAATGTTGCCAATGATTTCATTGCTTTTATGGAGGAACGGAGTTTGGGAAGTCTTGTTCTGAAAGTGGCTATCCCTGAAGCCTTTTCTTTTTAAACATCAAATACAGTGTTAAATTCTATCTGAGGTATTCTCGCTCTCTAATTTTGCTGCATGGCTGGCTCTCCCTGTCAGGAGTCCAGCTCTGATGAGCCCTCAGCTCCAGGAAAGAAGATGGTCCATGGATGAACTGTGTGTGTCTAAAGGCCATAGGTTCTTCTGGCACCTCCTGGCCATGTCATCTAGTCAGCTGGTGAAAGGTGGTCATGCAGGAGCCTACAGGAATGTGGTTGGGCCAGGCTCTAATTGTGTGAGTTGGAAAAAAATGTGGGAATGGAGCAAGAAAATTTGGGCTGAGCCCGGCGGGACCCTTCCCGTCCAACTGGGAGAGCCTGGAGCTGGCCGTGGTGCTGAAGCCCTGAGCTCTGGTGGTTAAGGCCGCCAAGGGGAGCAGAGTGTAGGGACACCTGCGGCAGGACTGGGCTGCACTGGGGCCAGACCAGGCCAGGGGACCAAAGAGGCATTTTGGATGTGTTCAGCCCTGAGGAAGCAGTCAATACATGAGACCTTGTCTTCTTACCTCCCCTGACATCCTGTTACGTGTTTACTTACATCACAAGCGCTGCCACCAAATCGCACTGCAGGAAAACTCACAAGCTGAGAAACAATTAAATCTAACAGCAGCTGTCTGAAGCAGGTACTGTTCACAGCTGCTTCTTTCAGATAAGGACAAAATTTAGACTTTGGATTTAAGTAGCACCTTCCCAGCTTCCCTTCAAGGAGCTCAGAGCATCACATGGAATTAACTAAACTAGTTAAACTTTTCTGAGTTACACAGTAATTTGGGGAACAGCTCAGAAGCACCCCCAGGTTCCTGACACCTGATTTTCCAAGACTTTCTAATAAAAAAGGATACAATAAAGAGGAAGATACAGTTTAAAGCAGCCATGAAATCTATTCTTTCATTCAGAATCATTTCTTCTGTGCCTTGAGCCTCAGGAGGGGGTCTGCAGACCCCTTGCCTGCTCCTATGGGGTCTGCAAGGATTGAGAGCAGTGCCTTTTGGTCAGTCTTGTCCTGGGTCCACTGGGAGGGGGCCAGGCTGGGAGTTTGACTCAGGGCCAGGACCACATTTGAGGGAGAGGTGGATGTCACAGTATGTCTGAGGAGCATGGATTTTTAACTCTGCAGCTTTGATCATTAAAATATGCCCCAACTTTTAAAAAGATGCCTTTGTTGGCATATAATTCATGTACCATAATATCATCAGTTTAATGTGTGCAATTCAGTGGGTTCTCATATATTTACAAATATGTGTAAACATCCCCACACTCAATTTTTTTAAAAAAAATTTAAGTTATTGATTTATTTAGAGAGAGATAGAGACAGCGTGAATGGGGGAGGAGCAGAGAGCAAGGGAGAGAGAGAATCCCAGTCTCCATGCTGTCAGGGCAGAGCCCAATGTGGGGCTCAAACTCATGAAACTGTGAGATCGCTACCTGAGCCAAAACCAAGAGTTGGACGCTTAACCAACTGAGCCACCCAGGTGCCCCCCAACACACTCAATTTTAGAATATTTTCATCACCCCCAAAACAAACCTCTTCCATGGATACAACAAAGAGACGTTTTCAGCATCAGACTAATGTTTGAAAAGGCTTAAATGTATAAAGATCCTGTATTTTTTGATATTACTAAAAATACCCTCACATTTGGAGAATGATAAAGGACAAAATTAGCATAGTGAACAAGGGGAAATAAAGGGGGACACTTTTCAAGGGAAGAAAAAGAAAGCTTGCACCCTTTGGCTATCAACCTTCTTATCCCCCCCCAACCCCCACCCCAGGAAACCCCAGATCTATTTTATGTTTCTATGACTGTCCCTGTTCTAGACACTTGACATAAATGAGTCATGCAACGTGTGGGGCCTTTTGTGACTGGCTTCCTTCGGTCCACTGGCCGACAACCTTTAAAATGGGAAAAGAATACTCATGATGGGGACCGACTTAGGGGAGCCTCGTCTTGGGACACGCTTCTTCAGACATTTAACCCGTAGCCCTCAGCCGCTCAGAACCTTCAGTAGCTCCTGGCCCACTCGGGGTAAATGCCAGAAGCTCTTCCTGACCCATGAGGCCCTGCACATCTGCGAGCTTGCCCTGACGAGCCACGCTAGCCTCCTTGCTGCCCCCCAAATTCACCAGGGGCGCTCCCCACCTCCCCGGCTCACGCTCCTTTGGAAAGCTTACCACAGGCTGATGTCCTGTGTGTTTTATCTGCGTATCTATTTGTCAGCTCTCCCTCCCCCGGAAGAGGGTCAGCTCCACCGGCAGGGGCTCAGGCTCTGCGCTCTCTTCATTCCCTGCCAAACCCCGGTGCCGGCTCAGACGCTCAGCCAGCATTTGTTGAGTGGATCGGTTCATGCGAAGGTCTTTAGACAGCCATGTTCGGCCCTGGAAAAGTTCGTCCTGACCATGGCTGTCCCCTTCTCCTGCCCACATCCCTACCCGCACCCTTCTCATTCCTGCAGCCGATAGGGTCCTGTTGGAAAAGCTGGTGTGGAGGGCTCGTGCTGACGTCTTACCCGGGAATGCTGCATTCCTCACGTGGAACCTTCTTCAGTGGGGAGGCCGCTCTACGGTTCCACGTGCACTGCTTCCCTCAGCGGGGAGAGCAGGTGTGGTCACTCTTTGCTGCGTACTTGTTCGAAGAATGTCTGGCTGATGTTGGCTGGGTTAGCAGGTTCGGCTTTCAGCTCTAGTTCATTCTAGACCCCGGCTGAGGAGCCGTGGCTCCCTGGGGCATCTCCTCACCTTCCGGGTGTGTGTGTGGGGGGCGAGGGGGGGGGACTTGGCTGCCTCAGCTCAGAGCCCGCTCGCTCGCTGGCTCTCCCCCCGTTCTGTCCGCAGACCTCGTGGTGGAGCCCAGGCCCACAGGGAGGCCCTGGCAAGGCTGGGAGGGGAGGGTCTGGGGACAGATGGTACAACCCACCAGCACAGGCTTCAAGGATGAAAAAGGAGGGACCCACCCCTGCCCTGTTCAGAGTGCGCGAGGTCAGCTGGCAACGCTCCGAGTGTCTGGAGTGGAAGAGGGGGCAGGAGGAAGGAGCCTCCAGGTGTTTTGTGCCCTGTTGACCGCCAACACCTGGACCCCAGACTCCTAACTCGTCGGAGTCGGACTGGACCTTGGCACCCCGGGGTCCACACTCCTCCCCACCCTGGGAGAAGTACAGTGACGAGCCAGGGGCCCGGTGTGTCACGGGGAGCAGCTGGGACAGAGACTGGGCGCCCGGGGCCTGGCGGTGCCGGGGGCTATGCCTGGGTCTTTAATCACGTGGCCCGTCTGAGAAAGCGCTGTCGGGCCAGAGTGAAGGAGCAACCGTGCCGAGCATCCGTGTGGGCCCCTGGCTGAGCCCTTCCCCCGTGTCAACTTGTTTGCTCCTGACAACAACCTTCGGAGGCAGGTGCCGTTCTGTCCCATTCTACAGAGGAGGAAACTGAGGCCCAGAGAGGGCGAGCCATGGTGTGGGTGCCCCTGGCCTGCCTGCCCCCGGAGCATGGGTCTCTAACCTCCGGGCGGCCCCCGTGGCATGCACGGCTGGGGCCCAGCAGGCTCAGCTCCCACGGCCACACGGAGCCACCTCCTGCTCCCTGGGAACCAACTCTTGCTTCCGGCTGGACCCTCTGCCCTCCTACTCCAAAGAGGGACGTAGGAGAGAGTGACGGCGTCTGCCCTGCCCCATGGACTCAGGTGGCAGATAGATGAGATAAACAGGACAGGCCGCCTCAGCTGGCCCGCCGCCCGGCCACTGTGGCTGAGGGCTGGCAGGTGTTGTGGGCTCAGGGCTGGGATGGGGGTGTTGGTGGCAGCTCTGACCTGTCGTCCTTATGGTCTCTGACTGATGGACTAGATTTAGGGTCTACAGCATCAGGAAGCCACCCCAGGTGAAAAAGAAGCAGATAGAGGTTTTGAGCCCCAAACCCTCCGGTTTAGAGCACTCTCACAGCCCCGCACGGCCACAGCACCGGGGCCCGGGGGCTTCTCCCACCCGCCCTGGCTTTGGGGGGCGGCCGGGACAGCAGCTCAAAGGTGCTCCCAACTCTAAGGCCTGCTGCATGGTGGGGCCTGCCTCCCAGTGCTGGCCCGGCCAGAGTACTTTCCAGATGGCACAGCTCAGCACGCCTGCTGGGAATGCCAGCTCAGAGCCTGGAGCCTGCTTCCGATTCTGTGTCTCCCTCTCTCTCTGCCCCTCTCCCACTCACGCTCTGTCTCTCTCTCTCTCTCTCTCAAAAATAAATAAACATTAAAAGAATTTTTTTTTCATTAAAAAAAAAAAAAAGAACAGGGGCACCTGGGTGGCTCAGTTGGCTACCTGTCCGACTTCGGCTCAGGTTCGCGATCTTGTGGTTCGTGAGTTCAAGCCTCACATCGGGCTCTGTGCTGACAGCTCCGAGCTCTCTTTGGATCCTCTGTCCCCCCCTCTCTGCCCCTCCCCTGCTTGTGAGTGAGCTCTCTCTCAAAAATAAACATTTTTAAAAAATTTAATAAGAGAAGAGCAGAACAGACAGCAGGAAGTGAGTTGTTAGGCCTGAAAGAAGGAAGAGAGCCCCTCCGCCACGACCTGCCCCCCCCCCCCCCGGCCCCGTGGGGGCCCCGAGACCTGCCGGCTTCTGGCTGCATCGGGGAGTCCACGTGTGGTCTGCCCACTGCCGGCTTCCACGCAGAGCTTTGAACCACACCCCAAGCCCCCACCCCGGAGTGGAGACCCTCTCCCCACCCCAGCCGCCAATCGCGGAGCCCTCAGCCTCAGCCCCTTCCCACCCTCCAGCTGCACACAGCCCTCCAGGAGCCCTCTGCTCGCCCCGGAAAGCCCCACCATGTGAGGAACGACCTTCCCGTCCCCTCTCGGTGCAAGCGTGACCTCACCAGCCTCCGCATCAGAACCGAATTTGGGTGGGGGTCCTTCTGGCCTCTGAGGGGTGCCAGCCGGAGGGCCCGTCGACAGAGGAAGTGAGAAAGGAGGTGTGGTCTGTTTGGACAACGGAGTATCGCAGGAGGGAAGTCTGGCCTTGAGGCCGTGGTGCTCGGCCACGCGAGCCAGTCGCAGAAGGACAAGCCCTGGGTGGCCCACTCACGGGGGTCCCGGGGAGAGGAGCAGGGCCAGCGTTTCGTGGGGACGGGGTCTCAGCGTGGGGAGATGGGACAGTCTGGGGACGTCTGCACAACAGCGTGGACGAGCTAATGCCACCGAGCTGTATGCACTTGGAGGTGGTTGCGACCGTTCGTGTTACCTGTGTTTTGCCACAAAAACGGAGGAAAACCAGAAAATGAATCAGCACGTATGTGGGTTTATTCAGCTCTGCCTGCCGCATGCGGGGAGGCCTTGGGGCTAGCCCCTGCCCCCTCAGTCCAGCAAAGGTGACCTGGTCAGTCTCTGGGTGCCGGCTGTCCCCGGAGGAGGAGGCCCGAGTCCAGGCTTCCCTGCTCCCAAGGGTCTCAGTGTCCGGCGGATGGAATTTACCTGGAACCTCACAGAACTGACTTCTTCAGACTCGGCTCCAGCCTAGAGAGAACGTGCCTTCTCGAGGTCCCTGCGAGGGCTTCGCTGATTTGAATCCATTTGGATTAACACAGAGGCATGGGGACCGAATCCCGTGCCGTGGGGGCTGGGGCAGCCGAGCCCCTGAAATCCGGGTGTCAGCTGGTGGTGTTCTCGTCCCAGGTCGCGACTCCCTCCGGCTGTCCTGGTGGTCGGCACAGTTCAGTTCCCTGCCCCGACCGCAGAACATTCCAGATGGTACAGCTCAGCATGCCCTCCACAGGCCTCCCCCCTTCAAAGCCAGCCACAAAGTTGTCCCCTCCTCTCCAGGTCTCTGCTTTCTCTGCTCTGGCTCCAGACTCACGTGAAAAGGGCGCGGTGCTTGGGCCAGGCCGCTGTGGTCATCTCCCCAGCCAGAGGTCAGTGGTTCGGGGCCTTGATGACACCCGCAGCACCGACACGAAGGGTTTCGGGACCCATGGGGGGAGGGGGTGTGCACCCCAGGGCGGGACTCTTGGGTCCATCTCAGAATTGTGCCTCCCACACCCTGTATACATTGGGCGCTTCATGGATGCTTGCGAGACAGGCGAGAAGGTGGGAGATCGCCACGAGATCGAGGACCGTTGGGTTCTCCTGTCGTGTTTATGTTCCGTGGACACAGACGGAGCGCACATACACAGACACGTCAGAGAGACCGGGAAGCTTTCACAAACGTGGGCCCGCGCGGGGACGCTCCGAGAGGGGAAGGCTAGGCTTGTGCGTCTCCAGGACCTGAAGGCCGTCCCCTTGCACGGAGCCCTGGGACGGAGTGGAATCCTGGCTAGTGGACGCTCGCCGCCCTGCCCCCCGCCCCCTCCTTTGGGAGAAACGCTGCCGTGGCCTCTGGGCAAAGCCGGGGGCTCAGCTCTTCCAAAATTGCATCCCTACCGCAGATCAGGGACACAATTCATCTCCCCCAGTGAGAGTGACTAGTGTCGGCTTTGCTCGTCTCTGGCAGGATTTTAGTTTTTTACCATCTGGTGTTATTCTCATCAATAACAAAATATTTCCGTGTTGGAAATTAGTGCTTTATCCTTCATGGGGGCAAAAGGCAGGGCTTGTGTGGAGTCCAGTGGGCAAATGTGAGTAACGCTGCAGGAGTGACCGGGAGCTTCTGTCGCTGGGACCAGCGCGGCCCCCGCAGCGTGCAGCCCCCCGGCCGGGGTGCGTCAGGACCCCAACGCGGGCAGCAGCGGGGAAGGGGACAGGCTGGCCCTGCCGTGAGCCGCATGCTTTGGGATGATTCAAGTGGCAAATGTTGTATGCATTGTGCACAATGAGCACTCTCCCTGGGGTGGACGGTATTCTGGCCCCGGGGTTTATAGAATAGTCTGCCCCCCACCCCCCATGGAGCACAGCATTTGTTTGCTGCGTCCCCCACTCTGGGCGGGGAGGCAGGGAGGGGACAGGCCTGCTCTGCTGTCACACCCGGACCGGCGAGGTGACCGGGCACGGGGTGCCTCCCCCCTTGCACCTGCCCCAGCGGCCACACCCTCTCCCTGTTGGTGTGGGTCTGCTCCCTCGGGATTCTTCCTGTGGTTGCAGCTGGGGCCCCCTGGAGCAAGCCCCCCAGTCTTTGTCCTCCCAGTTGGGTGAGAGAGGCTCCCTCCACCCACAGGATGCTGGTGGCCGGTGTGGACCCGAGTCCCTGAGCAGTGCTGGAGAATCGAGGTGGCCCCGGCGTAGACAGCTGCCGTGTGGCCTGGAGCAGCGCCCCAGGCAGGGAGGAGAGACACGGCGTGTGCAGGGGTACTCGTGGGAGACAGATCGCCGGGGAAACCTCCCGAGTGCTGGCCTCAAGCGATCCCGGTCTGTCCACTCACGCGAGTGAGATTTTAGGCGAGTTACATCAACTCTCCGAGCCGTGGTTTCCTCAAGCATAAAACGAGAGTGTGTTGGTAATGACCTGGGAATATCTGCGAGAGTTTCTGCGGGAGGTGTGCGTCTACACGGACCCGTCATGTGACACAGACACGGACGTGTGTCGCTGCTGGCCGAGTCCACGCCTCAGTGGCCCCGTGCCCCGTAGAGCTTCTCCTGAGCCTCCTGAGCCTCCTGGCACCCGGCGCCCGAGGGAGCAGCCGGCCAGGGTCACCGCGGGGTGTCCTCGGCTTCCGGGCGGGGCCGAGACCTGCAGCTGGCTCCGTCTTTCCCCAGGGCCAACCTCGGATTCTTGCCGGTTTGGTTCCAGAAGAAAAGCATTTTCTCCTCTTTAGATGGAACCACGTGGTTCGAACCAGGACCCGTGCCGCCCGACACACCGTCGGTGTCTCTACCTTAGCTTCCAGAAAGCACAGATTCGTGCCGGCTCATGTCGACTCCCGTTCCTCGTGCTTCTCTAACCGAAACGCACTCTGTGTGCTTGCCTGGCACCTTTTCTTCTTGGTTCTGTGCTTGTTGGTTTATCGTGCTCTGGGAAATGCTGTGGCTTTAAAACAAAACCAAAAAATAAAAATGTTTAATTGCCCAAGTGGTACAGAAATGTATTCTTGTAACAGTTGAAAAACGAGGGGCACCTGGGTGGCTCTGTTGCTTGAGCGTCTGACTTCAGCTCAGGATCTCGCGGTTGGAGAGTTCAAGCCCCGCCTTTTCCGCCCCTTCCCAGGCCCGCTCCCTCTGCGCTTGGGGGGGGGGGGGGGGTGGGCTGCGTCTTTCCAGGTCTCCTCGGATGTGCCCACAGAGCGCGTGCAGAGCTCTGCAGGTTGGGTTCCCGTAAATGGCACCGTATGACAGCATCACGTAGGCGTTTGTCCTCGTATTCAACCCCGTGCCTTGGAGATCTTTCCAGATGTCAAATATCATACTGGAAGTCATGCCAACAGACTTAATCCAGAGTCACTGACCCCTCCTGCCCGCCCCCTGCTGCCCCCTCCTCTGCTAACGCGTGTGCAGGGGTTCCTGGTGGGGGGGTGATGTAATCTAGCCAAGGTTTCTATTTTGCCTGTTGCCCTCTGTGTGTGTGCCTGTGGGATCATGCTCTCTGGGGACCAGGATGCTGGCTAAATCCAGTAGCTTTCCTTGAATCTGGAAGAAGTGTTCGATCGTAGCAGGCACAAGCGGACACTTACTGAGAAATTCGGGGTTGACCTTGAACGGCCTCTCTGACCGCCTGACCCATCCAGTGGCCAGTGTGCCCCTCCCGGGCTCCGAATTGTGGGCCACAGGGCGAGCACCCGCTGGCTGTCTCTGCTCACTAACCTGCGTCTGATGATGATCGGGGTGTCCGGGCTCGGGAGCCGCGAGCAGACTGAGGTTCCCTGAGAGCTGACATTCAGCAAGGCAGAGACCTGGGGCTGAGGAGGGCCTCGAGAGTGGCAGCTGCAGGCCAGGGGGTGGGACCGGGAGGGACAGGGGCACCGCTCAGCCCAGTGGCACGGTGCCAGCACCGCACACTGAGGAAGGATGGGAAGCACAAGAACACAGATCATCCTGAGTCCGAGGGCCTGTGCAGCTTGTCACTGGGCGTGTGTTCAGGGGTGAGGCGTTCGTGCGTCCGTCTGATGGACTGGGTCCCATTCAGCCCCTCCCCCAGGCTGAGAACTGCACCAGCTGCTTGGCCCTGAGACCTAGACAGGCCCCAAACCCCGGGACTTCCTGTTTGTCGCCACCCACAGAGACTGCACCTGGCTCATGACGCCCAGGCCAGGATGAGGCCTGAGTCCTGCCGAGTCTAGATTTGTCGGGTGTTGTGGGTTGGGTGGTGTCCCCCAAAGAGATGCGTCGGAGTCCTGAGCTCTGTACCTGTGACTGTGACCTCAGCTAGAACCTGGGTCACTGCAGGTGTGATTAGTTAAGAAGATTTCACCCTGGGGCGGGGTGGGCCCTAATCCAATGGCTCGGGTGGAGGCCGAGTGATGACCCAGAAACAGGGAGAAGCCACGCGATGATGGGGGCAGAGCAGGGTGACGTGACACAAGCCAGGGGGCCCTGGGGCCACCAGAGCTGGACGAGGCAGGATGGATCCTCCCGGAGCCTTCAGAAGGGGCCCTGCCCCCACGATGCCTTGATCCCTGGACTTCCCGACTCCGGAATGTGAGAGAATAAATCCACGTTGTTCTAAACTGCCCCTTTGTGTGCGTGTAGCGACCCCAGGTAATTTGTCTCGAGGAAATGACTTTTCTGGCATATCCTGACCCGTCCCCATCCCCCAAACATTCCTGGGAATGGAGAGGCACCGGATGAGCATATCCGTAAAGCCTCCTCCCCCAAGGCCACTGGGATGTACACAGAGTGCCCTGGAAGCAGCTAAGGAAATAGGAAGCCGGAGGTGTGGACGGCAGTGGTGTAAACACAGTTCCAACAGGCCCTCCTCCTGGCTTTGGCGATGCAGTTCCTGCTCGGTGACCTTCCTGAGCCTCTGATGGGTCGGACCCCACAGACTCCTCTGTGAGCCTCTTCACGAAGCTCCTTGAAGCCTGGTGCCCCCACCTCCCGGCTCTGATGGAAGGGACACATCGGAGTTCCCTGTCTCCACGGCTTCACCTTTGTCCACACCTGTCTCTCCCTCTGGGTTCCCGGGCGCCCCATCCAAGCCGCTGACCTGAGCCCTGGGTCTCCTTGGGCTGGTTGGCCCCGCCGGCACAAAGCCGAGGCCCAGCTGGGTCACGTTTGTCCTGTCAGGGCGATTTCCTTGGCCTTGAGGTGAACGTGGGGCGTGCCTGCAGGTGGGCCAGGCCTCTCGGAGCCCCCCAGTGCAGGGCCAGGGCTCCAGTCCCTCGGGGGCCGTGGGAGGGAGCCCGGGGCCAAGTGGCCCGCAGGCGTGGGGAAGGGAGGCAGAGTCAACCTGGAGCGGAGATGGGGTGCCTCTGCCCTCGCTAAGGGGCTCCCTCCCCCCGAGGCTCCCAGGAGCCTGCGAACACGGGCCTCTCCCCTTCCGAAACAGACCCTCAGGTGGAGCACGCACCTCAGCGCCCCCACGGGCTTCGGCGGGACCTGAGGGCCGTGACCCTGACCCAGTCCCAGGACAGCCGGGCAGCGCTGATGTCCAGCAGACATCAGGGACCACCAACCGCAAGACAGGAGCACCACTCACCTTCAGAAGCCAGTCCTCCCCGCTTCTCACGTCCACAGACACATGTCGGGGAGAGCAAAGGCCTTTGCACTTTATCGCAACATTTTGTCATCGAACCCGGACGTAGTGCCACCATGAGAAAGGGCACACTAGTTCCTTCTGCACCAGATTCCCTCTCTGGTTGTACAAGTGGCGTTAATCACTTCACGGATAATGACGTTTGGGGCGCCTGGGGGGCTCCGTCGGTCGAGCATCCCACTTCGGCTCAGGTCACGATCTCGCGGTCCGTGGGTTCGAGCCCCGCGTCGGGCTCTGTGCTGACGGCTCGGAGCCTGGAGCCTGCTTCCGATTCTGTGTCTCCCTCTCTCTCTGCCCCTCCCCTGCTCACGCTCTGTCTCTCTGAAAAATAAACATTAAAACAAAAGGTGGTGTTTTCAAGAGCATATGTGATTTTGCTGTAATTTCATTTTTCTAAAGGCAGTTTGCAAATTGTCTGGGTTCTAAGTTCTGAGAAACAAATTCCACTTTCATATCAAATTCCACAATAAAACGAGATGCATGCTCCCACAGGGACAACACCCTCACTGTGGGCTTCGTGAAAGTCTGGAACAGGAGCTGGTGGCAGACGAGCCCCGAGTCCGGAAACAGCCCCGCAAGGCAGGTGGAGCTGGTGCCAGAGCAGGCCGTGGGGCCACTGCTTCAGCCCTCACCTCCCATGGTGGCCGCACCCAGGGTGGGCGCCTAGGGCCGGAGTGCACCTTGCAGGGAGGCCCGGCAGTCGTTATGGAAGCCAGGTTGGAGTGACAGCGTCCAGGTGCGGACACGGGTGGTGATGGCCACCGGGCGGGGACACAGGGGTGGTGATGGCTGCCGGACGGGGACACAGGGGTGGTGATGGCCGCCGGGCGGGGACACAGGGGTGGTGATGGCCGCCGGGCGGGGACACAGGGGTGGTGATGGCTGCCGGGCGGGGACACAGAGGTGGTGATGGCCACCGGGCGGGGACACAGGGGTGGTGATGGCCGCCGGGCGGGGACACAGAGGTGGTGATGGCCACTGGGTGGGGACACGGGTGGTGATGGCCGCCGGGCGGGGACACAGAGGTGGTGATTGCCTCTGGGTGGGGACACGGGTGGTGATGGCCGCCGGGCAGGGACACAAGGGTGGTGATGGCTGCTGGGCGGGGACACAGAGGTGGTGATGGCCGCCGGGCGGGACACAGGGGTGGTGATGGCCGCCGGGCGGGGACACGGGTGGTGATGGCCGCTGGGCGGGGACACAGAGGTGGTGATGGCCGCTGGGTGGGGACACGGGTGGTGATGGCCGCCGGGCGGGGACACAGAGGTGGTGATGGCCGCTGGGTGGGGACACGGGTGGTGACAGCCGCCGGGCGGGGACACCGGAGTAGTGATGGCCGCTGGGCAGGGACACAGGGGTGGTGATGGCTGCTGGGCGGGGACACGGGTGGTGATGGCCACTGGGCGGGGACACAGGGGTGGTGATGGCCGCCGGGCAGGGACACAGAGGTGGTGATGGCCGCTGGGTGGGGACACGGGTGGTGATGGCCGCCGGGTGGGGACACAGAGGTGGTGATTGCCGCTGGGTGGGGACACGGGTGGTGATGGCCGCCGGGCAGGGACACAGGGGTGGTGATGGCTGCTGGGCGGGGACACAGAGGTGGTGATGGCCGCTGGACGGGGACACAGGGGTGGTGATGGCCGCCGGGCGGGACACAGGGGCAGGTGGGAGGTGCCAGGTGCAGTGCATGGAGGTGCCATGTGACTTGTCATCTGAAGTGGAACAGAGGGCCTGCATTTAACCCTGATGGGTTTGGAGTTGGAGTACTGGACCCTCCTGCCCACTTCCTCTGTGGCCGCCACAGACAGCATGGCACCTGTGGTGTGTCCAGAGGGCACGATCAGTCAGTGAGAACTTACCTACCTTTCGGTAAAGTCCACAGAGATGAAACTACTCGGGATGCCTCCCCAGCGACAGGGGAGATTTTAACCCGAGGTCTGACCACGTGCAGGGGACAGGGCTCTGAGCAGCTGTCGCACTTGACCGAAAAGGTGGAGGGAAGGGGACCTTGGAGCCACGTCAGCCACCACCACGTCCTCAGGAGATACAGCCTTCCCCATCCCATGCTCCCGAAGTGCTCCCTGTGGTCTAGACACAGCCCCAACATTTCCCAAACCTCGGTCGCCCGGAGAACACTTGCTGTGGCCGCAGGGGCCGTGGGCCCGGTGGGCTCACAAAGCCTGCGATGCTGCGTGGCCACGTGGACAGCAGGGGGCGGGGGCATCGGGAGGGTTCCCTTCCTTCCCACGGTCCCTTGTCCACGGGTGCTTCCCCGGCGGCTGGTGACACGAGAGGGAGGGAGGGAGATGGCTGCCCCACGCAGAGGGTCCGGGGTCTGGGACGCACGTGGCCCCACACGGTGCGGCCACCGCCTATGTGAGTGCTCTGAGTGGCAGAGACACGTCTGTAGAGACGGGAGGTGGATTTGAGGTTGCCTGGGGGCAGTGTCGGGGGCCGGCAGGATTACTGGTGCGCGGGCGAGGGGCATCTGTGGGGGCCACGGAGACGTCCCGCGGCTCGGGGAGTTAGTTACAGACCACGGGGCCGTGTCCTTGAAGGGGGCCAGTGAGCGCTCTGTAACGCACCCCTCGACTGAGGGATAAATACCGATCTTGCACGGAGCCTACGGGCTTCGGTCCCCAACTCTCAGCCCAGATGGCCTGACGCGGAGGGAGAGCATTCCGTGCGTTTTTGCGGCCCTTCTATGTCAGATGGCCTCACCTTCAGACGAGGCTCTGGTCCGGTCCTTGGTTGTGAGGACAGGACGTGCTTGTCTACCCTTCTCACCTATGACGTGGGGTGGCCTCGCCACCTCGCAGGCTCGGGGGACAAGGGAGACGGCAGGCAGGGCCTGGCCGGGAACCGGTGTCACCTGCCCCTCTGGAGAGCAGCTACGGCTGCGGTTGGGATTTCGGTGAGGCTGCGGGGCCCCACTTAGGTCAGGGCCGGACGGGGCCGTGGCTTTGGCCCCAGGAGTGTTTCTTGCACCTTCTGCAGGAGCAGTGTGTGTGTGTGTGTGTGTGTGTGTGTGTGTGTGTACACACTGGCCCCGCGTCCGCTGGCCTCTCCTGACACTCTGGCCTCTGCAGCAAGTCGGGGCCTTGCTCCCTGGGTGCGACCCGGCTGTGTGGTGGCACTCCGCCTCCGTCGTGACACTTCTCACACTAGTCGGTGGGGCAGGCGCTCCGGGTGGTGCTAGGCCATCGTGGGGCAGGTGTCACGTTGAGTTGCTCCTGTTTCCCCAGTCCCCACTTGCCACTGTGCCCTGTGCAGACACACAAGACCGCCAGGCGTGAGCTCTGTTCTTACCGTAGCACACACACAGCACACACACACAGCGCACACACACAGTGCACACACAGAGCACACACACACAGCACACACACAGCACACACAAAGCACACAGCACACACACACACACAAAGCACACACACACAGCGCACACACACACAGCACACACAGCACAGTGCACACACACACAGCACACACACACAGCACACACACGGCACACACAGCGCACACAGCACACACAGCACATACACACACACACGGCACACACACACAGCACACACACACACACACAGCACACACACACACACACACAAAGCACACACACACAGCGCACACACACACACAGCACACACAGCACACACACACAGCACACACAGCGCACACACACAACACACACAGCACGAATGACAAAGCGTGCTTCTTCCTTCCTGGAAACACGTGTTCGTGCGTCTCCCACCCTGAGGTCGGAAGGAGAATGTGTCGAGACGCCTCCCAGTGTGAGCTGGTGGAGAGCGGGTACTCAGTGTGTGACAGACAAAACCGAGTGGCAGAGAATAACCACGTATTTGGCCCGTGGTTCTGTGGCTGGCAGTGAAGCCGGGCTCGGCTGGGCAGTTCTCCTCTGGCTCTGGCAGGGTCACCAGCCTCTGCACCCAGCTGGCGGTCAGTGGCCTCGCTTTCCTCACGGTGGCTGACAGGGATGATGGGGCTCTATTTTATTTATGTATTTTTTTTTAATGTTTACTTATTTTGACACAGAGAGAGACAGAGCATGAACGGGGGAGGGTCAGAGAGAGAGGGAGACACAGAATCGGAAACAGGCTCCAGGCTCCAAGCTGTCAGCACAGAGTCTGATGTGGGGCTCGAACTCATAAACCACGAGATCATGACCTGAGCTGAGGTCGGACGCTCAACCAACTGAGCCATCCAGGCGCCCCAATGGGACTCTATGCCCCTCAGCAGCCACAGACCTGTCGTTCACGTGGTGGACCACAAGCAGGTCCTTTTAAAGCGACTTCTTTTTTAAACAACGGATTGGTTTATTTTTAATCATGGTCAAATACACATAACATAAAATGGATCATTCTAGCCATTTTCAAGTGGCATTTAAGTTAGCGTCTCGTCTTGTACCACCTTTGCCGTCGTCCCGTTGGCCAAAGCAAATTGCAAGAGCAGCCCAGCCCCTTTGGGTGGAGGAGAGCAACGTTCCTGGGGCTCTTTGTGTCACGGGCTGGGCGGGGCCGGGGAGCCAGCTGTCAGGCGCTGGGTGCGCCCGGGGCCTGAAGGCCACCACTGGGGAAATGTGGCCCAGGGTGGCCCTCCCGGTGTTGCTTTGCACAACGAAGATGTCTGATGGGACAGGACAACAAGGGCCCTGGTGCGTCGCAGGCAGAGGGCAGGCACGTGGATGCGGGTGCTTTAGCCAGTGCTGGAGGTGGGGACCCCGCTCCAGTGTCCTGGCGAATGGGCCCAGCAGCAGGGGGCCTGGGACTTGGAGGGGGGAACCTGGGACTGGGAGGGGTGGCCTGTGACTTGGAGGGGGGGCCCGGGGACTGGCGGGGGGACGGGGACTGGGAGGGGGGGCCTGGGACTCGGAGGGGGGAACCTGGGACTGGGAGGGGGGCCTGTGACTTTGAGGGGGGCCCGAGGACTGGCGGGGGGCGGAGACCAGGAGAGGGGGCCTGGGACTGGAAGGCAGGGCCGGGACCGGGAGGGGGGGGCCTGGGACTTTGAGGGGGGCCTGAGGACTGGCGGGGACCGGGAGGGGAGGCCTGGGACCGGGAGGCGGGGCCGGGACCGGGAGGGGGAGCCTGGGACAAGGAGGGGAGGCCTGGGACTGGAAGGCGGGGCCAGGACTGGGAGGGGGGGCCTGTGACTTGGAGGGGGGGGCCCTGAGGACTGGCGGGGGGCGGGGACCAGGAGGGGAGGCCTGGGACCGGGAGGCGGGGCCGGGACTGGGAGGGGGCGCCTGGGACCGGGAGGGGGGAGCCTGGGACTTGGGAGGGCTCCCCAGCCTGTTTGGGAGCAGGCGGTTCACAGGCATCGCAACGCAGCCCTGCTTGTTGTTGTTGTTGCTTAGATTATTGAAGTGTAATCGACAAACAGCGGTCTGCTGGTTTCAGGTGCGCGACACATTGATGGGCAATTCTACACGCGGAGCGTCGCTCCTCTTGATAAGTGTCGTCGCTGCCCCACGTTATCACAGTATTATCGACTCTGTGCCCCACGCTGTGCTTTTCTTCCCCGTGGCTCGTTTATTCTAGAAATGGAAGTCGCTGCCTCTTCCTTCCCGCCGCCATTTCACCCGCCCCCCAACCCCCTCCCTTCTGGGAACCACCAGTTTGCGCTCTGGATTCGTGAGTCTGTTAGTTTTTGTCTCTTCTTTTGTTTTTCAGATTCCATGTGTAAATGAAATCATATGGTATTTGTCTTTCTCCGACTTTGCTCAGCGTAGTAAATTCTCACTCCATACACGAGATTTCATTCTTTCTGATGGCTGAGTAGTATTCCATTGTGTGCAAATATCACTCAGGTGCCCCCAGGCGACCCTATTTTTAATTTTTGAGGAACCTCCACGCTGTTCTCCAGAGTGGCTGCACCAGTTTGCATTCCCACCAGCAGTGCATGAGGTTTCCCCTTTCTCCGCATCCTCGCCAACACTTGTTACTTCTTGGTTGTTTTTTGGTTTGTTTGTTTGTTTTTTGTTTTTAATGTTAGCAATTCTGACAGGTGGGAGGTGGTGTCTCATTGTGGTTTCGATTTGCATTTCCCTGATGCTGAGTGATGTGGAGCATCTTTTCATGTGTCGGTTGGCCATCTGGGCGTCTTCTTTGGAAGAGTGTCTATTCAGCCCATGTTTTCTCGAATAATGACAGTCAAAGCCGAGCACAAAAGCACAGGCAGGTGCTGGGTGAATGGGAGGAGACGGGCAGAAGGCAGCCAGTGAGAAGATCCCGCCTGGGAGTCCAGGCAGGGGTCAGAGTGGGGGATGGGGGGGGTCTCCGTGGAGGTAAGGGTCCTACCCTGGGTAGGCTCCACGTTCCTGGTCCACAGGCAGGTATTACAGATTCAAACCCAATCTTCATCAGGGCAAAAGTGTCCTTGAGACCACAATGCTGCCATGGCACAGGTCATCGGATCAATTGTGGGTTGGCTATAAGAGGGTCCCCGCTCTCAGCCATCCACCTGCCATCTAACTTGCGGGACTTTGGTGGTAGATTGTCTGGTGTTGGAGTGGTCCTCACCTGCTGGCAGTGGTAGGAGCCTGGGGCTGCTGGGTCCCCAGGAGGGAGCTTCCGTCCCTTGTTGGGAGCCCCGAGGGACTTGCGGGGGGAGGGGCCGGCGGGGGCGGGCGCTGTGAGCCCAGGGCTCTTGGCAGCGACAGTGGTGGGTGCTTCCCATTAGCCTCTCATTTCACGTGCAAGACAACTTTGCACCAGGAATTTGGGTCCCCATGTTGCTCCAGAGGTCAAACACGCCGAGTTCATAAGCTGTGAGGTTGGGAGTTGGCAGGGATCTGGCCGCTGTGGGAGGGGCTGCAGAAGGAGCCAGAAGCATGTGTGTCCCCAGGAGAAGGGGTCAGAAACGGGTCCGGACTGTATCCCAAGTAGGGATCCCATTGATGCGCTAGGAATGAGCCTGACCAGCAGCCACCGGGCCTTGAACCTCCCAGGCTGTGTGACCTCAGGCCAACTACTTAGCCTCTCTGTACTTCGGTTTCCTCCCCTAGAGATGGGATGACAGTCCCTGCCTCATAGTGTTGTTAGAACAGCAGGGCATGTGGAGGCAGGTGCGGGCTGTTGTCACCACCATCATCAACCCTGTGACCCCCGTATCATTATTCTGACCCTGCTGTCACTGTATCATTATTCTTTTAAAAGTTTTTTTTAACGTTCATTTATTTTTGAGAGAGAGAGAGAGAGAGAGAGAGAGAGAGAGACAGAGCACAAGCAGGGGAGGGGCAGAGAGAGAGGGAGACACAGAATCCAAAACAGGCTCCAGGCTCCGAGCTGTCAGCACAGAGCCCGACGCGGGGCTCGAACTCATGAACCCCGAGATCATGACCTGAGCTGAAGTCGGACGCTTAACCTACTGAGCCACCCAGGCGCCCCCACCGTATCGTTATTCTGATCCTGCGATCGCCGCATCATTCTTCTGATTCACTGGGTCAGCAGGTGCTGACTCTCTGCTGACAGTGATCCCAGGACAGTGGGAGCAGATACTTTTGATCTTGTTTCTTTCTCCTGCCAGATTCTAAGCTCCCTTTAGGTCCCGTTCCTCAAAGGTGGCAGCCCCCACCGAGCCCCAGCGGAGGTGGGTGTCGCAGAGCAGGGCCGCTCACCGACCCGGCCAGCCAGCACCCCGCGTCTCCACGTGAGCCCGCTTCCGCTTTCACGGATGGCGTGCCCCTTACGGCTCCCCTGCCCCGGCATCCTGGGATTCGTGAGGCGCAGGTGAATTTAGAATGCCTTCCAGCGTTGATAAGAACCACATGTTTGTGGCACAGAGTAAAAATGAGAGAGACCGTACGCGTGGGCTGCGGGAGGGGCCGACACCCCCAAATGCATACGTCAAGTCTCGTATCCAACGTGTGTTTGGAGACGGGGTCATCAAAGAGGCCACTCACTGGTGTCCTTACAAGAAGAGATGACAGATACACAGGGGACGACCACGGGAGGACAAGGGGAGAGGCGGCATCTACAGGTCAGGGAAAGAGGCCTCAGAAGGAGCCTGCCGACCCCGTGACCTTGGACGTCCCGCCTCCAGACTGTGAGAGGGTGGACTCTGTCACCTGGGCCGTCCCCGCCGACTAATACGGCAAGTGGGGCTCAGACGGTGTCCATCCCTGCGGGCCCCTCCAGCGGTCTCCGGGGATGTGCCCGGCCTCAGAGACCTCCACCTGTGAAAGCACATTTGCGGCCTTTTGTGCACACAGGATACAGGGGCTGGGGCGCAGCGGGGCCGGGTGGGGCGCTGTTCTCACGACGCACCCCTGCCCGGCCCGGCGGGGTTCCAGGGCAGAAACGAGCCGGCTAAGTCACACAGTGACAGGAGCCAAGAGGACATTGAAGGGTGCTGCTGGAGAGCCTGGGGGGGCAGCGGCCCATAAAGGGGGCGGTGGGGCAGGGAAAGCCCGCCGGGAGGAGGCCTGGCGGAGGAGACACCAGGGGAGGGATTTCAGAGAAACTTCGAGCGCGGCTTTCCCTGTGTGCCTTCACCCGGTCCTCCCAGAGACCTCACGGGGCGGTGGGCAGGGCGGGGCGGGGAGGGGGCACCCGTACTCCCCATGGACCATGCCGGGAACTGAGGCCCCGCTTCAGCAAGATCCGCTCAGCCAGGCGAGAACCCTGTCCCCCCCCATTGAGCCACGCCTGCGACAGTGCATTCACGGGTCCTGTCCGGGACGACCACTCCCGTCCCCACGCCCCCACACCCGTCCCCGGGTCCAGACGCAGAGGGGGCTTGCAAGATAGAAGTCGCTGCATCTAACAGGGTGGAGGGCACCTGAGAACCCGGCCCCCACCCCCACGCCCTAGCTAGCCCTGAGGAAAAGGAGGAACACACACAGATTCATTTTGTGACTACACAGGGCACGTCCACGGCCCGTCCCCGTGCTAAAGGATGCGTTTATTTTATGTGTCATGACGTCTTGGCGAAGCGTTTCCAGGAAGTGACACTGAGCGCGCTTTTAACGCCCTGGAGGGTGTGCAGGCCCGTTCTCTCTCCGTGGCCAGGGGCACTTACCCGTGCCTCCCTTCTTCCAGAAACAACTCTTCTTCCGTTACTCTGGGTACTGGGGTGTTTAGAATATTTTATTCCCCATCAAATCATGTCATGATCTCTGTCTATGGCCGAGGCATGTCACACCCTCCCCCCTTCATACTGACACGCTGGGGTGTTTCTTCTGGAAGGATTTCATTGAGGCCACCCACAACAGTCCTGGGTACGTCCTTCCCCTACCTGTCACGAATTAGACGGCACAGCAGGTCTGTGAGCCGGTTCGGGCTCGCCTACGTGTGTTAGAAATACCAGAACCGAACAGGTGAGCTTTAGAAATAGTATTCACTTGTTTTTATTCATTTATTTTTTTGAACTCTAGAGAGCAATTTGGAAACTGATTTCTCGCCAAGAAAAAAATTAAAGTGCTTGTGTGTCTGGGTGGGGGTGCCGGGGGAGGGAGGGAGAGCTTCCTCTGAGAGGTCACGCTTCCGCGCGTCTCCTGCCCGCCCGCCCCGTGCACAGAGCCCCCCACCTTTACGAGGAGCCTGGACCGATTTACTGACTTGGCGACCCGCGGGCCTCCAGGTCAGGACGTGGACGCGTGCGACGCCCGCCTTTGCCTGCAGAGTTGGGTGCAGTCCCCGGGGAGCGCCCTGGTCAGGCAGCATTTCTAAGGGGCGAGGGCGAGGTCTCTTGCAGGTGCCTGTGTCAGGTGGGGCCCCCAGGCAGAACACAGCGAGCGGGGGTTAGGGCACGAGGGGCTTGAAGGGTGTTGTGATGCCTGCACGAGACGAAGGGGGCAGGACTGGGCAGGCGGGTCTCAGACCTCGCTGCCGCTGACCGAGGCCTGGGGCACAGATGGCCCGTTAGGGGCGTGGGGCCACGAACGGACGTGCCTCGGACCCGCACCCACTCCGCGGGCTGGGGCTGCGCGGGGAGGGGGCCTCAGGCTGCGCCTCACGGCCTGGTTCTGGTGTCCCCGTCTGTACGCCCCACTCCACCCTCTGGCCCAGCTGCCCCCCCGGTCTGGCACCCCCTGACTCTACCCAGGGACTCGTGAAAGGATGCTGGTGACAGTGCACGGCTGTCAGCTGGGTGGCTCTTGTCAGAACAGGCCCTGCGCTCAGGTCACAGGTCCTCAGGGCCCACAGCTCGGCCACCGCACCCAGAAGTTACTACCGTCCCCACGTGGCAAACTGAGGCACCCACCCTCAGAGCTGGGGCGAGGCTGGATCCAAACCCAGGGCTTCACCCCTGCACAGAGGGCTTCCCCACGTGCTGGACGTTGGCCCAAGGTTGGTCCTTGGCTAGGCACTGGCTTCACCCGCTCTTGTGACCTTGACTTTGACCTCCAGGCTGATCAGGCCAGGCTTCTCTCCAGTGCCCCGACTTGTATTCTCTAGTGACACTCGACGTCTGGAGGACGGATGTCAACCGTCTTGTCTGACTCAGACAAGGAGTCTTGTCTGACTCAGACTGGACAGTTTCTCAACAACCACCTCGGAACAGGGGCTTAGCGCACCCCAGGACTTCCAGTCTCTCTGCCAGGAAAAATCCCTTGTAGGGTTTTTGCCCTGTAGAAGCCTTTTTTTTTTAAAGTTAAGTTTATTTATTTTTGACAGAGAGAGAGGGTGTGTGAGCGGGGGAAGGGCAGAGAGCGAGGGAGAGAGAATCCCAAGCAGGCTCCGAGCTGTCGGCACAGAGCTCGACATGGGGCTTGAGCCCATGAACCGTGAGATCGTGACCTGAGCTGAAATCAAGTGTCAGTCGCTTAACTGACGGAGCCACCCCAGCTGCCCCTGCCTTAGGCTTTTGAAAAATGCCTGAGTTGGCCCCAGCTTGGTCCTCTTGGCACACTCTTGGGAACAGGGAAGTCCGGGGTGGGAACCTCTTCGTTTCACAGGAAGGGAAACTGAGACCCAAGTGTGCTGTGTCCTCGTCCGAGGTCACAGGCTAGCTCTGAGCCTTGGCCCTCGGTTCCCCCGGCAGTGGCAACCACCTGACGCCCGTGCCCAGGAAGCTGGTCCAGGAAGCCTTCCTCGGTCTGGACTCACCTGGATCCACACTGCCATCCAGGCTTGAGTAGGCCTCGGGCAGGGCTTGACGGGGGCAGTTCGCCAACAAGAGAGAATCTCCCAGCTGGAAAGACTGCTTCTAGGCTTGGGGGTAGGCAGCTGTCCGCCGTTTGGTCTTAGGATCGCCTCCTGGGCTCTGGTTTACTTACCTGTGAAACGGGATCAAGCAAGCTGGTTCTGAGATTTACAGCAAATAATGTGTGGAGTGCCTCTCCCAGGACGCACCTCACACAGCGTGGGTACTCACGTTCCACTTCCCTTCTTTTCATTCGTGCAGGGAGCCCCTCTCCCTGCACATTTGTGCCAACTCTATTCCTCTAGGTAAGACTTTTCCTTTCCCATGTTAATTTGGGCAGCTGGGGACCCGAGTCTGTCTCCCAACACAGAAGCCATCACTTGTGGGGTCAGGAGGAGCACGGGCCCTGAGGCTGGGTCAGGGTCTGGAGCCAGGCTGCCGCATCCTGGCGGACGAGACGCAGAGTTTTGCTGTGCCGGCTCAGGGCTTTGTTTGGAGAAGCAGGTGAAGTAATGCACACGGATGGGACACTCGTAAATCCTAGTGGTGACCGCATTGCCTGTCAATCTGAGCACGTGCCCTGTGTAGGGCCCAGGAAGCCTTTAGGGCTGGCTGGCTGACTTCCAAGTTCTGTTTAAATGTTTGCTCGTCTGTTCAGCTGAGCTTTTCCAGATGCAAGTTCCTTCTAGCTAAGGTCTGTATGATCACAGATTGTATCCGAATATAGATTATATTGATGGTGCTTTATTCTGTTGAGACAAATACAGTATCTTTGAGCTGATCCAGAAGTTCAAAGTAACTGTTAAGTGGCCATCAAGTGTCTAAGTGATGAGGTACATATTTTAATTAGTTTTTAAAAAGTACTTATAAAATGTGTGTATATGATTAATTTAAAGATTACCACCCATCAACAATAAAGTTTACTTAATCCCTGCGCAGCAGATAACAGTCTCATATTCACCCTTCCAGGAGTGTTCTGGATGTATATATGCATATATTGCTTTTTAATACAGGAAGTGGATCGTTGTAAACCATTGCCCTGAAACTTCACTCCCATTTAAAAAAATTTTTTTAAAGTTTATTTATTTCAAGAGAGAGAGTGAGCGGAGGAGGGACAGAGAGAGAGAGACAGAATCTCAGCCAGGCTCTGGGCTGTCAGCACAGAGCCCCCCACAGGGGGCTCCATCCCATGGTCCTGGGATCATGACCTGAGCCACCATCAGGAGTCAGATGTTTAAGAGACTGAGCCACCCAGGCGCCCCATCTCTCTCTCTCTTAACTTTACAAATCTTGGAAATTGTGTAACATTAGCATATACAGAATTACCATATACATTTTTCAATGTTCTAAGAAGTATTAAATGAGTGTGCTGGAGTTTATTTAACCAGGTGTCCGTGAGTTGCTTTCAGATTTCTCTAATTCTGTGCTGTGCGTCAGAACGTGCTTGTGTCCACATCTGGGAGTCCCTGTGGGAAGTCACCTGTAGGACAAGAGGACAACTCCAAGGGGCGGTGTGGGCTCCCGGGTTTCACAAGTATTACATTTCCACCAACACCGCAAACCAGAACTCTTTTTCAAGGCTAAGGGAACTGTGAGTAGAACAGGTGCACGTGTGTTTATTTTATTTTATTTTTAGTCCAAGTGTTTTCTGAAATAATTGGAGGAAGTTTAAAATAAGGCACAGCTGACGGCAACGGCGCCTGATATTTTCGATAGTTTTCCAATGAAACTGGTCCAAGTTAGGGAGGTCCAGCGGGACCTGAGGACCTCCACAGGCGGCAAGTCACGCGAGGTACCACGTAGAGAAAGCAGAGTGGAGATGACCCCCCCCCCCCAACCCAGGCCGTTTCCAGGCTCAGACATCAGCAGGTGCTCCGTGAGGGGCTCGCTCGGGTGCTTTGGAGCCAAGAGGGCAGAGCCATCGGCGACCGGGCCTGGAGGTGTGGCTATCTAGGCAGGTCACAGCCGGGCTCCCCCAACCAGTTCCGGGAAGTTTCCTCCCGGGTCAAATGCGGATACAATGTTGCCAGCCTGGTGCCAACTATACATAAGTCAAAGGGCGCTGCACGTGGGTCTGAAATGTATCCTCGCGCGGAGCTGGAGCCCCGGCTCCCAGGATGGTCCCCACGTTGACGCGGGCCACCCAACCCCATGGGGCGGCAAACCCCACACGGACCGGACCAGGGGAGGAGCTCCCGCCCGGAAACAACCCCAGTGCCCCGGGGGAGGGGGGAACCCCCAGGGAGCCGGGGAAACGAGGGGGGTGGTCTCCTGACCTGAGGTGCCTTCTCCCTGCCCCCCCATCATACTGTGCCGCCCGGTCCCCTCCCTGCGTCAGCCCTGCCCCCCTGCCCCACCTCGCTGGTCCTGCACCCCACGTGCGCCGCCGGCTCCCATCTCTGCCTCGGATTCACGGGCGTCCGTTACCGACCTCTGCCAGAGTCCCCCCAACCCCCCTCCCCGGTGTCCCGTGTCCCCCACGTGTCCCCCGTCCCCCACGTGACCCAGCGTGTACCCCGGGCCACCCCCCCGCGCCTTCATCCGAGTCCCCCCCCCGCGTGCCCCCCCCGCGTGTCCCCGCGTGTCACCCCCCCGCGTGTCCCCCCTCCCCGCGCGCCGGCGGAACTGTGGGATCGCCGCGCACAGGAAGTGGCGGGGCGGCGCGGCCGAGGGCGGAGGGCGGCGGGCCGGGCGGGGCGGGATGGGGGCCGGGGGCGGCGGGCGCCGCACTAGCTGAGGCCCGACGCAGGGCCGGGCGCGCCCAGGGCCGGAGCGCAGCGGCCGGAGGGGCCGCGGAGGCGACGCCGAGGCCGCGCGCGCGCGCGCGCGACGAGCAGGTGGCGGCGGCTGCAGGTGAGCGGCGCGGCCCCTGCCGAGGTCGGGCCCCCCCCCCTCCCGCCGCCCGCGGTCGCCCCCACCCCACTCCCCGCCGCCCGAGGTCGTCGCCCGCCCGAGGTCGCCCCCCCGCACCGCCCCCCCTCCTCCCGAGGTCGGCCCCTGGCCCCGCGCCGGGCGGAGCGCAGCCGGCCCTATGCGGCGTGGGGCCTGCGGGAGGACGGGGTGGCGGGGCGGGGGGTGGTCCGCGGGCCCGGGTCCTCCCCGCACCGCCGGCCTCCCGGCGCCTGGTCCGGCCGAGGCCCAGGACACCTCCCCGTCCGCCCCCCACTCAGGCCGCTGCAGCCCGGGGTGGGGGGGCACGCGGGGCCTGGCGGGGGGGGGGCGCTGGGGGACGGGGCGCCCCGGGAGGGGACGGGCGGCCCAGGGCTATGGGAGGGCGCGACCCCCTGTCCCTTGTCCCCTGTCTCCCCGCGGACTCTGCTCCCCTCCGCTCCCCCCTCCCTGCCGACGCGAGGCGGCCCCTGCCGGGCTGGTGGGGGGGGGGCACAGGGGACCTGGGACCCCGCGGGGCGCCCGCGACCCCGCCCGCCCGTGGCCACGGCTTAGTTTCACTCTTTGCTCAATCAGAGGGCGGGCTGCAGGTGGGGTGGCGGGTGCCGAGTTTTCCGATTTGACTTTGGCGTTTGGACCAAGGCCGACTGTGAATTTCCACCGTTCAGTGATGGGGTCAGTCAGTAATGCCAGAGCCATTCGGGGCAAGAGCCGCCTCCACCCCCACGGCCACCCGGAGGACCCCGGAACGTTGGACGCCAAGGTTGTCGGGAAAGGAGGTTTATTAGCAGTTGAAGCTACCTTGAAAAATTGTGCAGTTTTTTTTTTTTTTTTTTTTTTTTTAACTTTGAGAGAAGTTCAGTTGCGGTGGGGAAGATGCCTTCCTAAATGGCTTCCTTGGCCTTTTTTTTTTTTTTTTTTTTTTTAAAGCACAATACCAACAGTCTTGTCTAAGGGGTTCCTTTTTGTAGGAAATACAGTCTCATGAGAAGGAAAAGTGAGGGCTGTTGGCCTTGAGAGAGGCTGGTTTGGGAAGTAGCTGGCCATGTGGGAAGTGACGATTATCCCAGAGAACCCCAGTCCACCACCGGGTGCTGGTGCTGCTGGGGCCCCGGGGTGCTGCTGGGGCTCGGGGTGGCGGGGCTACACCCAGAGAACCCCTCCTTGCTTCCCGTTCCTGCTCCGCAGCCTGACTGTACTCATGTAGGGATTACTCATCAGTGTTTCGTCTGCTTAAAAGTTTCAGGAGGGGTCTTGGGCTGATTCTGAACATTCTTTAATATGCCCCCTTCCTTGCTGTTCCCTCCCCCTGTTCTAGACCATCGTGACCACATCCCCCCCGGCCGCCCTCAAAGTTTCAGAATTAGCCTGTTACGGCCCCTTTCTGAACCACGCTTAGGGGTCTTGATTACGCTGTTTAAAAGAGAGGTTACATGGCATTGACGTGCAGAGCAGGAAGGGCCTCTCGGCCCTGGAAGGTGCAGTTGCCTTAATGTTTTGAACCCGGTGTCGTGTGCACGCAGAGTGGCCGTGCTTGGTGGGAGTTCGAAGCTCACCCACCTGGGGGATCTCTACCTAAGGTCTGTGTCCTGGAAATGGCCTGCAGCACGCGGGAGAGCAGGTGAAAGTCCGTGTCGTAGGATGGACGGTCAGGGAAGGTGCCGGAGGGGTGCTTCAGTGGGCAGAGTGGGGATTCTCGCAGCGCCTCCGGAGAGGGTGCCCTTGCCCCTGGACTGGCCCATGTGGCCGGCTCTGCTCCTGCACGAATGCTTCCGGGCCTGTGTGAAGGTCTGTGGGCCAGCACTGGGGAAACAAAGGAGTTGTTTTGTTTTGAAAGGCAGAAAAAGTGCATCCACCGAAGTGATCTGGTCTGTCCATGTTTGCTCCGGCTTCCCATGTTAATTAGGGTTGCCCCTGATACACGGGGTTAGCCCTCCGGACGTGTGACCTCGGATCACACTTCAACCTTGGAAAAGAGTAGTCTGAGAAAACAGAGTCCTTGCTGCCTGCTGAAGGGTGGGTCACAGATCAGCATGGCCAGATTTAAACTAAGATCCCCTGGCTCCCATCTTCCGAGACCCCACCATCTGCTAAAAGTCCGTATGTGTTTACCTGTGGTCAAATCAGAGGTAGAAATACCAGGATCCCTATACACAGGAAAAATGTAGAGTAGACGCTGTGTTTGAGAAGAGCCAAATTTACTGGATTTTTGGAGGGGGAGGGTCTGGTTCCCTTGCCCAATCACGTTTCGCCCCTGAAATGCACACTTGGCTGTTGACTTGCAGACTGACTGAACATGGGAGACACGAGAGGCACACGTGGTGTAGACCAGGTGCCCTCACTGTTAGCAGTGAGCCCCTATCATCGTCAAAACACACTTCTGGCAAAAGCAGTGTTTTCTTACCACCCCCCCCCACCCCCCGCCTTATCAAAACTCTGCTAGTTTATCGGTACAACTTGCGGCTCATTGATATTTATAGAGCAAAGCATTGGTCGTGAGCGGCTACATTTGCCCGTTTCCTTTTTCATGATGTGTATAAGGTAAGATCTTTAGTTACTCAGCCTTATTGAGAAATTGACTTACAGTAAGGGTGGACTGAATTTTGTAAAGCAGTCGTTCAGAAACTTCGTGCATTTTACTTTTGGTTAACCAAAGAATGTTTGAGGCTTTAAATGAGTTATCTCAAGCTGTAAAGCGAAACGTCTTTCACTTAATCTGCTCTTTCTAAAACTACCTCGTAATCATCTTAACATTAATCGCGAATTCCCAATCTCAGAATGCCGCATTTTAGGCAAACGCATCAGTGGTTTATCTTCGGACAGACTTCCTTTCAGATATTGGAAGAATTCCCCGTGTTTTGATTATCTTTGTTGAGCAAAGTGTGAGAGCTGGTAATCTTGGGAGGGCATCTGTGTGCTTGGGAGGGGGGCCCAGGCTCTCAGAGACTGGCCCGGAGGCTGTGGTCCGGGGGTGCCCGGAAGGGTCGCAGGTAGGATGCATCTTAGATGTGGTCTGAGCAGATCTGTATGTGACAGGCCAGAGTGCTTTTGCATCACACAGGACTCGGGACTGAGGCCTGGCGCAGGGGTGAGAATAGCAAGCCAGCAGCTGGCCGAGAGGCCTGTCCCCAGGCGACTCGGGAGGCCATGCATTATTAATGTGGATCTTCTCGATTCCTTTCTGAAAGTGGGTGGGGAGTGAAATCGGTAACAAAGAACGCTAGTAACGAAGTCTACTTGGAGCGGTAGTAAAAAGCTGTGTGCTGCGACCAAATACCTTTCCCCAGGTTTGTTGCTCAGCGGTGACTTGTATGTCCCCAGAGTTGCGAACCTGGGCGGGGAGCTGAGTCCTAGAGTTCCAGAGACGGCGGCTCTTCTCCTGTCATCGGCGACCTGAAGACCGTAGGAGCATACGCTGACTTTAAAAGTGTCCCCTGCCTTGTCACTTGGGCTGTGCATCTTGGTCTGTGACGGCAGCTATAATTACCGTGAGGTGTTTTATGTGCAGATTATATTGTTAGATTCTTGAAACAGCTGTGTAAGGACCGTGGCAGGTCCCTGTTCGCAGATGGAGAAAACTGAGTCGGGGGAGCATGGCTGGGGTTGCTCAGCCAGCAAGTGAGGAATCTAGATTTCAAACAAAGGTCTTACTGCATCCAAGGCGCCTTGATGCTCAGAAAACTCAATGTATGAAAAAAAAAATCGACATACTGAAACTAAGCGGTTGGCTTCACGTAAGTAGTCCTTTGACAACTTTTCGCTTACAGAAGGCTGCGCTGGGTGGGCCGGGGAGCAGAGATCCCCATCTAAGGTGATAGAAACGGATACACGCTGGATAGGGTGTTGCACTGGGGAAGAATTCAGTGCATCAAGTTCATGTGTGCTCGGAGGCATTATGCACACGGCGGGAGCAGAATGAGGCACTGTCTGAGGACGGACGTATCGAATGGGCGGTGATGGGGTCAGGCTTCTACACACTGACTTCTCCTCTAGACACCGTCCAAGTCTAACTGGAGTGGTTGGATGATCGTGCCATTTATCAGGATACACATATCCCCGTGTTCAGAGAGGAATCAGTCCATTGGTCTACCTTGCAAAATAAGGTTTAGTTGTGGCGAGTTTTGCCCAGATAAGAAGCGTTAAACAAGGGCTGCAACGGTTTGGGTTACGCAGGAAGCAGATGTGAAAACAGCAGTGCAGAGGTGTGCTGGGAGAGATGCCCGTGGGGGCCGAGGGTCGTGGGGTGCATCAGTGCGGGGGGGGGGAACCCTGGGGCCACCGTGCTGGTCTGACGCGGTGAGAGGAGACAGGGACGGGCTGGGGAGGAAGGACCTTGGCGCAGCCCTGAGCAAGTCTTGGCCTGGGGTCCCGGGGGAGGGACCGCCGTCCCTCAGGTCCCACTGGCCTGTGGAAGGCACGCTCCTGCTGTGTGGCAGGTTCTCTCTCGGGGGCGTCGAAGCTGCACGACTGCCTCACAGGCGACGTTCAGTGACTTGGTAATCAGCAGAAGTAGAATGGCCTGGTAAAAATAATTGCGCGGCACGGGTAGCATTGTGGTTTTGTTTCAGGAGGAGCCGTGTGGCCGCGGCAGGGGTCCTGAGGCTGATCCGTAGCTGCTTCCCTGTACCTGCGCGTGAGCGGAGTCTGCATCCGCTAGTGGGGACCACCAGGCGCTTCCGGACGGGCAGTGGTTAGAGCACACACGTCAGCACGCGGTGGTGCGTTCCCTGTCTTGAGGCGGGGTGCGCACCACGGTTACTTGGGTCCCAGAAACTGCTAGAAGATGCGTTACGGCCTGCCGTTCTCTCTTGCTCTGGGCCAGCACGGCATGTTCCTGGGGCCCCAGCTGCTTTGCAGCGTTTACTTTCCTTTATGTGTTAGGGGTTACTGGGCGTAAGCATTTCTGTTTCCGTAAACGAAACTGTCCATAAACAGTTGCGAACACCGGTTCTGACGGGGGCCAGGCAGGAAGGGGGGCCAGTGGAAACGTAGGCGTGAGGCACCGGGGGTGGCTCTGTGGACAGGAGTGATGGCCGAGTGCCTCTTCCTCCGGCCTGCTCGCCGGACCTCCCCCACCGGCTGCCAGCACTACCCCAGCGGGCATGGCCCCAGAATGGACTCCCAGCACCTCACCTCCAGCACGGAGCACTTAGCTCCAGCAATGAACACTCAGCTCCAGCACTGAGCCCCCAGCACTGAGCACTCAGCCCTAGCAGTGAGCCCCTAGCACTGAGCACTGAGCCCCTAGCACTGAGCACTCAGCCCCAGCACTGAGCCCCTAGCACTGAGCACTCAGCCCCTAGCACTGAGCACTCAGCCCCAGAACTGAGCCCCTAGCACTGAGCACTCAGCTTCAGTACTGAGCCCCCAGCACTGAGCACTCAGCCCCTAGCACTGAGCCCCTAGCACTGAGCACTCAGCTCCAGCACTGAGCCCCCAGCACTGAACACTCAGCCCCAGCACTGAGCCCCTAGCACTGAGCACTCAGCTCCAGCACTGAGCACTCAGCCCCAGCACTGAGCACTCAGCCCAAGCACTGAGCACTGAACCCCTAGCACTGAGCACTCATCTCCAGCACTGAGCACGCAGCCCCAGCACTGAGCACTGAGCCCCTAGCACTGAGCACTCATCTCCAGCACTGAGCACACAGCTCCAGCACTGAGCCCCTAGCACTGAGCACTGAGCCCCTAGCACTGAGCACTCAGCTCCAGCACTGAGCACGCAGCTCCAGCACTGAGCCCCTAGCACTGAGCACTGAGCCCCTAGCGCTGAGCACTCAGCTCCAGCACTGAGCATGCAGCTCCAGCACTGAGCCCCTAGCACTGAGCACTCAGCTCCAGCACTGAGCACGCAGCTCCAGCACTGAGCCCCTAGCACTGAGCACTCAGCTCCAGCACTGAGCACTCAGCCCCAGCACTGAGCACTCAGCTCTAGCACTGAGCAATCAGCTCCAGCACTGAGCCCCAGCACTCAGCACTCAGCCCCAGCACTGAGCCCCTAGCACTGAGCACGCAGCTCCAGCACTGAGCCCCTAGCACTGAGCACTCAGCTCCAGCACTGAGCACTCAGCTCTAGCACTGAGCACTCAGCTCCAGCACTGAGCCTCAGCAGTTAGCACTCAGCTCCAGCACTGAACCCCCAGCCAGTGTGTCCCCCAGCACGGATCCCTGGCCAACATGGCCAGGTAGGCGCAGGACTAGAGGGACTAGATCTGTGGTCTGCCAGGACAAGCCAGAAATCTGGATTTTTTTTTTAGCAATCTGGATTTTTATATATGATTATTTATTTTTAACACACTGCAGACCAAATAAAAAATGTTGCTGCCTGAATTCAGCCTGTAGAGAAGTTGAGGTGGTAATTTTTACAGCCCCTGGTCAGAAATGTTTGATTTCTGAACTGGAGTAAACTGGGCTAGTGAGGTGACACCACGGGGCAGTTCCTGAATGCACGTGAGAGAGGCAAAAACACAGGTAACAGGTGCCCAAGCCTCCACGTGCAGGTGGAAACCAAAAGGATGGTCCGTCCCTCTCAAGCAGGGCTGCTGGAAGCGGGTGGGGTTGTCCGATGGCAGGGGCAGGACCAGAGAAGATGGCACAAGAGAGCCCGTGTCCTGCGGGAAACGGGAACTCTGTCCGTCCCTGAATGCACCGGGAGGCCCTCCTCGGGTCTACACAGAGATGAGGTCTGTGAGAACTGACCCCGACCCGTGCCAGCCGTGCGCGCTTGCGTCCGCAGGTGGGGGCTCCCGGTGGCGGGGCTCGGGCCCGCGGGCCCGCGCGGTGGTCCTGGGCTGTGGCTCACACCCGCCCCACACCGCACGCCCACCAGCAGCCGGCGGGTGGATCCCATTCATGCAGAGAATGGACGCAAGCGCCTCTGGCGGGGGCCTCGACATGCCTCTCCAGTCCTGCCTCGTACCCACGGTCCCGCGTGTTTTCTGAGTTCCTTCACCCGGTTTCCCGCTCGGCGCCTCACCTGTAGGTCTGTACCGTCCGTGTTCTCCATCTTTCCTTTTATGGGCCATGCCTTCCGCGTGGCGCTAAGGGTCCCCGGGGGCACTCACGCTCTATCCTGTGTTTTCTCGTGGGAGTTCTCAAGTTTGCCCCGCCGAAGTGCCCCTCCCTCCGGAGCGGTCTGTCTGTGGGGAGAAGTAGGGAGCCCGGGGCTCTGGCGTCCCCACGTGGAATCCCGGTTGTCCCACGTGCGGGCCCCTCTCCCTGCTGACGTCGTGCCGCCGTGGCCCTGTCTGTCTGGTCCTCTGTCCCCCTGTCCCTCAGCCGCCCGCTCTCTGCACGTCCTCCCTGCTCTTTGCTCCGTGGTGCACGTTAAAGTCGGCTTCCGAGTCTCATGAAAAACTGTTGGGGTTTTGACCGCAGTGGCACTGACTCTCTAGGTCACCTGTTTCACTGACGCTGTCCTCCTGCTGTAGAGCTGGCCTCGCCTCCGTCTGTGGCGACAGTCGTGGCTTTCAGTGAGGCTCCGGCAGGTCCCACGGCCTGTCTCACTCTCTGCGGTCAAATTTATTCCCAGGCGCCCTTATCGCTTCTATTGCTTTTGTAAGTGGCACGTTTAAACTTTGTTTTGTATTAAAAGTTTTTTCAAGCTCCGTGTTGGCGTTGAGCAGGCACGCATTTGATCTGGGGTGTTGCCTGGACAGCCAGCCGCCTTCGCGGTCTGTTCCGTCATCCGTACGTAAATATTCAGGAGTTTCTGCGTGGACGTCCCTGCCGTCTCGGGGTGGCGAGGGCTTTGTTTCCTCCTCATGCCCTCCTGCCCTGTGGCCGGGCCGGGGCCTTCCGGATGGTGCTGAATGGAAGCGCGACAGGGCGTCCTTGCCTTGTTGCAGATTTGAGGGGAGCCCTGTGACCGCTTCCCCTCCCGACACCGGCGCAACAGTGACGCGACTCCGAATCCTGGATCCGCATCCTCCCCTGCTCCCCCTGGGATCACAAGTGGCAAGAGAAGCAGACGGAGGTGAGAGACCGCCCCACCGTGGTCATCGGGGGGCGTGGGGATGGAGCCCCGGTCAGGCCCTGGCCTGCACACCAGGGGCCACGGCCAGAAAAGGTGCAGAGACCAAGCGCTGGGGCCGGCGTGGGGCGGACGGAGCCCCACTGTGGGTGCGAAGGGGCGCTCGCGGTGCAGATCGTGTGGCGGGACCTGCCGGGGAGGCGGCCTCACTCCTGGGCACGCACCAGTGAGCGCACGGCAGGGCCCGTGCGCTCAGTGTCCCGGCCGCTGTGGTTCTGATGCTCAAACCCCGGGATCGCTCTCCCTGCCCGTCTCCAAAGAGAATGAAGAGGTAGCTTCTGGAATATTCACGCGGTGGGAGAGGAAGGAGGCAGTTACAGGTGCAGGCACGTGTGTGCGTCTTGTGGGTCAGCCGAGCAGAGGGAGGGAGGGAGGCCCGGAGGGCGGCCGAGCCCTGATTCGCTCCACACGGAGCCAGCGAGGCAGCCCGCGCTGGGCGTGGGGAGGGGGCTTCCCGGGAGGGCAGGGGCGTGCAGCTGCTCCGGGGGGCATGGCGACATGCCCTCCCTAGAGCCACGTGTGGGTCACACGGGCGTGTGTGGCTTATAGAAGTCTGAGCAGCGCACCTGCGGTGTGAGCCCTTTTCTACACGTCCAGTAGGTTTAAATTAAAAGTTCGGAAAAGGTGGAAGAGAGAGCTGTCGATACAGAAGACGGGCCAGGGAACCCAGCACACGTGTCGTCCGCAGCCCAGAGCCTGGTGAGGAAGCCGGGACGGCAGCCCACGGCCGCGCTCGTGAGCGGGACTCTAGTATGAGAGCCGCCTGGACCCCAACCCGGACCCCGACGGGGCCGCAGAGAGACCCTCCCGGCAGATGTCCCACTTACACGTGCTGCGTGCAGCCGCACGGTCGCCTGGCCGGGAGACCAGAGCGGGCAGCCTGGACTCTCCCACGGGACAACCCACGACGGGCCAGGGGCGCCACAGGAGAGAGCACGGGGGCTGCAGACTCGCTCGGCCGCGCTGGACTTCAGGGCGGTCGGCTCCGCCACGCGCCCACGGTGGCGGCGGGAGGGTGGCCCACGGCTCTGACCGAGAGGCTCGGGGCAGCGACGGGGCTCCTCAGGGTCCTACGCGACCACACTCCCGGGACGCGTGCTCCAGGTCAGGTGACTTGGCAGGTGTGAGGTGGCCCGGGCGGGGCCGTGCACCGGCACCCACCGGAGGCCCGAGTCTGGGGGCCGGTTGGCTGAGCCGGGAGAGGCCCCCATGCCTGCACGCCGCACAACCGAGAAATGGGGACAGCCTTCCTTTACCCCAGGAAGGCTCCCCGGGTTTGGAAGAACGCATGTGGGGTGGGGGAGGGGTGGGAGCCCTCTTCAAGCTTTCTTGTGTCCCATGATGACGTCCCAGGAGGGACTCCAGTGGAACGGGGTTCCTTCCCGCGTGGGGTGGGGCAGCGCGGCGGGGGTGCCGACGTTGACACGCCTCCTCGGACGATGTCATCCGTTCGACAGTGAAATTACGGGAACAGAGAATGCTTATTTTTCCGCACAGATGCCCCCTTTTGGGGTAGAAGTTGGCGTTTATGCCCAGAAGTGTATTTTGCTGGAACTGTCTTACAAAGAGCCTCTCTGCGAGCGTCGAGCGGATCACATAAGATTTTTCCATCCATCCGTTAATTTGGTGAAGCCATGAGGAGCTTCTTTGCCTTCCTGGACACCCCGTCTGGGCCGCGGGTCACTGTTTTCTGCTCCGTTGCTGTGTTTGGTCGCGACGTCCATGACGTTTCGTTTGGGGTTGTCTGCGCCCGTCACCAGAGTGAGTCTGGCCGGCGATCGTCCCGTATCACACCGTCCTCGTCCGGCCCGGCGTCTGGATTGTGCCGGTCTCCTAACCGGAGTCGGGCACCGTTGCCCCTTTCTGTGCTGTGTAAGACACATCACATAAGCTCGAGACTGTGTGTGTCTTACGTGGATTCTTGGTCTGCGTAGATCCTAGTTCACGCCCTGGTTCGGCTGCAGATCTGTTCGGGTTTCCCGACCCTTGTTCTGGGGAGGAATGCGCGTGTGTAACAGGCGGCCCCAGCGCTTGCTGGCTTTAAACAGCAGCACGTGTCGTCTCCCAGTTTCCGTGGTCCAGGAGCCCAGGCACAGCCTGGCCGGGTCCTCAGGCTCCGCACTCTCACCGGCCGCCGTCGTCCCTGAAGGCTCGGCGGAAGGACCTGTTCCCAACTTCGCTCCCGTGTGGCGGTCAGGATTCAGCTCCTTGCCGGTCGTTCTGAGGGCCTCCCAACACGCCGCTTGCCTGCAAGCGAGGGGCAGAACGTGCCGGCGGGACGGAAGCCACGGGCGGTGAAGCCTCATCCCAGACGCGGCCCATCTTTGCTTTTGTTGCACTGTTTTTGTTGGAAGCCCGTGGTGAGGAGCAGCCCGCCCTCGGGGGAGGGGATCACGCGGGGGTGCGAACCGGGGGACCGTCTTCAGGCTGCCCACCACGCCGTCCGCGTCATTAGCCTTCTCGGTTCCTTGGTGCGAAGGTCGGAACATTTTGTTCTTAAGTCCCTGCCGTACCCGACGTGAAGTTCCCTTGTTCCCTGCTACGGTTGCTGCTGCCCTTTATTCTTGACTCATCCTGGCAGAGGCTTCTCTCCGATACCTTAGTGCTCACAGAGAGCCGGCGTTCCGTCCTGTGGCTCACTGGTGCTGTTTCTTTGCTTCTCCGCGTCATCGTTTCTGGCCGTGCTCCCCGGGCTGATTCTGGCGTTCTCTTTCTAGGTTACCGAGTTGACTCATTACCGCTGTCTATTCTTTATCATTTTTCCTAAGCGTTGCTTCTTAACTTTCAGGCTTGATTTCTAGCCTGAGACTGTCGGGCTGTAACTTTCTTCTCGGCTCAGCTCTGCTGTCCTCTGCAGTCGGTTTGCGATGCTCTCACTGTTCAGTGTCAGCACTTTAAATTCCTGTTCTTCCGCAACCCGTGGGTGATGCAGAAGCACTTTTGTTTCCTCAACGCACGGGGGTTTTAGGTTGTGTTTTTATTATTGACTTTGGCTCAGAAGCCCTGCGTTCAGAGGACACGGTCCGTGTGGCCTGACTCTGCCCCGTTTTTGAGATTTGGGTTGCGTCACGGCCCTGTGCTCTGGCCGCCGCGGTGGCCGCCCTGGCGTCGGCTGTGGGGCCAGCTGGCCTTCCTGTGCCCGTCTCCGGTTTTCTCGGGGCCATTCTCCTCTCCCCTCCCTCTGGCGGCCTTCAGCCTCACTGTGGCACGGCTGGGGCGGGGTGGGGGCGGGGGTGGGGAGGCTTGCTTCTCACTTATCCTGCTGTGGATTCCGTGTGCTTCCTGCAGATAAAGTGTTGCGCCTTTTAGTAATTCTGGAGAAATTCTGGCCACGAGTTTGTTGAACTCCGTGTCTCCCTCACGCTTAACTTCGTGGCGCGTCCTGTGGCCTCTTGTTGGAGCTGCTTGCGTTTCGGTCATTTTGTGCTGCCCCGGGGCGGTTCCCCAGGCCTCCGGCCCTGCCACCTGCTCCGTGTCGTCTCGTCTGCCGGTCAAGCAGCCTGTTAAACTTTTCGTCCCACTGATCATAGCTCTTGCTTTTAAAAGTTCTCTTTGGTCCCTTCCCAAGCTGCCCCTTTTCTGACTTGGTATTTTCTTCCTTGCATATTCCGACCTCCACTGCGACGTGCAAACGCTGTATGCAGCAGCTAATAGCAGAATACTAACCATCATGGTGGTCCTAACACCCGACTCGACGCGTCTCGGGGTTCAGTCCCACCGCTGGTGCTGCTGCCTCTTGCCCCCGGTTTCTGGTGTGCTCAGTAACACAGGCTTCTGTCCCCGTGAGCTCCACGGGGAGGCTCTGCTCCTGCCAGGCCCCCCGGAGCGGCACTGGCCTGGGACCGGTTTAGGTTAATTTTCTGTACCCACGAAGGGACTTCTAACGACGTCACTGACCAATCGGAAGAAGGGTGATGCCAACACGGGATTCTGACCGCAGGGGAAGGGACAAGACTGGTGTGGACGCAGGTCGCTCGGGGAGAGACCGGTGTGCCGTCGGGGAGTTGGAAGCTGAGAAGATGTCCTCGTCAAGTGCCTCAGCGAGGTTGGGACACCGGGCTTTGTCCTCAGCGGCCCCTGCTTTCCGTCAGCGTCTCTGCGTCCAGGCGAGGTGACTCCTGCTGCTTCAGAGTCACGTTTCGACAGCTGTTATTATTCGAGTGAGGCCTGCTGGGTCGCAGGAGAGCCGCACAGGGAGCTTGCCAGGCCTGGCCCGAGAGCGGGACCTCTTCCATCTGAGCAGGTGACAGGTCATGGACGTAGGCGTTGGAGCCAGAAAATAAATGGAAAGACCGTTCGGCATCTAGAACGAGGTGATTCTCGGGGCTTGTCTGAGGCTGTCTTCGTGCTGTGCAGTGACCAGCCCCCCCAGGGCGGGTCCCCAGGCCTCCACGTCCTGTGGCACACGGCCATCGCCTCTCAGGGGGGCCTCCCCGTCTCAGTGGTGCCTTTCTGTCCATTCTGCTGCCACCCTTCCCGTGTCTCCCCGGGTCCTGCCAGGGATCCCCTCCCTCCCCGCCCCTTCACACACCTTCCTCAACAGCACTCTTGCCCTCCTTGCCCGGTGAATTCTTTTTCTTTTCAAAAAAAATTTTTTTTAATTTTAGAGGGGGCGCACATGGGTGGGACAGGGGCAGAGGAGGGAGACAGAGAACCCCAAGTAGACTCCCCACTCAGCACGGAGCCGGATGCGGGGCCCGATCCCACAACCCCGGGATCGTGACCTGGGCCGAAGTCAAGAGTCGGGCGCTCGACCAACCGAGCCGCCAGGCGCCCGCTTCCTGGTGAGTTCTCACGCACCCTCAACTCGGCTGTTGCTTTGCTGGGGAAGCCGCCCCCGTCGCGAGTCCGAGTGAAGACACGCGCACACGCACGCACACTCTCAGCGCACGGTGCCGCCTTGTTACTGTCTTTGTGGCCCGGCTTCTCCCGCTCACGCTGCGCTTCTGCCCTTGGCGTCCGGGGAAGGCCCTGAAGGCCGGTCTCCGCTGCGCTCTGTGCAGCCGGGCTGCCCCGTGACGGCACTTGGGGCAGGGCGCGCGGGAGGCGACGTCGCACGCGGCCGCACGCGGTGGGTCGAGGCCGGGCCAGAGCGCCCCGAGGAGGGTGCTGCGGACCGGCGGGCACCCCACCCAGGAGGGAGAGCGAGGAGAGAAGCGAGGGCTGAGCTCTGCGCGGGCTTGTCCCCAACGGGCCGCGTGGCAAGGGTCCCCGCGTGTTTGTCCTCTGGCGCTGGCTTCGCCCTGCCTTTCCCCTTGGGCGGAGCCGAAGGACAGGGTGACCGTTGTCCGTGTCTGTTGCCATCTACGCCCGAGGAAGCGTGGTGGCATCATGGCGGAGCGGCTCGCCGTGTCCTGCCGTGTTTCTGGAACGTGGCAGAGGCCGGGGTGCTGACGGTGGCCGGTCCGCCAGCCCGCACCAACTCCGGGTTCTCCTTGTTGCTGAGTCATTTCACGGCTCAGCTCGTCTGACGGGAGCGTCCCCTTCTCCCTAAAGCCACCGGGCACTGCTCGCTGCCGAGTTCCCGTGTGGCGGTCGCCTGGCTGTTTGCAGGGGACGCGGAGGGCCCCGGCCACCTGCTGTTGTGTTGACGGGATGCCGCCAGCCTCCCCGGTGTGTTGGGTGCCGCGTGTGCGAGCTGAGGGCCACGCGGACCCGAGCGTCTGGTGCTGTGCGCGGCCTCAGGCTCCCGGGGCGGCCGGTTTGCGGTGTGGACGGCTTCTCTTGGGCTCGGTGGGGATGTTTCCCTTCTTTGGCAATTTTGTGTGCTGCCGTTCGCGGCTGTGGATGGGTCACGTTTGTGCCTGTGGCCTTTTGACAACGAGCCTCCACATTCGCAGACACACGGAGGTAGGCCAGCTTTATTGAACGGTGGTGAGTTTTTCCAATCCCTTTTCTGCCCACTCCCGTGCCTCCACCAGGGCACGGAGGTAGCACGCGGTAGAGAGAGGCGCCCGAGCCCCCCCGTGTGCAGACGGCGGTCACCTGCAGGCTTCAGGGGCGCCTTGTCTGACACTGGGACGCCGGTGACAGCAGCCTGCTGCCTGTGCGTAGCTGGGAAGCCGGGTTACAGGGCTGGAAACGACAGGGTTCGCTCTCCTGACATGGCGGGGGGAGGGGGCAGGGAGAGGCACGGGGAGAACATAACTAAGAGAGAGGCTACTTATAAATAGGATTTTCTTAAGGGTGGGAGCATTCGTTTGTTAAGAGCGGCCATCACAAAGTGCCACGGACCGAGTGGCTTAAGGAACAAATGTTCTGTCATGGTTCTGGGGGCTGGACGTCCCAAGTCAAGACGTCTGTGGGGTTGATTTCCTCTGGGGGCCGGTGGGGGGGACGCGTCCGGGCAGACGACCGCCTTCTCCCTGTCTCCCCACGTGGGGCCCTTCCTCTGTGTGTGTTTCTGTGTCCTTTTTAAATAAGGACGCCCGTCCTTCGAGTAGGGCCACCTGGTGACCTCATCGTCACAGGTTACATCTGCCGGGCCCCGGCTTCCGGAGGTGGCCCCCCGCTGAGGTCCCGGGGGCCAGGGCGTCAGTGTGTGAGTTGGGGGGGAACGTGACTCCCCCCCCCGGTAGCGAGGTACCCCTGGGCCGGCACCCTCCCAAGGTCCTGATTATCGGCAGGTTGGGGCGGATTAAGAGGTGACCATTCGGCCTCGTGTTGCCAAGTGCGTTCCAGCTGAGGCGTGTGGTGCCCAGCGCAGACTCGTGGGCGGCCCTGCAGCCTTCCGGCTCGCGTGGGCGCCGATCCGGGCGAGTGTCTGTGTTTCCCTCTCCCCGAGCAGCGGCGTCCGTGTGGGATCCTGCCCCTCTGTTCCCTTCCTGCCGTCCTGCCGCCAAACGAGGTCGCCACGGAGAAGCTTCGTGCCGGACAGCGACCCTGGCGCCGTGGGATTCGGCCCCTGGGCGGCGGAGGGACGGCGGCCCAGCGCGCGCCCTGCACGGCAGGTGTCCAGCGGCCGAGGGCCGGGCCTTAATAAGAACGGTGTTAGGAAAACAGGAAAATTAAAAAGGAAGTGATGATAACTACTCATTATTTATTCTCAGTCATTTATTGTGTATTTATTTCTAGAGAGATTGGTTTCTTCCTCTTCTTCCAAACTTTATAGAAGACAAAGGAAACGGGGAGTACTGGATAATTTTATCATACTTTTTATTGTGTAACTTGTGATTATATTGGATTTCCCAGAATGAGTCAGCTTTTTTTAAGATTAGGAATTACTGTAGTAAATGAAGACACGTAAAATATTCAGTCCCCCGTACCTACCATCCGGTGGAGGAATTGATCATTATAGACAACATTTGAAGCGAGAGAATCAGTGAAATTAAAAGCTTCTAAAAACCATGTAAATGGAAAAGGAAAATGGGAAGAAAACAATCCTGAAAGTGTCCTCTCTGAGCTTGTGCTGCGGGATGCAGTGCCTAAGGCCACATGTCACAGGGCCACGGCTCACGGGGGCCACGGCTCCCAGGGCCACGTCTCACGGGGCCACGGCTCCCAGGGCCACGGCTCACGGGGCCACGGCTCCCGGGGCCACGGCTCCCAGGGCCATGGCTCACGGGGGCCACGCTTGAGGTGTGCCTGTCCTGAATTCAGGTGTGTTCTCACTGTGAAAGGTGCATCTGTTTAAAGACGTAATATGAGAAAAAGAATGTAAAATGCCTCGTTAATGTTCTTTTGTAACGATTAGGAGTTGAAATGATAATGTTTTGGATTTATTGGGTTAAATAAAATATTGCCACATCATTTTGCCTGGCTTTTGTTGCTTTCTAATGCGGCAGCTAGAAAATGCAAAACTGAAGGTGGGGCTTGTTCTGCGACGTGGAAACGTCACGTTTCCACTGCGTGGTGCTGGTCGTGATCCAAGTAGCTTCGTGGGATGGGGCGGGGGCAGCGTGTGGCCCTGGGCGAGCCCCTCATCTCTGGATCCTGCAGCCCCGAGAGTGAGTCAGGCAGGTCTCACGTTGTAAGTCTCTCCCCGTCGGGCCCGATGCCGCCTCTGTGGAGTGCGGTTGCCACACGTAAAGTGCTTAGGACAGAGTGTGGCAAAGAGCAGCCACCAAGCGTGTTTGATATCATCACTCATAAATTATCTTGTAATAGCTCTTTTACAGGGTGGAAATGGATTTCGTCGACTGTCCACACCCAAAGTTTTAAAAGGATTTGTATTCCAATGTGGAAATGCTTGGGCATGTCTACACTGGCAGAGCGGGCCGGCCCACAACTAGTGCCCTTCTTGTTCCGGGTGTGGCCGAGAGAGGCAGGGGGGTAGGAGGCCCATCCCTCCCAGGTGTTGTGTTGGGCTCCCGAGGCGGAGTACGTCTTCCCGGGCGTATCTCGTGGGTGGCTGCATTCCCGGAACATTCTGTGTGTGTGGAAACCAGACTTCGCGGTGTTTGCGTCCAAGTGGAGTCAGGCTCAGAACTCTGGAGCCGACGTCTGGGTGGAAGGAACGCTGCAGGGCCGGCCCTCTAAACACCTGCTGTGCTTCCCGCCGCTGTGACCACGGGTACCCCTATTTCTGCAGGGGTCCCCGGGGAGCGCGCGGTAACGTCCCGAGGTCCCCGGGCCAGAGGGCCACAGGTCTGCCGTGGTGCAGGCCGCCTCTGTGGCGTGCCCTGGCTGGGACAGCCCGCCCTGGCTGGGACAGCCCATCCTGTCCCCTCTGTCCTTGGGGCCCTGGGCCCGGCAGGCTGGCACGCAGGCTCTCCGTTGTGCGCGTGTGCCACAGGAGCAAACACCCAGTCGCGAGGGACCTCGCCCCCACGGAGGCCCTGGAGGCGCGAGGAGCGAGCCTGCCTGCCTTTATTGTGACGTTTTCGCACGTGGGCCTCTCAGGGGGAAGCGCCGAGTTGCTCTTTTCTGGGAAGCGGTGACTTACAGGAGGTTGTATCTTGTTCCGTCCCGGCTGGTGACTCCGGGTGGCACTCAGGGCAGCACTGTTTGTGCTCACGGGCGCCTGGGCCTCTGAAGGACGAGGCCCAGGACAGGTGGCTCTGGGTTCCCACCTCCCCACTCCTGCCAGTGCTGGGACCCTGCAGTCAGGGGTGTCCCTGGGCCAGGGACCACGAGCTCGTGGCCTGAGGGCGCAGGCGGTCAGTTGGTGCCCGTCACTCCCCTGGCCTCGTTCTTGAGTCCGCCTACCGTGTCCTCTGCTAAGCAGTCTCCCACAGGGACAGTGAGTCCTCGGGACTTTCTCCCCATCACCCCTTAGATCTGTCCACCGTGGATGCAGGTATGTGTCTCCTGAAAGGGGCCCCTCTGACCGCTTGGTCACCACCGTCACCAGTCCTCTATCGCCCTGTGTCACCCTGTGTCACCCTGTGTCAGAACCTCCTTGAGCGTGTCAGAATAGTCTCCAGGGCTGGGGGCCGGGTCCCGGTGCAGCCGGGGGGCTCCTCCCTCCCTCCCTCCCTCCCTCCTCCGCCCCCACTCTCTCCTTTCCCCTCTCCTGTGTCACGGAGACATCTGAGCTCAGGTGCTATAGGTAACACCTTTCTCGATGAATGCGCTTTTCATGGCCACCTCGCTGGTTCCAGGCGGAGAACGTGCAGTAACAAGTGACCGTGGCCCCTCCGTGGCCCCTGTTCATTCTCGCTGCCCCTTCTGCGGTTCCTGCAGAGCACACGCGCTTCCCCGTGGCAGCAAGCGTGGCCACCGCCTGCTCCTGTGTCACTGCGTGGCCGGTGTGGTCACTGCGGCTGCTGGCTGGGGACGGTGAGCCGGGCACTGCGGGCCCAAGGACCTGGCCACGAGTGCGGGCCCCAGGCGGTGTGGACGGTGCGTGTTCTGCCTCCCCTGTGACCCTCAACACGCAGGTCACAGCCCCGCTCTGTCCTTACGCCATGTGGCAGGGGCCCCACCACAGGTTTGGTGCCACGGCAGCATGGGCCCCTGAAGCGAGGGGCACGCTCGGGCCCAGTGACCCGGGCGGCGGTGACGCCCCTGGAGCAGAGGCCCTGAGCACCGGCTGCCGGCAGAGCCCCTCCGGCTCCCGGGCTCCTGGCTGCTTCCCGAGTAACCGACTCCCAGGTCTGAGATCCTCTCCACTTGCACTTGTCGCCCAGGTCCCGATTCCGAGGCCACAGCATCATCCTGTCGGGTGGCCTGGCCGCGTGCAGAGCGCGTGCCCCCAGGGTGCGGGGTCTCAGGTGCACAGGGACTCCTGGTTCAGTTATTTGGGTTTTCTGCATCTTCTGAAGCGTATTTTTGCTCTTTTAGCTGCATTTGCAGTTTACTGCTGGAAAACCGTTCAGAAGCTGCTCTTGGCTTTAGAACTGCAGCATCGGGTTGTTTTCCCAGCGTTGTTCAGGCCGCCTCTCCCTTCACCTTGACTCTCTTGTCCGAGCCGTCGGTTCGTCCCGTCCTTTCAAAGAACCAACTTTCTGGCTTTCTGTACGGGTTTTACTTCGTTAACTTCTGCTTTTTAAATTATTTCCTTCCTCCCTTCCTTTTTGATTTGCTTTTTGTTTTTCTAACTTCTTGAGTTGTGTTTAATGTCATTTGTTTTCAGCCCTTTAAAATTTTCCACTGCGCCCTGAGGGGTGACCTTCAATCCCTGGACTATTCTGGCCACAGCCTTTGTGGGCTGTGATAGGAGATACTTTTCTTACTATTCCATTCAGTGGGTTTTTAAACGTGTAATTGTCTTTTGTTGTTATTGTTGATAACTCCTTTGGATTTGTAAACGTGAGGTGATTTTGCCAAGTATCTTTTTTGTTGCCTTTTTAAGTTATTGTTATTTGTTAGTTTATTTGTGGTGGGAGCCTGTGCTCTGACTGGTGCCTGTTTTTGGAAACTTGTTCCTGCTTGCTTTGTGGCCCAGCATATGGTCACATTCAGAAGGGGTGTGCGTGTCTCTGGAAAGATTGTGTTCTGCAGTTGGTGGGGACAGTGTTCTGTGTGGGTTCATGAACTTTATGAATCCTATTGTCCAACCCTTCCCCATCAGGCCGGCAAACCACAGCCTGTGGGGCAATTCTGGCTTGCCACCTGTTTCTGTAAATACAATGCTGTGGGATCCCAGCCATACCCCTTCGTGTCTCCTGTGGCTGGTTTGTACCAGGACAGGGTTGAGTAGTTGCAGAGACCATTTGGCCTAAAAGACTCCACTATTGACTCTCCGGCCCTTCCAGAAAGGTGTGCCAACTCCCACATCCATGTTGATTTCTTAGATCTGTGGTTCTGTCAGTTACCGGAGGGTCTGTTAGAATCTCCAGTCACTGTTGCCGATCTGTCTAATCTTGCACAAACATCCACTTGTGCTTTATGTATTTGCGGGATATGTTACTGGTGATGCGGTTTCTGTCCTTGTGGATGGAGTGTCTGCCCCTGTGATGTGACCTCGCCTCCTACAATGCTCCCCACCTCTGCTCTGAGGCTCGCACGCGGAAGCGGCTACGTGGGTTGCCCTGCTCTTAACCTTTCTGTCCCTCTGTGTCTTAGAGGTGCCTCAGAGGTAGCGTCTGATTAAAGTTTATTTTTTTTTAATTGAAACTTGACAGTCCTTTTTTTTAAAGTCTGACAATCAAAAAATTTTTAAAATTTTTTAATGTTTATTTTTGAGAGACAGAGACAGAGTGTGAGTGGGGGAGAGGCAGAGAGAGAGAGAGAGAGAGGGAGACACAGAATCCGAAGCAGGCTTCAGGCTCCGAGCTGTCAGCACAGAGCCCGACGCGGGGCTCGAACCCACGAACCGTGAGATCATGACCTGAGCGGAAGTCGGACGCTTAACCGACTGAGCCCCCCAGGCGCCCTGACAATTAAAATGTTTTTAACTGGAGCCTTTATCTGATTTCCTTAAAGGTAATAATTATCAATGGATTGGAGTTTAAATCCGCCATCGTGTACTTTGCCGACCGCTCTGTCTCCTCTTCCTCATCCTTCCTTATGTTTTAGATGATTACTGATCCTGTCTCCCCCCCCCCCCCCCCCCCACTGGCTTGGAAGTTATAGACTCCTCTTTTGATGATTGTCCCAGAAATTGCAACATTCTTACTTGTCAGTTAGCTAAAGTTAACAAGTGCTTTACCCTTGGGGAGGTTCCCCCCCCCCCCCACCCGGGGGCACCCCAGAGTCCCTTCCCCGCGCATGTGTTGCGGTGTGTTTAAACTTTGCAAACCTCACCAGACATTGTTGCTGTATTGTTAGCATTACTCTTTTGTTTCAAATTTGTAGACACATTTGCCACTGTCTTTGGTTTTTATTCTGCTTGGCATCTGGGATTTTCCAGGTGAGAACACTTCCTGCTTGAAGGGTGGTTGGAGGTTGCTTTGTTACATTCTGCTGGCGGGCGGCAAGCCCTTCCCGTGTCTGTCTCACTGTCTGTCTGTCTGGGGGAGTGGTGACTTTCCCTGCCCCTCAGGGATGCACTGCCGGTAGTGGGATTGTCGGCCGGCGGGCGGGCCCTTCCAGCACGTAGGTGATAAATGCACGGGCCTTCGACGCCCTCTGCACGCTGAGAAACCATGGCCCGGCTGTCTCTTCTGCGAAGATAACCTGGCCTTTCTGTGGCTGCTTTTAGATCAAAATTAAAAAACCTTTGTGCTTCAAAGGACACCATCAAGGAAGCAAAAAAGACAACCCACAGAATGGAAGAGAATATTTTCAAATCGCGTACTTGACCGGGGTCTTGCGGCCAGAATAGAAGGAGGGCTGTCATGAGGGTGGGCTGGGCTCTTGGCCTTACTGGGGGCCGCGAGGGACGAGGAGGGGGTGGGAGGCCCTGCTGTCTGCAGTGTGGGCTCCGGCCACGGGGGCGAAACCCGGTGGCACCCCGAGCCCTGAGATACACCTTCCTGTGGCTCTGCCCACCCCCCCCCCCCGCCCCCCACCGTGTGGAGCAGAGCCCCATCCACTCTGCGTGCCGGAGAATCAGCCGCTGTTCTGGAGCCTTCTCAAGGGCCGCCTCGTCTCTAGCTTCTCCTGCCTCAGCTCCGGCTTGGGTTCGGAGAAAAGGGTGACTTCAGGTGGCGAGCTGCTCGTGACACATGTCAGTGATGCCGTTGACCTCGCTGAATAAATTGGGAAGTGGTCGTTGACGGAGAAGAAGGGCCGCGAGTGTCTCAACGTGCTCTGGGCACGTGGTTACCCTTGGGCACTGGCTTGTCTGTTTGCTAATTAGCCTCGGGCTTGCTGTTCTAGAACACGGGCGGCCAAGCACTCCCAGCGCTCCTTTCTAAGAGAGCGAACGTGCTTTTGATGAGATGCTTCCATCGAGAGTGAGGGATCCGAGAACAGAAAAAGGTAAACGCCTTTGTTCTTTTCAAGAGACGGGTTTACGCGAGCTGCGTGGCAGTGAGGCCCTTCCTGGGGACAGAGCCTCTGCCTTCGATTACAGCCTGGTGCTTCTCACGTGAGCTGTGTCGTCCAAACCCGTTAGACACGTGCACTTCGGGTTAGAGGACAATTGAATTAAAGACACGAGGGTGGGGGGCTTCTGGGGGCTCAGTGGGTTAAGTGTCCGACTCCTGATTTCTGCTCAGGTCGTGATCTCACGGTTCCTGAGATTGAGCCCCGCGTCGGGCTCTGTGCTGACAACGTGGAGCCTGCTTGGGATGCTCTCTCTCTCCCTCTCGCTCCCTGCCCCTCCCCTGCTCATGCGCACATGTGCCCACGCGCACTCTCCCTCTTTCAAAATAAACTTAAAAGAAATACGAGGATCTAACCCACACTTGTAGCCACGTGAGGGGTGACAGGAACTACATTTCGCATCCCGCCGGAAGCAGCTGGAAAGCACACAAAGTGTGCGGCTGCAGGTTGCGATGCTGCACGGCAGGGCATGGGACAGTCGTCCCTGTGAAGGGAGCCCCTGGCCTCCCAGCCTGCTGCCCACGGTGTCCCGCTGAGCCCGGGGGGAGGGAGCCCAGGGCCAGGTGGAGACAGTGTGGAATTAGGGGATGGCGTGGAATGGCTGCACGGCTGGAACTCGTGGGGGAGAACACTGGGGGTGAGGGCACTGTGTAAGAGAGGGCTCTAGAGAGCTCAGGAGGGGTCCTCGTGGTCGTCGGTTGAGCACTGGTCTGGGCACAGACCATCAAGGCGAGGAGAGGGGGTGCTGGAGAGGAGTAGGCAGGACCACTCCTGCGGTCCACACAGGGCGGGGAAGGAGGTTTGTGTTCTCACCAGGTAGGCGAGAAGACCTCACAGTTCAAAGGGCCTGGGGTGGAGTCCGCGGAAGGTCACTGCCTCAGCCCTGCACACAGCCGGCTCAGGACTTCCCCAGCAGGGCTCGCGGCAAGCCTTGAGGGCATCAGGCTGGTTCTAAGTCAGTTAGCCGCGTCCCCGCGTAGAGCTCACTGTCCTGAAGGGACTGTGGCAAGCGCAGCCTCAACGGCATCGAGCCCAGAGTCCGGCACCAGTCTGCAGGTAGGGGGAGGTTGAGACCCAGGAGAGGAGGGAAATCACCAGCTGGAAACAGACCCGGGCGGAACCGCATCGGTCCCGACGTAGGCCTAGCGGACAAGGGGGTCACGGTGTCCGTTACAAACGCGCTCCGTGTGTTCAATGACGATGACTGTGAGCAAGGAGAAGGTGGAAGATGTTGGAAAGGACCAAACAAGTCTTCTGGAAAACACGGGGGCTGGCGCTCCGAGCAGGTCAGACTTTTCGGAGACCAGCTTAGTGCACGAGAGGACGAGCCTGAGAAGCACCGAGAACAGCTGGCGGAGGAGAGCGACGGAACATCGGTGGGACCGTGTCCGGTGGCGTGACGAATGGAATCGAATTCCGAGAGGAGGGGTGCGCGGTGGGAGACGCTCGAAGAAAACAATGGCTAGAATTTTTCCAAGTCTGACGAAAACTCACTTCCGGCTCCACACACCCCGAGCAGAGGAAACGCAAAGAAAACCACCCCAGGGCACATCGTAACCAAATTTCTGGAAATTTTAAAAGCAGAAAACCTTAAAAGCAGCCAGAGGCAAAAACCCACCAAGCACAGAGGAGCAAAGATGAAATGAGGGCTCACGTCTCCGGAGAGGCTGTGCGTGCCCGGGGGTGGGGGAACATCTTCCGAACTGAAGAAGATCTTTGAAGAGACTGTCCAAAGTGAAGGCCGAATAAACTTTGCTGAATTCAAGAGCTGAGAGAACTGAGCCCTGCCCACCTTCCCCCAGGAGCCTTGGAGGAGCCCCTTCAGGGAGGGGGAAGATGGCACGAGGGAGGGATGTGGGTCTGAAGGAATGAGAAGCAGCCGAAATGCAGGTAAATGTAAAAAAAAAAAAAAAGACTGTGTCCCCTTGTGTTAAAAAAGCCCTTTGATCAGGGGTGGCTGGGTGACTCAGTTCAGCGTCTGACTTCGGCTCAGGTCATGGTTTGTGAGTTCGAGCCCCACACCGGGCTCTGTGCTGGTGGCTCGGAGCCTGGAGCCTGCTTCGGATTCTGTGTGCGTGTGTGTGTGTGTGTGTCTCTCTCTGATCTGTCCCCTGCTCACGCTCTGTATGTGTCTCTCTCAAAAATAAATACACATTAAAAAAAAAAAAGCCCTTTGACCAAGGATTTACTGTTTATTTTTATTTATTTATTTTTAAAAATTTTTTTTCAACGTTTATTTATTTTTGGGACAGAGAGAGACAGAGCATGAACGGGGGAGGGGCAGAGAGAGAGGGAGACACAGAATCGGAAACAGGCTCCAGGCTCCGAGCCATCAGCCCAGAGCCTGACGCGGGGCTCGAACTCATGGACCCCGAGATCGTGACCTGGCTGAAGTCGGCCGCTTAACCGACTGCGCCACCCAGGTACCCCATAGGATTTACTGTTTAAAGTGAAAATGGTAACAATGTCTTGTAGAGTTGGCGATGTAATTAGATGTGAAAGGTCTGCAACAATGTAGCATAAGGTGTAGGAGAAGCCACTGGAAACTCTTGTAAAGTTGTTAAAATACACACCAAGTGTTAAAATGTTGGAAGGTGGGCAGCGGTGTAGTAAAGATGTGTTGTAAACCCTACCGCGCAGCCACTAAAAACAGCAACGAGGTACAGCTGACAAGCCGGAGGAAGAGGAAAATGGAATCATCTGAAAACTCCTGAGTCCGGATGAAGACAGAAAAAAAGGACAAAATGAAGCCAAGAAACTCAGGACAATAGAGGATGGAGGTAAACCCAACCCTATGGACAAGCCCGTCGAATGTGGACGGCTTGAAGACTAGATACGAGACGTTTTGTCGGAGGTTGCCAGACCAGATGAAGCAGAGTAAAGTGCCATTCGCAGCAAATATGAAGCGTAGACAGGTTCAAGGAAAAGGTTGGAAAAAGAGGTACCGTGCAATGTGAACCTGAAATGTCTGAGTCGGTAAGTCCGATTTCAGGACCAGAAGTGTTTCCCAGAATAAGAACGATGTGTCGCAGCGGTAAAAGGGGTCAGCTCGTTCAAGAACACATAACGTACTGAATGTGTGTGCCCTTGATAACAGCCTCCAGATTCAAGTAGCGAACTGTGATGTCTTTGAAGGGACACACAGATCCGCAGTTACGGTTGGAGACACAGTACTCCTGTGCCAGCAACCGGTGGACGAGTAGACGTGAAATCAGTGCAGACGCAGAAGGCGTGGACAGTGCCGTCAGGCAGCGTGACTCACCTGGTGCTCATGGACGAGTGCCCCGCCCAGCAGCAGGACAGGTGCCCTTCTCAGGTGCGCGTGGGACACTCACCAAGCCCACATTCTGGATGATAAAACCAGTCTCCGTAAATGGAGACGGAGTCAGCCATACAAAGCATTTTCTCTGACCAGAGACCTAACTAGGAATCAGTCATTGAAAGCTATCTGGAAAATCCCCAAATATTTGGAAACAAAATAACCCTTCTCAGTAGCCCCTGGTTCCAAGAGGGAGGTAGACGACATTTTGAAATTAGTGAAAGCTGACGTGTAACGTGTCACAGTTTGTGGAATGCAGGGACAACGGTGCCTAGGGAAAGATTTGTAAGCATTAAATGAGAGCATAAAAACTGTTCTCAAATCAGTGACTTAAGCTTCAGCCTTAAAAAGCGAACAAAGGAAATAAATAACAGAGCAGAAATCAATGAAATAGAAAACAGTAGAAAAAAACTCCCCAAAAGTTGGTTCTTTGAAAGGATCGTTATAATTGATAAACCCCTCGTGAGACTGATCAGAAAAGAGAAAGAGAGAAGAACAATTAAAATCAGAAATGAGAGACGAGAAATCACTACATGTCCTAGAGGTGTTAGAATGACAAGGGAATATTATGAAAAACTTTATGCTGGAAAGTTTAGAACACGGATGAAATGAACAAGTTCCTGGAAAGATGCAAATCACTAAAACTTACGGAAGTCAAAATAGCCCAAATAATCCTGTATCTATTGGAAAACTGAATTTATTTATTTACTTATTATTTTTAGAGAGAGTGTGAGCCAGGGAGGGGCAGAGGGAGAGAGAGAATCCCAAGCCGTCTCCATGCTCAGTGTGGAGCCCCACACAGGACTCGATCCCACGACCCTGGGATCATGACCCGAGCCAACATCAAGAGTCGGACACTCAACCGACTGAGCCACCGGGTGCCGCTGAAAAATGAACTTCCACGTAAACACTTTTCAACGGAGAAAACCCTTGGTCCAGGGGACTACGTTGATGAACTCTGTCGGACATCTAAGGAAGAAATAATCCGAATTCTACGCAAGGTCCTCTTGTCATTGGAAGAGGAGTAAACATTTCTCATTCCGTTTCATGACGCCAGCATTACCCTCATACCAAAACAGACAAGGACTGCGGACCAGTGTCCCTCATGAGCAAAATCCTTCACGAATTCGGAAATTTTAGCAAATCAAATCCAACAGTTTGTGAGTAGGACGCTGTATCACAACCAAGGGGATTTACCCCAGGAATGCAAGGTTGGTGTAACATTTGAAATCAATCACTGTCATTCACTGTATTAACAGACAAAAAGGAAAACCATGTAACTATCCTAATAGTGCAAAAAAAGAGCATTTGACAAACTTTAAGACTCGTTTATGCTAAAAAACCCACCAAGTCTCAGCAGTCTAGAAGTGCGTGTCCTCAGAGCATCTATGAAAACCTATAGCCAGCACCATACTTAACGGTGGAAGGCAGAGGGCTTTCCTCCTGAGATTGGGAACAAGGTCTCTCTGACCCCTTCTGCTCAACATTATACTAGAAAAGGCAAGAAATAAAGGATGTACAGAATGGAAAAGAAGTAAAGTTGTCTTTATTCACAGGTGGCATAATGGTTTCTGTGGAAAATCCTAAGAGAGCTACAAAACAGCCACTAGAATAAATCGGTGGGTTTCGTGAATTTATGGGAGGTGAGGGTCACTCTAACAAAATTAATTTTATTTCTCTGTACCAGCACTGAACAATTAAAAGCTCTGATAAAACAACATTTACAAGAGCTTCAAAAATATGAAATTCTTAGAGATAAATACAAGCAAAAAATGTGCTGAGAAATTTAAAAACTAAAATGGGCTAGAAGACCCAATGTTATTGAAATGTTAATTCTACCAAAATTGATCTACAGATTCAGTGCAGTTACAATCAAAATCCTGGGAGGGGTTTTTTTTAGAAACTTATAAGTTTATTCTAAAATTTACTTGGAATTCCAGTGCCCTAGAACAGCCACAATAATTAAAAAAAAAAAAAACCTTTTAATGTTTATTTCTTTTGGAGAGATAGAGAAATGGAGCACGAGCGGGGGAGGGGCAGAGGTGGGGGGGGGGGGGTTGGACACAGAATCCGAAGCAGGCTCCAGGCTCCGAGCTGTCCGCGCAGAGCCCATTGCGGGGCTGGAACTCACAGACTGTGAGATCATGACCTGAGCCGAAGTCGGACGCTCAATCGACTGAGCCACCCAGGCGCCCCAAGCCACAATAATTTTGAAGAGACAAACAAAAGCCTACCTGGTTTTAAGACTTTCTCCATCGCTGTAGCAACAGAGACATTGTGGAACTGGGAAAAAAGGTATACGTGAAGATCTGTGGGAAAGAATAGATTCCAGAAATAAACCCCCACACTTATAGCCCGTTGATTTTCCGCAGAAGTGCTGATGTAATTCAATGGGGACATAATAGTATTTTCAACAAACGGTGTCAGGACTTTGGACCCCCGCATGCAAAAACAATGAACCTTGGCCCTCCTTCATCACCTATTAAAAAATTAACTCAAAATGGATCACAGACCTAAGTGTGAAAGCTAAAATTGTTAAGATTTACAGAAGAAAAAGTGTGGGACATTCATGCGATGGAATGCTATTCAGCCTCAAAAACGAAGTTCTGACCCACGCCACAGCGTGGATGTACCTTGAGGACATCATGCTCAGTGAACTAACCCAGAGACGGAAGGACAGATCCCGTAACGCGTCCGCTTACGTGGGGTCCCGGGGGGCAGTCAGGCACATAGAGAAGGCAGGACGGCGGGTGCCAGGGCTGGGGCGGGGCTGGGGAGTCGGTGTTTCGTGGGGACAGAGTTCCTGTTCCGGAAGATGAAGGGTCCTGGGGACGGAGGGCAGGGACGGCTGCACAACTTAGCACCACGGAGGTCAGTGGTGCCCACTTAAAATGGTTAAGGTGGTAACTTTTTGTTTGTGTGACCAACCGTTTAAAACAAGCAAAAACAAGGGCCACACTTAGCCAGTGAGCCTGGGCTTTCGCTTTGTGGATGCTGGGCTGACGGGGTGCGGGTGAGGGGACTGCCCTGGAGAGGAGCCCAGCGCCCGCCGGGTCGGCGGGGGGCCGTGAGCGGGCTCCGAGCATACCGGCCGATGCGAAACCTGTGCATCCAGAGGGGCCAGAGGCTGGCGGCCGTTCTCCACCTCCCGGGGTCAGCACCCCTCTCCCGTCAGCTGTCCCTGAGTCTGTAGGGGACAGGGACGTTGCTTTGGTCTTTCCTAGGTGTGACCTCTGGGTCCCTCCGGGTCTGTTCATTAATGAGCCATCTGTTGGGCCTCCTTGCCCAGCAGCAGGGAGGGAGGATGGCACATGGAAGGGCCCCGGGGTAGGCTGTGTCCACGGTAGGCTGCCTCCCTGGGTAGGCTGTGTCCCCAGCCCTCGGCTTCTCTGGGACGGGCTCCTTTTGATTGGGAGCTCGGCTCGCCCTCTGGCCAGTGCGTGGGTTTCCAGTCCTGCAGAAGAACAGCGCACCTGTGTCTCTTACGTTTAGACCCTCAACTTGGAGACCCTGGGGACAGCTGCCCCGCTGGCTCTGCCGACCTCGTCCCTTTTGGTGACTCAGGAGATGGAGGCCCGGTGTGCGCGTGCGTGCATGGGTGTGCATGCGTGTGCACGTGTGTGTGTGTGTGTGTGTGTGGTTATTTCTGTTCCCCCAAACAGCCCTGGAGCCGGCCCGCCCCAGTCGTCTGGACATGCCGCTTGCTGGCTGCTGTGGGGGCCCAGCCATGAGTGCCACACTTGGTGGTCCAGCCTCGACGACACCGAAGGAACCACGTAGACGGTCAGGCCTCACTGCGTGGTCGATTAATTTTCTTAAGGAGGCATGTACTTTACGGTTTTCCAAAAGGGCGTTTATTGTACTCAGTCCCTGTTTGTCCAAAATCCAAACGATCAAGTTCTGGTAACGTGCCTTCCCTTCTGCTCTTTCCTGGGAGGGATGAGCTGAGCTGAGGAGCGGCCGAACTGAAGACGCCGTGCGGTCCAGGAGCTTCCGTGGGTGCAGCTGTGGGCGTCACCCAGGGGAGCTGGATCTGGGTTTCGCTAGCAGACCTGGAGTCCAGGAGTCCTTGTCAGGACACAGACCGGAGGCCCCCCGGCTTAGACGCCCAGGGGTGGACATGTGACCTGGAGGTCAGCGTGCACGTTTGCCGTGAAGAGAGCCCGTGTTTGCGTTGGGTGGTCTCCTCCTGCGCCCCCCCCCCGCCGCGCCCCCAGGAATCCCAGGGATAACCGGCAGCTTTGGTGGAGGGCACTCGTCCATCCGGGCCTGAGGACAGAGCTGGTGCCACAGAGTGGCCTCCGGTGACCCTGGCCTCTCTCCCGTCCCCCTGTGTCCAACTCCCATGGTCGGGGACCTTCCTTTCGGGTTCCCTTCTGCGTCCGCACGCACTCTTGGGGTGATTGAGTGACAGGTTCCTTTTACATCAGTGGGGCCACGACCAGACGGCCCCCCCCCCCCCGCCCCTGCCTTCTCTGCGCCTGGGAGACGGCTGTCCTGGCGGGTGCTTTCTGCACAGATGAGTCCAGCCGCCGCGGGAAGGCAGCTTAACCTCCCAAGTGGTGATTTCAAGTGTGCCGACAGCTACCACGGGGTGAAAGCAAACCACTTTTAGGGTATGAGCGGGGTTGGTGGAGACCCACGCCAGCCCCAGACCTTCTGCGCTGGGCGTCACGGCTTGCGTAAAATAACGTTGTCGCTGAAATGCGCCGGCCCGGCCGCACCTCTTCAGTTTTCAGACTTGAGCCACTTTGGGGACCGTCGTCTTAGAGTGGAGTCTTTCATTATGAGGGCCGATTTGCTAAGTGGTGATAGAAATGTGAGGTGCACGCTGACTGCTGCTCCGAGCGGCTCAGCTCCAGCATTCTGAATCCCCAAAAGGTCGTTTGCTTTTCTTCGCTCTTTATTGATTTCTTGCTGCACTCGTGGTCTCCACTGTGAAACCGTTGCAGGCTGCCGTCTGCGGAAGAGAATCAGACCGGGCTGAGGCCCAACGGGGGGTGCGGCGTGTTCCTTTGCTTTGATTATCGTCTGGCGGTGGCTGTACTTCTCTCAGGCCTGGGACCCCCTCTCCCTCATGGGCGCTCCGGCCGGCAGGGCTGGACCCAGCGTGCGGCCCGTGCGTGGCAGCGGGAGCCCTTGGATCTATGAAGCGTATTGCACTGTGCACACGGCAGGCCTGTGTCCCCGATGACGGTCTGTTTCCGGGGGAGAGGGGCCAGGGGTCACTAGCCCTCAGCAAGACCTCTCCCGGAAAGATGGAATTTGGGGAGGTCGCAGATGGAAGTCACCTTGATCTCCCTCATTTCTGGGGACGGGGGCCACGAGAAACAATGAGGGCTGGCAGAAAGAAAGGGGGGGAGGGCGGCAAATCGGAAGCACTGTGTTTTTAGGACTGTGATGGCGGAGACAGTCCCCGGGTCGGGTTTGTAACCAGGTGTCAGCCAGACTGAGATTAACTCAGCATTCACAAACAAAACAACCGTCAGGGGCGCGGTGCACATATGCGTATCTGTGCATATACACGTGTGTGTATGTGTGTGTGTGTATATATGCACACGTATGTGTATATGTTTGCGTACACACACGCACACACAGCGTACCCCTTTGAAGGGGTGGGAAAGGTACAGCGAAACCAAACACAGTACAGGCGATGTGCTCCAGTGACGGCCACCCACAAAGCTAATCAGCATCCACATCGAAATAAAGCAGACTTGACTTCACCCTCTCAAAAGACGTCCAAATACCTGATAGACGCACGCAAGTGGGTATGCAACTTAGTCATCAGAGGAAGGAAGATGAAACCCCGCCGGTGTGGTGTCCGTGCAGTGCCGGGCTTGACAAGGGGGTGCAGCCGTGCGGTGCTCGCCCATCGCGGTATGTGAGGCGCGCCCCAGAGAGAGCGGAGGGTGCCTCAGCCCTGCCGTGGCCCATCCAAGGCCCTAACGTGGGGAGGTGATTCCTAGGGCAAGGGAGGTGGAAGACCAGGGTGCCTGCGGCTCTAGGTGAGTGGGCTCCAGGTACGTGGCCTCCAGGTGTGCGAGGCTCCGGGTGCCGGGGCTCCAGCTGCGGTTCCCTCTGCTGGGTGAGGAGGAATTGTCTCTACCCTGAAGGTGATATGAGGGGACCAAGCAAAGGGCTCAGACTTTGGCCACGTTGTGTCTAGAGGAGGCAGATAGCAGGCAAGCTCTGCTCTTTTCCTGAAAAAACCAGATCTTATCGGCGTCCAGGGTAATGAGTTAGACTGTTGTTACCGCCATAGAGGCAAAAGGTTGGAGCCTAATAAGCAAGCAACGTAGCTCTTCCTTTAGCCTCTAAATTCTAATTTTGAAAGTAGCATGTGCTTGGAAAAGGCGAACACAGAACCAAATCTAACACGGAACGAAATTCTTTACTCCACCCCAGGTCCCCCTCTTCTCCCTGGCTTGTGGTTGACCCTTCCGGAACTTGTAACCATCCTTGCAAAAACACGCATACGCAGTTTCCGCAGACAGGTTTACACGTAAACCAATGGAAGTCTTAACTCTACACAGCTGCACTTTGTTTAGAAAACTTCCTTGTTATGTGTGTTCTGGGCGTGTGTGCATATACATACGTGCGCACATGCCCACGCGTTGTAGAAAACGTCTGCGTGACGGTTTCAGAGCACAGTGACCCCGTTATCAGCTTATGAGGACCAGAGGGTGCTTTTGAGCCTTGAAGTGTGTGTGTGTGTGTGTGTGTGTCTCAGAAGGCGTGGCACACCTGGTGTACCGAGGGGCTGGCTGGGGGTCAGGTGACCGCAGCGGAGACAGCGTCCGTGAAAGGTGACGACGGGCCTCGGCGCTCCGCAGTGTCTGAGCCCCGCGTGGCCCCTCGCCTGGCGCCCCGGAGAGTGGACTTTGTCCCCTGCTGCCGTGAGCGGGCTTTCCATTCCTGTCCGTGGCTGGTGCCGTTTGTGAGTCGGCAGAGATGGGCAGGCAGGCTGTAGATGGACAGAGACTCTGCTGAGCAGTGCCTGTTTTCTGGAACATTCCACACCTTGTTCCTCCTGTTGAAATGCGCAGAAGGGAAGGTGTGCAGGTTCACGTGCATTTGTTGACTGGGTCACAGCGTTTGTTCGCTGAGCTGCCTCCCTTCCAGTGCAGCAGACGTGGAAACGGGGCTGTCGGCCACGAGGCCACCGTGTCGGGACACCTGGCCTGCTGGGCCACCCCTGTCCCTAAGTGAATAGAACTAAACACTGAGAGCACCTCGTGAGCTGCTGTGGGAGGGAGCAGCAGCTGTTTGGCTTACCCCAAGGGCTTCTGGTTGAGACAGAAGGAATGAGGCCCGGGCTGCTGGGAGGAGCGGAGGCTGTGGCCTCGAAATGGCCTGGCTCCCAGCATCACCTGAGGGTGTCTCCCACTCATCTCCACATGAATCCTCGGACGCGGCGGGATGGAGGCGGGTGGCCGGGCTCACCTCTCCAGCCCCAGATGCTGAAGCGCGTCCCAGCGAGCAGATGGCATGCACGTGAGGCCGCCCCTCGTCTTGAGCGTGCTTTGCTGTCCTCCTGGGCCCTCGGGAAGGAAGGTGGACAGCCCTCAGGGAGGCGCGTGGGCCGTGGAGCAGAGCCGGGGAGGAGGGGAGACACTGCACCTCCGGCAGCGGCCCCGGGGCCTTGTCGGCTCGTCCAGTCGAGGCTCCTGTCATCTTGGACAACGGAAGCCGCTTCCCTCTTTCTGGGTACGGCCCTTGTTGTTTACTGGTATCAACAGGCAGCTGAGGTGAGTCCTCTGGGGGTCGGGGCCTCGATGGCGGGTGTCCTTAAGCAACGGCGAGCGGTGCTGACCTTCATCACCTGCTTCTCCTGAACCTCATGCAATTATCACGTGGTTTTCTTCCTTGACCTCTATTGTCAACTGTTAGATCAACTGATTTTCCATAGTAAACCGTTCCTGAGTCCTGGTATTCACAAATCTGGTCAAGATGTTTTTTTGTGTGCTTTTGTGACGCCATGGCAGGAACTGCTCTGCTGACGTGTATCTAGGGGGCACTCCACCTGTGTTCATGCGCTCAGCCAGTTGGGTGAGGGCATTTTGCCTCGTTCCTGGTTTGCTGGAACGTCTCTAAGCGTTTCTCCATGGACCACAGTGCTGGGTTGGGGGCTGAGACATGATCACCTTGCAGGAAAGCATATAATAGGTATGTAGGATTTTTTAAAAACTTATTTTGAGAGAGAGAGAGAGACAAAGCGTGAGTGGGGGAGGGGCAGAGAGAGAGAGGGAAACACAGACTCCGAAGCAGGCTCCAGGCCCTGAGCCGTCAGCACAGAGCCCGACGCGGGGCTCGAACCCACGAACCGTGAGTTCATGACCTGAGCTGAAGTTGGACTCTCAACCGGCTGAGCCACCCAGGCACCCCTGTATGTAGGATATTTTAAATTGGCTCTTACTTTATTGGGTATTTTTGTCAGCAGTGATGTTGAATTTTCTTAAATTACCCCCCCCCCCGGCATTCTTGTTAAGGAGCTATAAAGAGTTTTATGAATAGATTTCATAAGATCAAACCACCCTTGCATTCATGGAACCAATGGTCATGACATATTTTTAACGTGCTAGAGTTGGTTTGCTGGTAGTTTTTCCCAAATTTCGTATTCACAGTCAGGCTTGCCGTGGTTTGAGAGGGTGCACGTGCGCATGTGTGACCGCGTGTGTCGTGCGTGTGGGAGGTGTGCGTGCCGCACGGTGCACGCGTGCGTGTGCAGACGGAACCGGGGCGGGCCTCTCTGGGCTCCGCAGGGAAGTCAGAGGGGCGGGTCTGCGGGCGCAGGGGCCTTCAGGCCCCAGCGGGCGTGCCGCCCCCAGGCCGCCTGGCACGGCACCCTAGAGAGGTTCTAGAGAGCCGGCCAGGGGCACGTCTGGTGGCGGGAGGATGGGTTGCAGAGGGAATGGGGGGAGGAGCAGGTGCGGGAGGCCGAGGGTGAAGGGCCCAGCGGGCGGCTGGGCAGCGTGGGAGCCTGGCGGAGACTCGGCCACGATCCCCGGGGGGGGGCGGCGGTGGGCGGCCCCGCTGGTGTGCCCGGATTCACTTGTCCCCGCGGTGCTGTCAGGGTGAAGGGGCGTTCAGGCTCAACCCTTCCCGTGGCGCAGCGAGGACAGCCTCACGCCGGGGCTGGGCCCGCGGTGGGAGGCGCAGACAACAGGCACGTGCACCCTCGAGCTGGGGCCAGTCGGGCCGGGTGACGTGCGGCCGAAGGCAGGAGGCTGGGCCGGAGCCCCCTTTCCTGTGCACAGACGGACACGTGCGGTGGCCCCCGCTGCGAGCTGTCGGCAGGGCCGTGCAAGGGTCCTGAGCTCCAGGGAGGCGTCCGGGAGGAGCCAGACGGGCTGTGACGCCGACGTCTTGTGCGTCCTAGATGTGACGTGTACATGCCGCACGCATGCCCGCAGACACAAGCACACACGGCCGTATACGCTCACAGAGCGCACTATACACAACACGCACGCGCACGCGACACTACACCCAGAGCTTGAACAGAGATCTGAAACCATTCGGCAAACGTTTCCTCTCAGTGGCGGCTGCATGGGCGTGTGAGACGTTGCATTTCCGCGTCTGACTCTCTGGAATGGAAAACATGAGCACATGCCGCTAGAGGGGAGCTTCACTGAGGACTCCGGTCCTGGGGGCGGAGCCCTCTGCGTGGTCGAGGGGCTGCTGGGGGTTCTGGCCCAAAGCCAGCCCGGCGCCCGGTGCCAGCGGACCTTGGGTGCGGTGGCTTCTCGCACGACCAGCAGGGGGGTGCTGGGGGGCCGTGTGTGGAGGAGCCTGTCCCTTGTCGGCGTGACCCGGGCCCCAGGGCACCCTGAGGGTGGGGGGAGCCTCTGCCTGCGTGCCTGTGCGTTCCCGAGGGAGCCACCTCCTGGCGGTGTTACCTGGGGCGAGAGCAGGGGGCAGGGAGCAAGGGTGCATTGGAGGAGGGAAGGGGTCCACTGTCCCTGGGAGCCGTGCTGGGCACGGCCTCCTTGGCTGTCTGTGGACAGGAGCTCAGACCCAGGATCTGCTCCAGTGTGGACCTCGTCCTTCTGGAAAGGACCTGGGGTTCTGAGTGTCTCCATGTTCGCAAAAGGGGGGATTCCCACACAGCTCAGGGTCGTCCTCACCGATGATGCTGCACGCGTGCGCTGTCTGTTAGGCACACGTCCAGTCCGCGTGCAAGTGTGGTAACAGATCCACGCAGGTCAGCTTTTCTCCCGTTAACAGCGAGCCCGGGGCCAGGCAGGCTCCCTCTGACCTCGCTCGCAGCCTGCGGCCTCTGTGCTGCTGGTCATGGCTTGCTGGTCTCCCGGGGGCTGCTGCCTCCTGGCCATTTCATCTGCATTCCAGCAGGAGGGAGCAGAAGGGCACACCTGGGCCCTTACTGCCTTTTGAAAGCTCTCCCCAGGCTCCACCTAGTGGCCTCCCTGTCCCCTGTCCCAGGGGACTGGGACCTTCCCTCCTTGGCCGCTGGTGACCTGCCTGGGCCGTCCTGTCGGTACAGAGGCGAGGGACAGTGGATGGGGGAGGGGCAGCCCACTCCTTCCCACCTCTTGCCTCGTGGTCAGTATTCCAGGACCTTTGACCCGGCTTGGTAGGAAGGGGCATCCCGGCCCTTCCCTCCTCGCCGTGCTCCGCACCCGGTTCCGGTTTTCAGTGTGGGGGGTGCTTCTCAGGTCCCGGCTTTCAGCGTCTCTGAAAATAAGAAAAAGGAGAAAGGCACAGCCACCGTCTGGAGCAGGACTGTCCCCCGATTGGTGCAGGTCCGGCTGGACGTGGGCAGCGGCAGCCCCGGGCCACCCTGCTGGCTGAGTCTGCCTTCCTGGTTACAGAGTGTAGGTCATGGGTGAAAAGGACATCCCTGGAGACCCCGCCTCCCGGAGGCTCCTGATGGGGAGGGGCTGCAGGCAGGATAAAAGCCGTTGGCTCCGTGCACACCCGCCGCTTTCCAGGGACTGCCCTGCACGTCCGCCAGCCCGCAGGTCACAGGTAAGGGCGCGGCGCCTGCTCTCTGGTTAGAAGGAGGTGCCGCGGCTGCCGGGGACCAGCCGGTGTTTGGGCTGAGCCTCAGACCCCTCCATCTCCGCGTCTGCACCCCGCGGGCTCCCCGAAGAGCGGGGCGGGGCGTGGTTATTTCCCCGGGGAGCCCCCGCCTTGGCCCTTCCTGCAGGAGAGCTGGCGGCCAAGTTCTGACCCTGAGCTGCAGGGGAGGGCAGACAGATGTCCTGATGCGACCTGTCGTCCGGCCCCCGCCGGTGCCTGAGACTCGACGCTGGGATCGGTCAGGCCGCGAGGCGGGGGGATCTCTGAGCCGGTGCTGTCTCCCCGGTGAGGGTGGCCAGAGGCTCTTATCTGCCACAGACGTCGCTGGAGTAACAAACAGCAGAGCGCGACGGTCCAATGTCCGATGCCACGGCTCGCACGTGGCCGCTGAGCCCTCAGAGCAAGGGGCTGAACTGAGAGGCGCTGAGAGCCGGCACACGGACTCCGGAGGCCGGCAGGGCAGGGGCGATACCGCGGGTGGAGAGGGGGGTGTTTTGGCCGCATTGGGTTAAGTCACACCATTACGTTAACTGCACCTTCTCCTGTCACGTTTTTCAACGTTTGTTTATTTTTGAGAGAGAGAGAAGGAGGGCGAGCAGGGCAGGGGCAGAGAGAAAGGGGGACCCAGCACCCTAAGGGCTCGGAGCTGTCAGCACAGAGCCCGACGCGGGGCCCAAACTCCTGAACCACGAGATCACGACCTGAGCTGAAGTCGGACGTGTAACCGACTGAGCCACCCAGGCGCCCCTGTCCTGTCACTTTCTAACGCAGCTACGAGAGCGTTTAAACAACCTGCACAGCCCACTGTTGCGCCCGGGGCGCCGAGGAGGGTGACCTGTAAACTTGGCCCGAATTGCACTGCCTCTTTGCTCTGATTGCCAGCGGTTGTGAAATCTGGAGAATTCTTAAGTAACATGCTCACCGAGAGACGAGGGGGTAATTAACTGTCACTTCTGCTTTCGTCAGCCGAGCAGGCTGCTGCCTTAACCGACAGGCTTGCGCACACACGGCCGGAGCCAGTGGCTCCGGGCGGGAGGGGGGGGGGGCGGGCGCTGGAGCTCGGGGCAGGACCCCAGGTACCATCTTGTTTGGGATGCCTGCGGGTGGGCTCAGTCTGGCCGAGAGCAGACACCCACACAGGGAGTGTGTGTGCGTGGGGACCCACGTGGGCCGGAAGTTCTCATTTGTGGAGAAGAGTGGTCGTGGTCCTCCTGGGGTCAGTTTCTGGGAGGCAAAGTCCGTCGGAAGCAGGGGCGGGTGGTGCAGAGGCAGAGCCGGTACCTGGCCAGGGGCCCCGGGGGGGCGCGGGGTGGGGGCTGGATGGCCCGGCCAGGGGTCCGGGGCTTTGACGCCGGCCTCACTGTCACCAGGCCTCGCCCCAGGCGTAGGAGGCAGGAAGTGAAAACATTTGCTCACGAATTAAGTTGCCTGCCCCCTTATATTGATCTTTTATCTTGCCACCAGACCTCGATTACTATTGCTGCCGCCTGGGGTGGGAAGGGGGTGCGGGAACTGTAGGATGCGGGCCGCCGCGCTGGTCCAGAGGCGGCTGTGGCCAGTGGGCCGCACGAGCTCCCACGACAGCACGTGGGAGACCAGGTGTGGGCCCAGTAGAGCAGGGGCCTGGGGGTGCTGGGGTCGGCCCTCGCGGTCAGCGCGCGCCTGCCTTGGGGCCCCCTCGCTGGAGGGGTCGCCGGCCCCGGGCTGTCGTCTGCGTCACCCACGGCACGCACAGCCGGGGGCACGGCATCGGTGACCCCAGCTCTGGCTTCTTCACGGAGAGCGAGCGTTCACGCTCCCTGGGACTCGGGGTGCTTGTTCTCTCCCTTCTCACGTGTTCCTTCCCTCGTGTGACGTGACCGCCGGCCCCTTGTCTTTACAATGTTGGCGGAGGACTCAGCCCGACGCTAACAGGAATGACGGCCTCTCCTTCCCTGTTTTGCACAGATATCTGCGTAGCTCTGCACGGTTTAGTGAGTCTGTGCAGCTACAGGGGCAGCTCCCCGGAGTGAGTCTGGGCCCAAAGAGCCAGCTGTCCCTGAACTTGTCACTGCAGGCGGGGAGACGGCGGGGGTGTGCCTGGGCCGGGCTCTCCTGGGGCAGGGGGCCACGGGAAGGGTTTCTGCTGCCTGCCGGAAGCACGTGGGGCCCGTCGGTGAAGACACGGGCCACCCAGAGGCTCTGCTGCGGCAGGTAATGTGAGAGCACATGCCCCCCCCCCACTCCCCCCCACCAGCAACAGATGAGCTCAGACCAAGGTGGCTGCCCCACCCAGGAATGGCACTGAAGGACACACCCCAGGGAGGGAAGTGCCCCGAGGTAGACGGAGACGCGTGCGGCCGGCTTGTGCTGGGAACCCGGGGCTGGTGCGGGGTGTCCTGCTGAGGAGAGGAACCGAGCGGGCAGGAAGGACACAGCCCCTCGACCTTGTGGGACGAGCCTGGCCGTCGCTGGCCCTCTGTCTGAGCTGCGCGTTCCCGACATCACAACACAGCGAGGGCCTCAAGTCTTTTGTCCCTGGTCTAGAGCGAGGGCCTCGGACGGCCAGACGGGTGCAGCTGCACGGAGGCAGAGAAGGCTCACGGTCAGGGTGACGAGAGAAGGCGGGGCGGCCTGCAGCCGGAGCTGGGCTTCCCTCCAGATGAAGCTCCTTTGGGGAAGCACTTTGGAGGGACCCTGTGAGGGCGTGGCTGCTTCGGATGCTCACCTGCTAAGACAAGACGGGACCTGGACGCAGCCCGGGCTGTGAGCTGGCGACGCTGCCTGGGGGGAGGGGGTGGGGGTGGGGAGCTGAATTCAATGCCAGGAGATGAGGTGAAAAGCCAGTTTGTCACCAACATTCTGCAGAATGTCCCAATGCTTCAGTGTCCCAATGCTTCTTGATCCCGACCCCCAGAGTCAGACCGGGCGGGCGTTCCTGCCGGCGGGGGCAGCCGCGGCCCCCAGCACACGCTGGGGGAGGCTCAGAGGGTGGTGGTGAACGGCAGCCCTGGGAGGTGACAGGAGGGCCAGATGCCAGCCCCCGGGTGTCCGAGGATGCGCGTCCACCCACATGGGTGCCATGGCCGGTCCCTCAGACCAGCAGGCAGCAGGGCGGGCCGGGGACACCCACAATCAGAAGTCTGCAGAGGGGGCTGGAGGCTTTGCACTTTGGCCCCAGAGATAGGGGTGAGTCAGCTGCCTGTGGGGCGTTTACAGTGGGTGCAAAGACATCTTTTGAGCGAAGGCGGGCAGGAATGTGCTTGAGAGAAGGTCCCTGGTCACCTGGCGTCCTGGGAAGGTGGCAGAGGTGAGCCGCCTCCAGCGGCTGCTCCCGACAAAGAGCCCAAGGGTGGCACAGGAGGGGTGGCCGCGGTCGAGCGTGGCGTCGGGCGAGACTGCCAGTCTCCGTGCTCACAGCTGGTCTGTTCGGGTCCAGCGGGATTTGTGGGCACGGTTTGTGTCGGTCCAGACACGTGGCACACGGACAAGGTGCCGGGTGCTGCCGGGCTCGGCAGACCAGGCAGGGCCGTGAGAATAATCTCTTTTGAAGATACCGTCTCTCCTAAGACTTACAAAAATCAACTCATCTTCCAGAATAAATTTGACTTCTTTCCCCGGTTCCCTGCTGCAACCCGACATCCGAGGCCCGGGCAGCTGGAACAGGGAAGGGCCACAGGGGCACTTGCGGGGCTGCGGGAGGTGGGGTGCCCAGCGGGGTCTCTGAGAACCCCTGCAGCTGGGGACCGGGGCAGCCGTGAGTCCCTGCCTCGTGCCGGCTGTCACACCATCGTCCCTGCCGTCACCTGCCACTCAGCCGGCGGTACCTTCCGCTGGAGGCCGCTTGAATAGAATCCCGCGGCCCAGGTGGCTTGTGAGCCACAGACATTAGTTTCTCACGCTTCTGAAAGCGAGGAGTCCGAGATCAAGGTGCCGGCAGGTTCCGTGTCTGGGGAGGCCCCTTCCTGCTTCACAGCCGGCAGCTTCTCTGTATCTTCGTGTGGGGGAGGGGCAGGGGAGCTCTTGGGGTCTCTTTGAGAAGGGCACTGACCCCACCACGGGGGCTCCCCTCTCGTGACCTGATCACGAGGCCCGAAGGCCCCACCTCCCTGTGCCGTCACCTCAGTGGTCAGGTTCCAGCCCGTGCGCTTGCCGGGGCGCAAACCCTCAGTCCCTAGCAGGTGGCGCCGGGCGGGAAAACCGGGGTGGGGCCACTGTGTCAAGTGTCGAGCCAGAGTTGGGAAAGTACAGACATCAGGAGACCAGCCGTCGGCCCCGGGCCTGGCGTGGGACGAAGGCTGACCTCCCTTTCACGCCCTGCCTCTGCCTGGTTTCACATTTTATAGCAAGAATATCCTACCCCCCGCCAACTTACAGAATCTCGTTAGGGCTCCAGAGCGGGGGTGTTGTGACTTCACACGTCTTATTTGCAGGCCTGGCTGTAGAATCCCTCCAGGGAGCGCCCCTCCCGCCGCCGGTCTCCCTGCGGGGCCCTCCGCTGCCCTCGTGGTGAGCCGTGGCGGGCGCCGCTCCTGCCTCGAGCCCATGTTCTCAGCCGTGGGGGAGACCGGCCTTTCGGTGGGTGCGATGGGAGAATGGGCGTTTCCGGTTGGCTTGGCGTCTCGGTTGTTGACGACACAGTTCCTGCTCGTGGAAGCGGTGCTTTGACGGGTACTGGGCCTGCGTTAGAATCCTGATTCTGCTACGTGCTCGCCGCGTGACTCTGGGCAGGTGGCTTAGCGTTTCTGTACCTCAGTTTCCTCATCCGTGAAATGACTCTCATGAGAGCTCACCTCCTGAGAGTGCCACGAAGACTGAACGGGCAGACGGACACAGGGACATCGGGACAGCTGTCACCCTGCACGGGACTGTGAGCTCCAGCTGGCGTTAGAGCATCTCGACTGCAGTTCCGGAACTCGGGCTCCTGCTCTGGGCAGCTGGGCGTGGCAGTTTCCCTGAGGAGAGAGTCAAGTCCTCTGCAGGGAGGGGCAGGGAGGGTCGGGGGCTCAGACCCGGGTGCTCGCGGGTGCTCCGGCCACCTCCCCCCCCCCTCCCCCGACTCCGTGCTCCTGAGAGGGACATGGGACAGCAGGAAAGCACACCTCTCTGGAATACGCGTGGGGAAACAGGAAGGACACCCAGGAGCCAGCTCAGGAGACCAGCCTTCCTGCCACCAGCAGAGCAGCCTGGGGCCCTTCCCCCTGGGCCCTCGGCCTGCCCCACACCGTCCAGCCCCCGGCTGGCCTACAGAGGTAGGAGGCCGGGGTCCAGGCCAGCTTCTCTCGTCCCCTTTGAGCCTCCCCCCACCCCACGCCCCCAACGGCTATTCTACCCCTGGGAACAATAGGTGCCTTCGATGCAACCCTGTCCTTACCGCCACCATCGCCTGGAACAGCGGGGCTCTGCAAACCGGCTCCCGTGCTCGCCGCGTGTCAGAGAGACCAAGCTGGCACGTCGGGCACACAGACGGAGCCCCTGGGCACTCGCCGCGCGGGCGCTTCCCGGTTCTGTGCGCTGACGCCCGTGTCCGCGGTGTGTGGAGGGGACGCCGGGCCAGCCGCTCCCTTGTGCCAGCCGGGGTGTTGTTGCCTGTTGACCAGACCCCTTGTCCCGGCAGGCGCCTCAGTGCCGTGTGCACATCTCTCCTCCCGTCACCCGCCCCTGGCCTGTAGCCGCATCTCAGAGGCTGCAGTTACGAGCACAGCCTGGCAGCCAGTCCCAAGTGGGCCCGAGGTGGCCCAGGGCCAGCGAGCCGGGTCACGGGTCCCCGGGAGGCTGAGCAGGGCGACCCCCGTGTCTCAGACCGGCTGGCCCCCTCCAGGCCCGCCCTTCACAAGCAAGGCGCTCCCCAAGAGTGAGGGGCTGCCCCAGGACACCTGCTGCCGGACGCCCCCGTGCGTGGTCACCCCGACCCGCCTGTGTCCACACCGCGCGGTGACCACAAGCGGCGCAGCGTCTGGCACAAGAGTTTCCGAATGTGCTTCAAAGCACTTGAGATTTGGCCGCTGGCTTCCCTGTGTGCACACCTCGGGCTGTTTACCTGTGTTTGGTTTGCATGGTAACCCGTGCTCCCCACGCGTCCCGGTGTGGATTGGAAGGACACTGTCAGCCTCCCGGGGAGCACCAGCCTCACTCCTGGAAGCGCCACTGCCGGCTCCTTGACCCCAGGGTGAGTCGAAGCAAAGAGGCTTGTCACGAGTGGGCCTTGATGTTTGCTCCCCCCCCCCCCCCACACCGACTTGTTCGTGTATTTAAAGCTGCGGGAGGCAGACCAGGTTGAACACGGCACCGCCGGCCTCCCCCAGGCGCCCGCGGCCAGGTCCCTGTGGAGCAGCTGGCATCCGTCAGTCGTGTCCTGCGAGGGACTGGAGGGCACTTGGCTGGCTGGTGCTGGGGCCACAGCGTGGCCTCCTCCTGCGTCGTGCCGGGACCAACAGAGAAAGCTCAAGGAACTCGGAGCCTTTCCGAAGAAGGGCTGTGGAAAGTGGCGGGAGCCCGTGCCCAAGCGGTCAGCGGGAAGGACGACGCCCCGGGCATGAGAACGAGGTCGGGGTCGCGACTCTGCCAGCAGGAGGGGGCCCGGTGAGGCCTTGTGGGGAGTCTTAAGTGAGGGCCTCCGGCAGCTTCTCTCCCTGTTGCTCTAGAGTGCTGTGTAACTGGCATCCAGAGGCTTCTTCCCGGGTCTGAGGCCGAGCGAGGTCTGGAAGACAGGCCGGTGAGGTGGTGCATTCCCCGAGCACCTCGTTAACCTAACACGCGGACGACGGTGTATGGGGGGGGGGGGTGGTCTCACTGCCGGGGCCAGCGTGTCTGTGAGGCAGGGCCCGCAGCACAGTGCTTGGTCCCCAGCATCTTTCCTTCCGGAAGCTGCATGTTGTGGCTGCTCTACTGGGTGTGGAGGCAGCACGGCCTGAGGATCACCAGTGTCTTTGGTGACGCGTGGGAAATAGTGATCAGCCGTGACTTAGCTCGCGTCGAGGCGTGGACACATCAGGACAAGCGCCAGGATGTGCCGTCCCGCCCCTGGGAGCGGCCGGATTCACTCCTGGGGGCCTGGGGTGGAACTGGCCACGCTGGGGGCAGCGGGGCGCTCAGAGGGCCGTGTTTCGGACCCCAGGCTGCCAGCTCTTTGGTGATTTGGGGCAGAGGGACTCAGAGCTGCAGTCGTGCCGAGGGCAGAGCCGCCGGGATCGCCGCATGGTTGGTCTGCGGTAGCATCTGTCGCTTGGCGTGGCCTCGGCGTGTATGTGGGTGTAGCTTCATGCACGTGGGCAGGACCCCCCGTGGCCCCTCAGCAGCGTGTCTGGGCGTGGCCCGTGTGGCCTCTCTCGCACGACACTGTTAGCAAGCACCCGATTCCGGCAGGTTCCACGTGGGGTCCCCCCTGAGGGCCAGGACTGCAGGAGCTGGTGGCAGGGGCTCCCGGTTTCTGTGTGGGGTCAGGGTGGGCTGGGGACGGCCAGAGCTCTGCTGGCGGTGAGCACAGAGAACAGGACGGGGAGGCTGACGGGGAGCGGGGAGCCCAGGGCTGGCTGTGCCGCAACCCCCCCCCCCGCCCCTCCCCTGCAGGGACGGGGGGATCGTGGGTCCGTCCCGGAGGATGGAGGGAGGCACTGCCCTCGGTGCGCCCCGGCTTGCCCGCCACTTGCCCGCCCTGTGGCTGCGCTTGGCGAACTTTCCGGCGGTCGGCTCTCTGATCTCCTTTCTGTCTGGGCTGCGGTCGGCGGGCTGCTCGTTTGCCGGAGCCCAGCAGGTACCGGACGGAGGAGCGTCTGGCTGTCGCCGGGGGCTCCACGGGGCCCCTCCGGCTGTCCGGCCCCCTCCTCACTGGGCCCCTGATGGCCCCAGGGTCAGCGGGGGTAGCAGAGAACCTGCTCTGGGACCACACGATAACAATCACAATGTGCTTGCTGTTGCGCGTGGCCCCGTCCCAAGGGTGTGGTCACCACCAGTCAAGCAGGGAGGCTGGAGTGTGCCGACTGACTGCACGGGGGGGAAACTGTTTCCTCTGAGGAAGTGTTACAGAGTTTTAAAGGATACTTTTCCCGTGGCTGCTCTCAGCGCCAAGAACTCCTGCCAACACACGCTCTTTCACCCTTTTGGCGGAAATCACTAATGTTCAGGCGCAGGGAAATAATCCGGAGACTACGTCCCCGTGACGCTCTCTTGTGCAATACGTTCAAATTAGCTTTGTTCTCCTCAACCTAACAAGGAGGTGTGGAGAACGAGAGCCTCGAGGGAGGGCGGTGGCGGGGGTGAGGGTGGGGAGAGGGTGCGGGGAGGGGGGCTGGGGGGCAGCTCCCGGGCCTGGACGGCGCGGCCCCCGGTCTCAGGGGCTGGAGTTTGGGAGGTGTGTCTGGGGGGCTGCGGGGGCAGCCGGGAGGGGTCTGTGACCCACTTTCCACTCAAGACGAGTCATCGCGGCCACGCCCCGGAGGTCAGGCCGGAGCGCCCAACGGAAGCCTTTCCCAAGGAGGGCAGGGCCCGTCCGGCCTCACAAGGTCCTCACGGGACGAGTCAGGGCCACCTGCCGCCCTGCACGGAGACCTTGGCTGGGGGGTGGGCCTCACGGCCCCCCAGGCCCGTGTCCTCACGCGTCACACACCGAGGTCCCCCACGGGCTGGTTCTGCGGACGCACGTCCTGAACGGCACTCTGGGAGAGGAGGGCATTCTTTTCGTGACCCATTGGAGAGGCGGCGGTCCGGGCGCCTGGCAGGGAGCCGCACCTCCAGGGCCCCGCCGTCCCGGGAGGACGGGCACGGCTACGTTAGAGCCAGTCCGCCAAGGCCGCCAGCACCCGGGATTAAGGACTTGGAAAAGCCTTAGCCAGCAAGACGGTGCTCAGGACAATCCTCTGAAGCCCCTTCCAGTGGACAGAGTGCAGGGTAGTGACCCGCCTTCTCTCCTGAGACGTGTCAGGCCAGAAGCTAGATGACAGATGCTTCTAGAAGGAGCCTTGCAGTGACCCGTCCAGAAGCCCCAGAACCTGCCGCCTCAGGGTCCCACAGGAGTTCCTGTGCTGCAGACTCACTGTGGTGCCCGGGGTGGGGGTGGGGGGGCGGGGGAGGTGCAGGGTGGGAGCGCTGGCCCAGTCTCCCGTGTCGGAGAGTGACAGTGGTGACTTCACTTCCCCCTGGGACCGCGCCCTAGCCCCGAGGAAGGTTCCCCGGCCAGAAGAATCCTCAAGACGCCCTCATGATCAAATACCCCCCACCCCACCCCCACCCCGGTTTCTCAGGTGTCTGCTGAGGCCTTCTTCACCTGGAGCGGGTTTTGTGGGGTGACGCTTCTGTCCTTGGGCCACCTGAGCTCGCCTCAGCCCCGTCACAGATCCCAAGTCTCAGGGAGACGGGGGAGAGGCGCGCACACACCCCCACCTTCCCTCAGTTCCTCCAGCACAGACTCCCCAAGAGTAAGACGTGTGGCTTTCCCCCCAGGAACCCTCGTCTGTCGGAAGCTGTGGGCTGGGACCCGGCCCCGAGTACAGGACGTCTGTCCATCACCTGGTGGCCCAAGCACGGGCTCCCCGTCACTAGCTGACCCCACGGCCCCGCCCCAGGCCGCGCTGTGTTGGGGTCGTGCCATTGTGGCTTCGGAGAGGTGGGGGAGAGATGGTGTGTGCTTGTGGGCCGCTGACCTGCGTCCCGGCCCAGCCCCGTGACACCAGCAGCTCCTGGTGGCTCCCGGCAAAGCTGCTTATTGGATTAGTGGCCCCGTGGGCCCCTGCAGCAGGTGGGGGGAGGCTGGCATTTAGGGAGTCCTGTTTTCGTCTGGGCTGCTCTGTGAGGCCTGCAGGGGCCTGGGGCGGGGGGAAGGCGGCGCCTGGAAGTGTGTGTTCCCCTTGGGGCTGAGCAGATGGTCCTGGTGGCCCCGGCCCGTCGGACACGGGCGCCATAGTCTGGACGTAATCCCTCTTCCTTATCCGCCGGCCAGGGGCTGACGCTGCTCAGGCCGCTGGTCTCCTGCTGTCGGACTTTCACGGGCACAGGCTTCCAGGGGTCCGAAGATGCTGTCCAGCTACTCAGCCTGCCTTTTCTCGGGCGTGTGCACGGCCCTGGTCGCCGTGGCCCTGGCCTATTACTTCTACTGGTGAGTACGGCCTGGCGGGCTCTGGGCCGTCCCTGCGCAGGGGCCCCGGGCCTCGCTTTTCTTCCGCTTCCCCTCCTGTTCTCCGTGTGCCACAAACTTCCCGCTTGGGAAGGGGCCCTCGTGGTCGGCAGGGAAGTCAGTGTCAGTCCTGCCGGTTGTGTCGGGGCTCGGCCCAGGGAGATCCCACCTCGCCCCACCGCGAACGTGTCTCTGGGACGTTCTGGGACGTTCCTGGAGGAGGTTCTGGGGCCGGGCGCCTGGCGCCAGGAGCAGCTCCGTCAGCTTCCTGGTGCTCCCCGACCTCTTACCCCGCGGTGGGCGCGGGGGGCTCGCGGGGTGGTCCGTCGATGAAGTAGAAAGTGGTAGTTTCCATCACGGAGAGGCCACCCCGCTGTACCCAGGCAGGCTGAGCTGCTTTGCGGTGAGTCACTCGCAGCCGTTTCTCGCTGTCGTGACCCGCGCGCGTACTGGTTCTTGCTGGGAGGTGGGGAGTCCGAGAGGTGGTGCTGACCCCCCGGCCTGGGGTTCCCGAGACTCGGGTCCAGCCCGACCCCACCCCAGGCCGCGATGGTGAATGGGGCGCGTGTGCTCCAGGCCACCTGTTTCCATCTGTAGAATGGGAAACCGTGTGCCCTGTCTGCACGTGACCGTCTGTAGCCGGGGCACAGGGATGGGAGCCATCGGGTGGAGCCGGCCCCCGCCCGGTGCTGGATGTGGTCAAGGTGGCCGTGGGGAGACCCGAAACCCCAGGTCTGTGGCTGACTTCGTTTTTTAGGGCCAGAAAATGGGGTAATTTCCGGTGAAGAGACATTGAGACGTTGGCTCTTGTAAAGGTTCTGACCCAGATTAGTTTTGTTTTCTTCAGCACACGGTCTGGCTGGGAATTCTGTTTGCCCGAGGCTTTCCCTTCTGTTGATCCGATTATCACTTCTGTTCTGACGATGCGGAGGGCGCTGCACACGGTGTGTTCGGGGGCTCTGTGCCTGCGCGGCCCCTGCCCTGCCGTCCAGGACGCGAAGGCCCTTTCTTGCCCGCTGGGAGCTGGGAGCTGGGAGCCCCTTCCTCTGCAACTCTGTATCACTTACTGTGCAGAATGAATTTTTGCCCGGGAGTTATTTGCATTTACGTGAAAACGATTGATAGAATTTACAAAGAGTTACACGGGACCACAGAAAGGTAACAGGCGTGAGTCGGGGGAAGAATTGGCCCAGGTGAGGGAAGGAGGGACTTTTGTCCCCTATTGAAGGAGTTCCGGGTCTTGGCCAGGTGGTTCCCCAGACCTCGCTGGGGCCCCCAGGGGACGAGAGATCACTTACTTTCATGATAAACTTCCAGATGCTCTTGGCCAGGGGAGGGGTCCACCAGCCCAGGGGCGTGTCGCAGCAAAGGTGCCCCCCTCCCCCCCACCCGTGTCCTGGTAATCGATGGCGTGCGGAGGCCAGGAGAGGAGAGGCAGCTCGTGTGGCTCTGAAGGCTGGCCAGCTGCGGTGTGCTGGCGAGGGCACGGGCTCCCCGGGTCCCCTCGGTCCTGACACTTGCCCCAGCCGCCCAGTCGTCGCTCCATCCACACGTGGACAGAAACCCAGACGGAAGAATGTTTTTGCAGCTTCTTGTGATCTGGCTGGCAGAGCCGAGCAGCCCCAGCTGTGCCCCCGTCCCCCCGCCCCCGTCCCCGTCCTTGTCCCCCACGCTCAGAACTGGGAGAAAACATGGAGGTTTTCTTGCCCTGGGTCTACAGAACGGTCTCCTCCCCAGTTTGTGCTGGACTTAGGTGCTGCCTTTTCGGCCGCCAGTCTCCCCGGGCCCGGAGTCCCGCCCAGACTGGCGTGCGCTCAGCCAGCCTGGGCTTCTGGGGCGCTGTGACCGGCACCGAGGGGGAGCCCCTCCCCGGAAGGTGCTGGAGAGGAGTGCTCTGTTCTGGTCAAGATGCCTCCGGCCATGCGAATTTGCGAGCACTTCCAGGAGAAGCTCACGGTCAGGGAGTAGAACTCTGGGCTCCAAGATGCCATCAGAGACCCACTTCCTTCCGAGGCTCTGCCGTGTGGCCCGGCTGTCCTCTGCAGACGTCACGGCATCCAGGAGAGACACCTTCTCGTCCGCTGCCCTCTTGCCGGCGACAGCTGTCTCCATGGTGGGCTTCTCCACGTGCCCGGAGGTGAGCCCATCGCTAGCAAGAGGGCCGGACGCGGCCAGAGCGTGGCCCCGGCCCCGTGCCGGAGCGCCGCTTTCGGAAGCGTCCCCCGTCCTCCCCCCTGCAGGTCTGTCAGCAGAGTGACGTCGGGGCACAGCAGCCAGGGAGGCGACCGTGCTTCTCTGAGAAAGCCTGGCTTCGCTTCTGGGTGTAAGACCCCCAGGACCCACCTGTGAGACAGACACAGGGAGGCGTGGGCTCCCCCAAGCGCACACTCACCGCCTCCGGTCGCCCACCGTTACTTCTCTTCGGCAACGTCGCCGGCACGTACCCCCTTTCAGACGTCACGCTCACCGTGCAACGCACACGCACCTCGTCTGTGCTTCTTTAAGTTGTTGAATGACATCAGGGCCGGAGCCCCGCCTCCCCGCCCGTCACCCGGCGCGACCTGGGGGCCGTGGCTGACCTCGTGCCCTCTGAGGAGACCTTAGGAAGAGCTGGGCCGCCCTCCCTCTGTATCTCAAATATTTAACAAGTTCACTGGCCTAAGTGGCATTTCGTATGTTGGTTTAGGGATCTTCCTCATTTTAAGGAGCGCAGATTCCTGCCGCGAAGAACCAGCTGCACAGGGGAAGGATGTTTTACATCTTTACGAGGGACAGAGACGTTTAGGGGAGGCCTGGGGCGCCCTCACTTCCAGCGCTGCCCGCACACCCCCGCGGGTCCCGTCCCTGCCAGCTCGTCGTCGGCGTAGGCAGCGCCCCGGTCAGCGGTTCCCCCACGCTGCTTTGTTGATAAGTTTCCCCGTCGTCATCACAGCCGAAGTATGGCTCCGGGTTCTCTGGGCTCTTTCTGGAAAGACAAACTGGCACCAAAGCCCTTACTTGAAGTTACAACAGTAGCTACTTTTAAAAGTTAGTGACTTACAACCATGTCCGATAGAGATGTCTACCATGGCCTTCAAGGTGTGTGTGTGTGTGTGTGTGTGTGTAAAGAATCAAAATCTCGGGGTGCCCGGGTGGTCAGTCAGTTGAGCATACGACTCTTGATCTCAGCTCAGGTCATGATCTCACGGTTCATGAGATCGAGCCCCACATCGAGCTCTGACTCGATGACAGCTTGGAGCTTGCTTGGGATTTTCTCTCTCCCTCTCTCTCTCTTTCTCTCTCTCTTTCTTTCTCTCTCTTTCCTCCCGCCCCCCCTCTCAAAATAAATAAATAAACCTTAAAAAAAAAGAATTAGGGGCACCTGGGTGGCTCAGTCCGTTAAGCGTCTGATTCTTGATTTCGGCTCAGGTCATGTCCCAGTTTGTGGGTTTGGGCCCCGCGTGGGGCTCTGCCCTGACAGTGTGGAGCCTGCTTGGGATTCTCTCTCTCTCTCTCTCTCTCTCTCTCTTTCTCTCTCTCTCTGTCTCTCCCCCTCTCTCTCTGCCCTTCCCCACTCACACTGTCTTTGTTGCTCTCAAAATAAATAAACTTAAAAAAGAACGAATTTAGAAAGAATTAAAATCACACTGATGTCGGCTGCCTGAGGGAAAGCGGGTCCGAATCACAGAAGCTTCAGAGCCTCACTGACAAAGCGTCGGGTCAGACCGCGGCTCCGGCGTGGCTCTCCTGGGTGTGCATCAGGCCTCCTCAGCGTGGGGTGCGCCGTGCAGTTTCCCCAACGAATGTGACCGTGAGGCCCTCTCGTAGCGGGTCGGTTCCTGGCGTCAGTGTCTCAGTTACGGAGTTTTACCAATGCTCGCGATGATTTAAATATCTGTCACTGGTACGGAAAGTGGCACTTTCACGAAGGCTCTTTCAGAACCCGGTGTGTTTATGAAACCCTGACGAGTTTTCAGGGACACTCCTACCTGCCCTTATTTCATCCTTGGAGCCAGCCCGTGGTTCTGGTGGTAAAGGTCCTCTTACCCTCACTTTCAAATCAGAAACCGAAATTCAGAACGATCACGTCACGCGCTGAGGCCGCAGACATGGGACAAGAACCGTTGGCCGAGCCCTGGGCCCAGTGCACACCTGCCCCCGTTCCTCGGTGGAGAAACCCACGGTGGGCGTGGGGGCCCCTCCAACGTGTCCGCTGAGCTGAGACCTGCAGGTCATTTTCCCTTGACCGAGTTACACGACGACTCTTTTCACCTTTAAAGGTGCCATTTCGCGATCAGCATTAACCCAGACCTTAAATCGCTTTATATTTGCATTTCTCTGAGTTGGCAGCCTGCCCGGTTTAAAGGAAAGTGAGCTCCCACCCGTCCCTTCCTCACTCTGGTTCTCAGGGTCGTGGCTCCAAAGCCGTCCGGCCGCTGACTCCCGACCGTTTGCTGATGCTCCGTTCCGTGACTTACTAACCCACCCAGTTCTCTCGCCGATATTCACCAAGTGTCCATCCACCGCGTGCTCTGGACTTTTGCTTCTCTGCGAGTGTGACAGACACCTGTCACTCCTCACCGCCCCCGAGTTTGCTGGGTTAGTATTATTTTTAGTTATTTTGCTCTTCCCCTAATACTTCAGTATACTTGAACTTTCACTTTGTGTTGAATCAACTGGAACAAAGCCCTCCTGACCTGCTCTGTGTAAAACAACTTGGGTTCACGACATTCGTATCTGCGGTCGTTATAATGGAGTTCTCCACGCTTCTTTTGTAGGTCGATTTCAAATATTGAAAGTCCAGAAACAGCATTCACAATAAAACTTTTAATGAATTAGCTCCTGCCGAAGCCACAGAGAAGGCACGAGAATCCTGTCATTAAGTCTGTGCTGCTTGGAGGAGGAAGTCGCTCGTGAAGCCAACCGTAGAAACCCACGCCCCGTGTTAGTGCGATCTCTGTCTGCACCACAGTTTCCTGGCAGGGTTTTTTTTTTTTTTTTTTACTTGAAAATGTTAATTGCTTCGTTTTTATTTTTAAGAAAAGAAACCTATTTCTCCTTCAATACCAAAATCTTCTAGCTCCTTCATTGTATTCTTTGTGGAACAAACTCTTTGTTCTTGAAAGATCTCGGGTTCTAGTTTGGAGCAGTTTCTTTCCGGGCCACCTACGGGTGTTTATCCCGGCATTTCCTTCCATTGCGTAATGGGGTGAGTTCTTTGTCGTAAATCCCATGTCTTTCTCCTTCCTTCCTGTTTCGCTGGACTACACCCTCAAGTAATCTTTTCACAAAGGATCAGCAGAAGTTCCATTTTCTGAAAGCTGGTCGATCTCAGGACTGCCATGATTTCTGTCTTCATTCTTTGTGTCTCTCTGGTCCTGATGGAGAGGAAATGGCATTCAGAGGGAGGAGGCTTTACTACAGGAGCTACTTACAAAGGGGCCAGCAGGGATTGGGGAGCGGTGAGAAGGGGAAAACCCTGGAGTCGGCACATCCTTACTGACAACGTACTTCGTTCCAGCCAGAGCTGCGCGGGGAAGGGCAGGGCCCACGGAAGAGTCGGAGGATCGCGGAGTCCAAGTTGACTTCTCTTGGTCCCAGGGTCGAAATTCTGTGAAATTTGTAAAGTGGCCACGTTTCGGAGTGTGCCGAAGCATGAGGTTCTGGGGGACATCTGTGGCGCTCTGCCGCTCTTGACCCGAGGGTTCCGGCCTGGATGCTCCTGGGGACTGGGTGACGCTTGTCACGGTGCACGTGCGGTAAACACGCATCATGCATTCAGCAGGCTTTGATGGAGCGCCTGGGTATGACACCCAGACCCGCGTGCTGGCGTCCCAGAAACGGTGGCTTAAATGCGTGCGACTCGTCCTCTCTGCCTGCGAGGCCTCGGCCTCGGAGGACCCGCGTCTTCCACACTCTGGGCCTTTAGGCCTCATATGTGTTGCTTCATGCTGACCTCGAGCCACCCTTCCTCACTCGGGGCAGACGGGCAGAGGGCATCCCAGAGGGATTTGTCTCCTGTCCTAAAACAGAAGCCTTCTTGCAAGGACCTATGGACGTCTCCCCTGTCCCCCCCGTGTCCCCCTGCCTGGAACTGGGCCTCACAGCCCACACCAGTCACTCCAAGAGGGGATGGGGTTCCTTTATGGCTTATATCTGGGGGCTTAGATCCCATCTTGGGATTCGATTCTCACCAGGAGCGGCGTGGCGGGAGGGAGCCCACGGTGGCTGCATGGGACTCGTGGGCCCGGAGGGGAGGTTGGCCTGTTGTTTAATCGCCTCTTTTCACCCACTGGTTGAGGAGATATGTGATGCTAAAAGAGCCTCCTGATTCCCGTAATGGTTTTAAGTTAATTTTGTATTCTATTTATTGTAACGTATTAAACACAGTAGAGGGGGGCCTGGGTGGCTCAGTCGGTTGAGCGTCCGACTTCGGCTCAGGTCGTGATCTCGCGGTTCGTGGCTTCGAGCCCCACGTCGGGCTCTGTGCGGACAGCTCAGAGCCTGGAGCCTGCTTCGGATTCTGTGTCTCCTTCTCTCTCTGCCCCTCCCCCACTTGCGCTCTGTCTCTGCCTATCAAAAATAAATCAATGTAAAAAAATAAGAAATTTGAAACACAGTAGAAATACACACGTGCCTCAATACAAATACAGCAGGAAGTCGACACGTGTGTGAGGCGTGGTGTTTGCTAAGCCAGTAGCCCCACTCGGCGTGTCCAGCAGGGGTGCACCTGCTCGGGCGCGAGGGCCCGCGGGCCGTCAGCTCCGGTCCAGCTCACTGGTCTGCTTGTCTGTCCGCGCGGGCCGGGGCTCGCTCGAGGCTTTGTCGTAGTTGTGACATCTTGTGGGCCGTTCCCTGGTCCCGTGCGTGGTCTTCTCGGCTTCTCTTTCTTGTTTGGTTCTCCACACGAGCTGTAGCACCCGCCCGTCTAGTTCCCGGTGAAGCTGAGGGACCGGTTGGTGTTTTAATTAGGATTCAAGTGCATCTGTAACTTAGAACGGTTTGCGTGTCAATCGCGTATCACCATCTAACCCACGCCCTCACAGTGTGGCACTTGTGGCCACCACCGGCTTCTGCGGGTCAGCAGCCCGGGCCGGGCCCAGCAGGAAGGGGCGTCAGTGTGGCTGCAGTGGGCTGGCACCCGCCTGGGGCTGTGGGTCCACCGTGCTCCGCGGGGCCCGCCCCCCACAGGCCGCCCCGGGACCCCCGCCCGGTGGCGCGGGGCACGGGGGAGGCGGCAAGGCCCTGAGGGCCGAGCTGGGGTCGAAGGACCGCGTGTTCTCCGTGTGCAGAGCCCTGAAGCCAGCGGGGCCCCAGCGCCGGAGAGGGGACCCCACGTCCTGACGCCTGCCTTGCCAGGGGCGGGGCACAGGGAGGGCAGTGTTGTTCCCTTTGTTAGGCCTGCTTATTGTCTTTCAGGATGTTCTGCCGTGTCCTTGTGCGGGCTCTGCCGTCAGATCGTTTCGTTGCAGACACACGCGGGGTCTTGTCTTCCGTGTGCCTCCCGCATCTGCGTGTCCGCGTGCAGGCGTGCCCACTGGACGGCGGTCCCCGGGCCTATCTTCCTGCCTTAAGTGCTTGGACTGTGAGCCCGCTCCCCACTTGCTTTAGGAGAAACCCCTGGTCCTGGACGTGCAGTTTTTCTGTTTCTGCTGCTAGAAAGACAGTGAAGCGACCCGGGAGCCGCCAGCGGCCGGGGCCCCAGATGATCGGGGGGTGGGGGCAGAGCCGCCAGCGGCCGGGAGCTCCCCATCTTCCGTGCGTGGCTTCTGGGTTGCTCTATGGTCTCGGATGACCACCTGAGGCCAGTGTCCTGGGGCTGTTGGGGAGAAATGACTAAACTTCTCTGCTGTCTTGGTCCCTTCTGATGACTTCAGTCAGAGCGAGTTACCGAACGTTCCGAGAATGCCCATCTCTGTACATTGTGTTAACTGCATTCGGCACTCTGTCATCTGTTGTCTATAGTGGCACTTTGGTCACAGTGGATTCTCTGGGGTCTGCGGGATACAGACCTGTCATTTGCAGATAGGGATGATTTTGTTCCTCCTCCTAGACTTTTCGGTTTCTCGGTGGCTCTGGGAATCTGACGAGGCGACAGACGATTGTTAGCAAAGAAACGTGTCCTACTTCTTGGCCCATAGAAGGATAAGGTGGTCCCTGCCAGTGAATTTACCCACGAACGAAAGGTAGTCCCTTAAAGACTCAGAAATAGGATCGTGTTTGTCTGATCTGCAATTTTAGTTGGCCTCATAAAAATACCCTCTCCGCTTCCTGGCCTTGTCAGTAACATGATGATAGGATACAGCCTTTCCCTCGGCGTCGTGGTCAGGTCAGCGTGGACAACAGTGGCCATTGTGCTCTCATTCGTGATGTCATCGATGGGCGCAGGGTCACCCTCTGCGGTGGTGCCTCCCGGGCCGCCGGCCGTCGCCTGCCCCTCCGTGTCATTGTCAGAAGGATGTCTGCCACCAGCGCCCCTCCCGCCCCCGCTCACACCAGGTGGGCCGTGGGCCAGGAAGCCACCCAGTCCCTCTTGCCCCTGCCACGTTTACAGCCGGAGGGAGGAGCAGCCGGTCAGGGACCAGTCAAGGGCTAGACGGTCCCGCTGTGAGTGGTGTGGATTTGCTCCCGTGAGGCCCCGGGCTGGCCGCCCGGGGAGCGCGAGCCTCACTCCTGGCTCCGGGCTGCGTTTTGGGCAGTTAACGTTGCGTCTACGTGTCTCGGGGTAGCTCGAGAATATTCGAGACAGTGTTCACTCTCGACTCTCCCCTGTTCACGGGTTTTGTCCTTCGGTGTCTCCTGACTCAGAAACAACAGAACGGCCCGCGCGCAAACCAAACACCCAGGCTTGCTCCTGGGGTGTCCTCTGTGCGGCCAGCCGGCAAGGCCTTTCTGTGGTGCCTCCGGGAGACTGTGCGTGCCTCACGCATAGGCCTTCATGGGTGGGACGGGACAGAGGGAAGGAGGGAAGGTAACGGTTCTGCTTTTCTGCTTCATCGCGGGCTTTGAATTCAGTTGACTGAAATCCGCATGAAACTCAGCGGCTCTTTCTGTCTGTAATGCAGACCACATATCTAGAACATCACAAACGCTGCCCTCTGGCGTGTTGAATGTCTTCTCCCATCGCCAGCCGCTGTCGGCTCACAGAGAACACTCGGGCCAGCTGAGGCCACGGCTCGGAGGGCCAGCGGTCCCAGAGGGGTGGTCCCACGGCTGCACCTTCCTCTGGTCCCCGGGGTCGGGCAGCAGGTCACCGGGAGAGGCAGCCAGAGCAGAGCAGGAGACACGGCCGAAGGGGCACCCGGTGCCGTTGGAGGGCGACGGTATTGGTTCGGGTCCCGTGCCGCATCCCCGCTGTGTGCTGGGGACACCCTGGGCGGAGGCACGCGAGGCACGTGGGCGGAGGGACTGGCACCGAGTCTGAGTGTAAGTGAGGTGCAGTCGGTCCCCATGCAGTGCTTCCCTGCACGGAGCCCGTGGGATGGAGAGGCCCGGTGGTGCCCTGCCGGCCTCGGTTTCTTTCCCACGCAAAGGCTTTGTCAGAAGCGTGGGAGTTTCCACAAAGACGGGGGACGGGGTGCCTGGGAGGATATCTGAAGGTCAGACCACCTGACTGGCTAGTTCATGAACAAGAGGGACCCAGGGACCAGTGCCGGGAAAGAGGGGCCCTGGGCGTCTGGGGACGGGCCCTGAGGCAGGTGCAGGGGACGGAGCTCTCTGCCCTTGAGCGGTGAGGCGGGGCCAGGCTTCCCGGCAGGACGTGGGAGGGGCCTGGGGTCTGGGGACCAGGCCGGAGTATTTGTGGGAGGGGTGTCACTCCACTAGGGCGGCCAGGACAGAGCGCCCCGGGCCGGGCAGCTTCGGCGGGCAGTTCTGGAGGCTGGCTGGCTGAGATCCAGGGGTGGGCGGGACTGGATCCCCGTGAGGGCTGTGGGGGAGGGATCTGTTTGTAGACAGCGTCACCCCCGCCATGTGTGTCTTCCCACATGGTCCTCCTCGGACACGGAGAGACCGTGTCCGAATCTCTCCCTACGAGGACACCAGGCAGGTTGCTTTACGGCCCACCCCAGTGACCCCATTTAACGCGATCACCTCTTCAGAGACCCCGTCTCCAAATACAGCCACGTTCTGAGGTGCTGGCAGTTAGGACCCCAGCATGTCTTTTGGGGGACACCGTTCGCCCATAACGGGAGGTGCCCCAGTGGGCTCTCAGAGCAGCCAGGGGCCTCACGTGATGGCGGTGAGGTGCCGCAGTGCCGCGAGGTGCTTCCTCCCTGCCCCTCGTGGCCCTAAGCCACAGACAGCTCGGCCGTGGGCACCACAGGCTTGTAGCAGCGAAAGCACCGGGAGGGACAGGGTGTCCCACCCACCAGGGGTCCCCCTTCTTCGGGGGCGGGGCGCTAGAGCTGGGAGGAGGGTCTGCTTTGGGCTCCCAGTCCTTCCTGCCACACCGGAGGGAAGGCTGGCTGGCGTCCCCAGACGCCCCGGGTCGGCGTCTGTGGTGGCCGGCGGCCCCTGAGTTCCGTGTGAGGCCGCGTTCAGCTCAGTCGCCTGGCTTACTGCCCTCCCGACAGGCCGGCGGTCTGTCCTTGCCTTCCAGCCCTGAGGGGGTGACTGCACCCCGCACCCCCACCTTGAGGAGGGGTGCGAACTCAGGAGGCAGCCACCTCGCCGTCAGGATCAAGTTGTGCAGATGCGGGCTTCCGGAACGATCTAGACCTATTATCTAGGTCTAGGCTTCCTTGCTCTGTCGGTGACGGCGTCTGAGCATTAGTGAGGGGGTACCAGGTACACGGGCCGGGGCGGCCGCCTGCCACAGGCCCCAGGGGCCGCTCCTGAGAAGCAGGTGGCCTCTTCTGAGGCCCGGGCGCGGGGGGCTCACCCAGGTGTCCCGTGGTCACGGTCACGGACGGGTGAAGGGCCGAGTTCCAGGCCTTTCCTCGTCTTCCTTTGTTGGATATCCACGCAAATCCGGGAGCAGCTTTGTGGCCGAGGCCCGGGCCCTGGCCTCCCCCGTCGTCCTGAGCTGCAGGCCTTGAAGCCACTTGGGCCCTTCTGGTCCTCAGTTTCCAGCGGACACCAACAGTGGCCACAGGGGCGCCCGGTGGCGCTGTGGCCGTAGCCAAGACGAGACGCAGACCAAGCGTTCAGGATGAAGTGTCTTCAAGTAACCCATCCAGGAGGAACTGTTTGGCTTAAAGCCTTGTGCGTAAGAAATGTAAACTTGTTCGAGAATGTTGGGTCGGGAGGCCGTTGAGAGACTTCATGATGTATTTCGTCACAGCGAGGTCGCGTGAGGCGGCACGGGAGATGCAAACCCAGCGGGGAAGACGGGAGGGAGTACGCTCCCTGGCCTCCCAGAGGAGGGTGGTGCCCCGTGTTTTGAGAGGGGACAGTGACAGAGGCTGTTGAGCAGTGAGGCGTTAGACCCCCTTGGCTGCATCTAAAAGAACAAAGTCATATTTAGAAAGTAGAACTTCACAGTGTGCCAGAGTGCATAGCGCTCGCAAATTTAAAGTCGTGTTTAAAAACGTAGAAACTGACTTAAACTCGTCCGGTGAGAAGATAAGCCGGTTTTGTCGGGCGCACAAGCCAGCGGTCTTGGCGGCCTGAGTCGAGGGCTCCCCCGGCCGTGCTCCTGCCCCTCCAGTGGGAGGCCGAGGCCGGGGAGAGGCTGGGAGCGCGTGGGCCCAGTGGGAACGGGGCGTCGCCCCACCCCCACCCTTCTGGAGGGGACCCCTGCCGCCTGTCCCCGAAGGCCTGTGATGCCGGTGTCGGCGGCCTGTGGCTGGGGTGCCAGCGTCCAAGCAAACAGTCGGCACGGGGTACTCTCGCGGGGTGGGAGGGAGGACCCCTGACCGCAGCGGGTGACGTTCCTGAGGGTGGAGTCTGGCCCCCAGGTGAAGTCGTGCATTTTGACCCCACTTCTCGGGTATCCGGGCCAGATCCTGACAGCCTGGCTGACCAGCAGCAGGGGAACATGCCGGAAGACGGCCAGCCTCAGCAGAGCCCCGGGCCAGGCTCACTTTCTGGTGCCCGAGAGCCCGGCACACAGCAGCTAGGACCCACCTAGGGTGGCTGCAGCAGGACAGGTGGTGGCCGAGGCTCACAAAGAAGGGCAGTCATCGGAACGAGGTTCCAGGACCACTACCAGCCCCACGCCACGTCCATCAGCCCTTGCCAGGTCCCCCACTTAGCCCCGGGGATCAGCCCTTGTCAGGTCCCCCACTTAGCCCCAGGGACGCCGGCCGGGAGGCCAGCTGGACCCAGACAGGAGGGTGTGGTGCTGGCGATGGGGCCAAGGGGTGGGTGCAGCTCTCCAGGGGGGTTCTGCCGATGGACTTTTAGACCAGAGCCTCGGGGGCAGGCCCGGGACTGGCTCCTTACCTTCACAGCTGTGGGGGCTGTTGTGAAACAGGCAGGGGTGGAGTGGGGCCCCCGCTGCTCACAGCCCGAGGCCCGCCGGCAGGTGCAGGGGCGGAGCGGGGCCCCCACGCCGTGGAAGGAGCTGTGGTGCACACTGAGCCACCAGGCATGTCCCGTGTGGGTCTCCTCGCGTGAGCCCGCGGGAAAGGAGGCCGGGTTCACGGTGCCGCTGGGGCAGGGGCGAGGGGAGGCTCCCCGACTCGACGACGGCAGTGGCTTTCCAGGCCGTCCCGCCGCACAGCAGTGAGCTGTCGTGAGTTGTACCTCGATAAGGTTGACTTTAACATCAGATTCTCCTACCTCGCGCCCTAGTGATGGAAACAGCAGGTCGGCCACAGAACCTAGGAATCTGCCTCAAAAAGCATGACGGCTGAGGTGCCGATCTCTGAGCTGGCTTCCGGGGACCCTGGTTATTCTGGCCCACGTGGCCCGAATCCGAGATGGTGGGGGTGCGGGCAGAGCCAGGTCTGCTGGAGCGGTGGGGTGCGGAGAGCCTGCCACGGGCCGGGCTCGGTGCCGGAGGACGGACAGCAATGCCAGGTCTGGCCAAAGCCATTGCCTCCAGGGCAAGGAAGAAGCGTGTGGTCAGGCCCGGCCGGTGTGTCTGAGACTGCTTTACCAAAGGGCCCCTGCCCGTGGGAAGAGCGTGGACCCGGCCTGACTGCCTCCTCTGGAATTGGGTCCTGCTCCTTCTCTCGCTGTGACCCTGAGCCAGGCACGGAGCCTGTCTGTGCTTCTTTTTGCTCAGAGGGGGGTTTGCAGTGACCCCTAGGAGGCAGTAAGATGCTTCTCAGGGCGGGCACTTCAGACACAATGGGCTGGGTGGGTCGGGATTGCTCGTGGGGCTGCGGGCATCCGAAGGTCTGGCTGGAGCTGGACAGTCAGCCTCTGCGTCCAGAGCCTGCCGCTCACATGTCCTCCTGGCAGGGCGGCCAGGTCCCCCAGAGCCAGCTATGTAAGGACCGGGGGCCGGGCAGAGTTGTGCTTTTATGACTCGGCCTTAAAAGTCACTGCACTTTATTTCTGGCCCAGTCGGTTTATTCTCTGGGGGTGGCCGGTTTCCGTGTGCCCGTGGGTGTGCTCAGCTTGTAAAGTGACGCAGGGCCTGCCCCGGAGGGTCGGGGAGCCCAGTGTGTGGCTCAGAGCCCCCTCCGCGCCCCACCCCCAAAGAGGGCGCGGGCGCCTTTCCCACGGACCAGGTCTGCGGGTGCACCGGCCGCGGACAGCCCTGAGTTTGGGTCACGACTTCCTGCTTGGTTCTCTGCCCACAAGGGGGTCACGGGGCAGCTCACGGGACAAGTTCAACCAAGAAATGTGAGCTTCTGTCTTCTCCGTTGAAAATAAGAAATGCATGTGAAAAGGGGACAAAAACTGGTCAGGTTCCTGGGTGAGTCACCGCCTTTGTGTTAGAGCCAAAACAAAGGCTTTTAGCTTAAAAAGTACACCACTGTTTGGGAATTAGGAGGCATTAGTTACGGTATCGTGAATCTGTTTTCCTGGAGAGTTCGTGTGCAGTTGGACGACGGTAAATGCGTGGTAAAAAGTCTAAAATAAAAACTCTCTGTCATGCCGTTTCCTAGAGGGAATCACTGGTAATGCTCGGGGACATTGGTTCCAGTCTTTTCTGCCTCTCTTGTGTGCCCGGGGGTGTCCGCGTGTGGGCCTGTCGGGTGCGGGGTGGGGTCGCGGGGTGCGGCCCCCGTGAGCTGCTGGGGGTCGGGCCCCAGGTCGGGGCCGTGCCGTGAGCACCGCGGATCCGTCCCCGGGGACTGCGGCCGCCAGGGCCCCCGCACCCTCCTGACCGCTGCCCCCTGTCCTTTGCAGGACGGCCGTTCTCGCTGAAGGACCCTGCACTCGCTACTGAGCGGCGACCATGGGCCCGCTCGCCTACCTGAAGACGCAGTTCGCGGTGCACCTCCTCATCGGGTTCGTGTTCGTGGTGAGCGGGCTGCTCATCAACTCCGTCCAGCTGTGCACGCTGGTCCTCTGGCCCCTGAGCAAGCAGCTGTACCGCCGGCTGAACTGCCGCCTCGCCTACTCCCTGTGGAGCCGTGAGTGTGGCCTGCGCCGCACGGTGGGGGGGGGGGGGGGTGACGGTGGGGGGGGGTTCTTTCTGCCGGATGAACCCCACACACGCTGCTCCGTAACGGGCAGGGGCCCCCGGGGGTGGCGAAGGCTTCCGATGACGTGACCGGGAGGCGGGGGCCTGGCTGGCGACCCCTGGGCTGGGAATTGGGGGCTGGGGGGGGGGTGCTCCAAGGTGCTCAGGGCTGGCTCCTGGCCAGGACACGAGTAGAAAGACGCTCCCCTCCCCCGCAGACTCTTGGTCTGGCTGACCCAGGTGACGTTGCCGCACTTGACCGCTCGGACCCGCAGAGACCAGTTTCCTGAGGTTTAACGTGGGGTTTTAGATATTTGAGAACAAATGCAACTCAGCTCAGCACCCCCCAACCCCGTCCCTGCCAGCACACGGGCCGGCGTCGGCTCCCGTGTGCTCCGCCAGCCCGTCACCAGAGCGTCGTGAGGCAACCCTCGCGTGGCCTGTCCTCTGGTACCTATCTGAGCATCTCTCTGTGGAAGAGAAGGGCTCCTGCCTGCGTCCTGGACGCGTGTGGACATGTGTGTCTGAGGCCTGTATGCACGTGTGCGTGTTCAGACCTCGACGATAAAGCCCACCGTTGACAGAGGTGAACGCCACACGGGGGCCTGGGGTGGGGGGGAACCAGGCACGTGTCAGGAGGGCAGCTCGCCAGCGGGCGTCCACAGCTCGAACAGCGGCAACTTCTGACGATTAATCCACAAAATAAGGAGATATCTGCCGAAGTACACACGTACAGACATTCTCGTCTTGTCATTTCTATATTAGCATAAAAGTGGCGGCAGCCGCAGTGCCCATGAGTGGAGGCCGGCTAGGGTGAGTCCGCCTGGCACAGCCGTTACCGACCGGGGACCGTCTCTCGACTTGATAGAGAACCATCTTCAACGTCCTTTTTCCCTAAAGTCTACTCATTTATTTTGAGAGAGAGAGAGACAGCGCAAGCATGCGCAAGGGGAGGGGTAGGCGGGGAGAGAGAGACAGAATCCCAAGCCGGCTCCACACCGTCACCGCGGGGCTCGAACTCATGAACTGTGAGATCGTGACCTGAGCCGACACTAAGAGTCGGACGTTCGACCGACCGAGCCACCCTGGCGCTGCTTAAGACACACTTTTAAGCGCAAAGGGAAGGTCTCCCACAAAGTACGCGGCATGCTGGTTGTTTTGAACACCGTGTGTATGAGGTGGGTGCACGTCTACACGGCCGTTCGTGCCCAGAGGGTCTCAAGGGGTCAACGGGAGACTGAGTGTCAGGGAGTGCAGGGAGGAGGGCCTTCTACTTTTATCCTTTTTTGTTTTACTTATTTGCTGTTTATTTTGCCTTTTTTTTTTTTATGGTTTACGTTTATTACACGTCTGACTTTGTACCGTTTCCATTTTTTCGCGTAAGACCATGTTTCTTTTCCACTAAAGAGAGAGTAATAGCCACCGTGTGCCTGCCGTGTGGGGAATGGTGGGTCTCCATTCGCCCCCCGGTTCCGGGGCAGAGAAGGGAGCCCCGTCGAGGAGGCCGTGACCTCCCGCTGCCTCTGCCAAGGCCAGCACACCAGCCTGTGGCTTTCTCTTGCCTTACACACGTAACAGCTTCAGTGCCCAGGGTTTGGTTTCTTTTCTGGATGGGACACGATTTGTGTGTGGGGGTGGGGTGGGGGAGAACCAGAATTCCTCTGACGTGAAAAATACAATGAGTTGTTGATGAACGTATGACGTGATGTGAGCACACACCCAAAGGGCAAATGCTAATCGATAAAAACAAAATTGTAGACTCCGCCTCCAGCAGGATCCCGAGGAGCTCAGTCCAGGAGAAAGCCGGCTGGGTTCACAGGAAGTAAGGGAACCTCTCAGCCCCGCCCCATCCACCCAGCAGAAAGCGGGGTGCTCACTGAACCCCGAGGTTGCCTTCCAGGGGCCCCAGCTGGGCCCGCTGCAGGGAGGGGGGACGCTGGGTCTAAACCAGGACCCGGAGCCGTGGCCGGCGGGGAGCAGGTTCGCGGCACCTCTTGGGATCAGTATCTCCGAGTTAGACCTGAGGAATCTGTCAAGACAGATAAGATGGGAATTCACGGTCCGAGGAGAACAAAAGACTGACAGCGCCAGGTGTGACAAAGAATCAAATAGAACTTCTATAAATAAAAACCGTAATTGTAGTTTTTAAAGTGAACGCTTAGAAGACGCGTGTTCCGTCACGTTGGACCCTGCTCACGAGGGAACGGGCACGCGGGGCGCACACGTGCGGCGGAGCCCCGCCAGGGAGGTGTGACACGGGAGCGACGAGAAGGAAGGGGGGACGCGCAGGTCTGTGGGGGGACACGGGGAGGCAGCACCGGGGGCGGTGATGGCCGAGGACGCCCCCGGATGGACGGAGACGTGGTTCTGTGGCTCTAGGGGGACAGCGCGTGCCCAGCAGGGAAATAAACAGAATCCACACGTGGACCTGCCCCAGGGAAGTCACAGCCCACGGAGACAAAGGGCAGGCTGTACAAATACCCAGACAGGAAAGCCGGGCACCTGCCGGCTGGACAGATGGGCCTGGTCTCGGCCCAGCGGGGTCGAGTCAGGGGCTGGGAGGCTTTGACCCCGAGGGAGCCTCACCACCCTGGCCCAGCTGCCTGCACAAGTCAGGAACAGCCAGAGGCCAATGCACAGTGGCAGCCCTCACAGCCCACGGACAAGCACCTGAACACTCTCTCTGGTGAGAATAAAGCTGACAGCACGACAGGGGCTGAGCTGCAAGAAAGAAGGAAGTCAGAGAAGACGGCAAGCAGGTACCTCTGAACGATCCTATTACATAGTGATGCCCGGTTTGTGAGGCTGAAACAGGGGTCCGGGTGGGGATGGGGGGGGGGGGCGCAGTGTTCCGGTCCCCCACCCCCACCAGCCCTCCATTCTCATATTTGCCAGGAAGAGAGCGGCCATGTCACCATTGGACTTGGCTAAGGGAGGGCAGGGTGGGAAACAGACATCAGACCAACCTCAGAACTATTAGAACAAGGTGGATTAAACAAGCAACGACAAATCCTTTTTTGCAAAACAAAGTAGCGGAAAGCGTGGAGAGGAGAAAACGTGCTGGAGGGGTGAAGCGGGCTGGGTGGGGCCCCTCACCCCCGCCCCCCCTCCCCCCCCCAGCAGCCCGGCCTTCTGCTGCTGAGTGCCAGGCCATGGGAGCCCCCAGGGCACCTGCTGAATTTGGGGGTGTTCTCCACGTTACCCTGAAATACAGGGGCAAGTCCTCCTCATGTTAGGGCCGCGTGGGAGGCTCCCCTACGTTCCGGGGGCGCACGGTGAGCCCTGGAATCTCAGTGCCCCCGAACCTGCCTTCTGTTCAACTGGATGTGTGGTCCTGTCCCCGCCCCGTCAGGCCTGGCGCCCTCCCGCTGACCTCCGCGTTCCCAGCATGACTGTCGTCTGGCCACAGAGCTTAGGGGCACACGCGTGGAGACGCATGGCCTGTTTCGGGCCGACCCGGCCGAGACTGAAGCTTCCCGGCTGCAAAGGAGAAAACCGCCGGCCCCACAGCAGAAGCTGATGCAGGGAGCACGCGCGCAGCGATGTTCCTTGCGGGGCTGGGGTAAGCAGGGAACGCTCGCTCGCCGTGGCAGGGCAAGCATGTACCTGAACGGAGGGAATCGCAAAAAGATTAGTGAGGGCTCAGGAGCCAACCAGCAGAACTGCTAATTCCAGATGCTCCCCAGCTCGGCCGGGACCACAGGCAGGGACCCTCCGCCCACCGACGGCTGGCAGGAAAGAGCGGCCTTCCATCAGGCGACCCTCTGAAAGGGCCGATCTCCAGGACAGCGACAGGGGGCAGCCGGTGTCCATCCGTCTGGTCACTCCCGGGTCAGACCTCTCCCTCCATCAGAAAGGCGGAGGTCCCCAGTGCTGGCCACGGCGAGGGGCTGCGTTAGGAGGGGGAAGCCTGCCCGCCAGCGCACATCTGCTTGTGGGACACCACCCGTGTCCTTGCGCGCAAACGCGGGTGCCACGTGCCCAGCCGCCCCCCACAGGGCTCTTCTGTGCATCCGGGCTGCTGCCCTGTGCTTCCCCTCGGCGGTCGTGGGGACCCGGAGAAGCCTTACGTGCGGCGGTGATGTGCTCGCGTCCCTCCGTTCTGATGCAGCGCGCCTGCATTTGTGGCCGCCTTGAGATCCAACGCGTGGCGGGACGTGGTCGTCCTCTGCCTGCCTGCAGAGTGCGGCCGGGCCGGGCCTCAGTGTCCTCACCACTGTCACCGGCCAGCACGAAGGGCCGGTGGCTGTTCTGAGCCCGCGCCGTGGTTTCCAACGGTGTGCTGTCCAGGCCCGTCCTGGGAAGCGGTCGTGGCCACAAGGGGTGTGTAGACATCGTTATAAGTGCCAGCGTGAGCGAGGCACGTGTTGTCAAGCCTAAGTGAAGACACGGCCTTGAAAAAGATCCTTCTTAGGAAATTCCGTGTCTTGCGTCAGTCTTAGATGAGCACTGTCTCGCTCTGTTCCGGATGCCTCTGTGAAACGCAGCGATGGCCGGGAAAGCCGGCATTCGCAGGACGTTGACCGCGTGGCGGACCCCACAGCTGACGCACTGCCCTCGCTGCCCTTGGCGTTTCTGAGTCTGGAGGTCGAGGCATCAGTGGCCCCTCTCAAGCTGATGATGAGGAAGCGTTGCCGAGTCTGCCCGCGCTCCCAGCGGCGTCGTCCACGGGAGTCGACAGTGGGACACCTTCAGTGTCCATCGATGGATAAGCGGATGGGGCAAATGTGGTCCACGTACAGTGGAAAACAGAGGAGGAACTCCTGCCACGTGTGACCACACGCAGGCAAGTGCCGGACCTCGTGCTGAGTGAAATAAGCCGGTCACAGAAGAAGCACCACCCAGCTCCGCTCATATGAGGGACCCAAGGTCGGCAAACCCTACAGGCGCACAGGGGCGTAGACTCTTGTCGTGCGAGGTGAGAAGGTCCGAGAGGTCCGTGGCCACCAGCACCGTGCCCACGCGTAACGATGCTGGCTTGTGCGCCGAAGGTCTGTTAAGAGGACAGACCCCAAGTCTTCTTACTAGAGTAATAGGAAACCGCTTCCTGGTGCCCTAGCCGATCGCTTTCGGAGCCACGGTCTCATCCACGGTCTCTCGTGGACCAGCGTGCACCTGGAACTTTGCCCAGGCCCTGCCGGACTGCTGCCATCGGCTAAATGACAATCGGCCGGAGAGGGAGGGGCAGGAGCAAGGCTCGTCACCTGGTGTGGGTGTCTGTGGGGTGCGGCTCTCCGGGGGTGGGGGGGCCAGGGGAGCCTGGTCCACAGGGGATGTGCTTCCAGATGCACAAGTGGCCTTGTGGCCTCCCTTCTTTCTTTCCTTTTCTTGTCAACAGCTTTACTGAGATAAAATTCACCCACTTAAAGTATACTGGCCAGCGGTTTTGGGGTTCAGCCCAGAAAGGAACCCCGACCCACCAACGGCCACTCCCCTCGTCGCTGCGGTCAGTACGCTACTTTCTGTCCATGGATTTGCCCATTCTGGACATTCCTGCAGCAGGTGGTCCTTGAAGACAGACTCACACTGAGCACGATGTTGTCAAGACCCGTCCACGGTGCAGCTGGATGACATTACCTGGTGCGGACAGACATCGTGTCCCATCCGTCCAGCAGTCTGGGCGCTCGCGTTGTTTCTGCCTTCTGGCTGTCACGAACAATGCGGCTGTGGGCGTGCGTTCACAGGCTTTTGCGTGGACATCTGCGTTCGTGTCCCCCGGGCAGATCCCCCGGGTGGGGTCGTCGGGCCTTCCCACCTGTCTGTTCCGAGATCGCGCCCAGTACTGTTCCAACCCCGGCACCCGCACCGTTTTTGCGTCCCCACCGGCGCCGTGTGGGGCTCCAGTGTCTCCTGCCCTCGCCTACACTTGCCCCCGTCTGTGTGTGACCGTGGCCGTCCTGATGAGCGGGAAGGGATGTCTCACTGTGGCCCGGGTGTGCGTTTTCCTGATGACTGACGATTCTGAGCGTCTCCTTGTGTGCTCGTTGGCCACTTGTGAATAACCTTTGGAGAAGTGTGTGTTCGGATCCTTTGTCGTTCCACGCCCCTGCCTTTCTCCAGTGCAGTCTAATGTGGGATAAACGTGGCCACGACTGGCGGGTTCACGGGTGCTGAGTCAGCCTCTGACAGGTGGCCTCTTCTGTGGACCCCGCCTTGGGTGGCAGGGACTTCGGCTGGTGAGTTCAGGTATCATCCGAGGGGCATACTTCTCATCCAGCTCCCATCACGGAGGAAGGTGAGACCCCAGAGGCTGCACGATCGGGAGCGTGCCGGGGGCAGAACTTTTGAAGCCCCCACGTTAGGCCGGGCTGATGGGGACGCCCATCAGAAGGAGAAACCAGCCTCGGTTCCCTGCTTCTTGGGTGTCAACGTCACAAGCTGTAGCCCGTTGAGTCCTCCAGAGGCCCCTGTGAGGAAGCTACTGTTTTCTCCTGTCTGTAAATGGGGACACTGAGGCCTGGGAAGTCAGGCTTGGAGCCCAGTCTCCAGGCCCTGCCCTCCATCCTCAAGGGACGGTCCCCTCAGAAGACGGATGGGCTGGTACCGAGAAAGAACGGGGCTGCCCCGTGGAGACCCTGAGCCCGCAAGTCGGGCTTCCTGGTCTGTGAGGTCACCTTTTTGGGGACGCCTGGCCCGGTCGGTGGGCCCACGCTGGCTGGCAGTGGCTCAGCACAGCCACCCTGCTGACCACAGCAGTCCCGCAGCTGACTGTGCGTGCGCCCACCCCACTCCCCTCCCAGTCGGCGGCTGCAGTGTGACAGTTCCTCAAATCACATCACGTGTGAGAATCACAACTGGACACGAAGACATTCCTCTGAAATTACTGGTTCCCTCTACTTCCGCTTTCTGGTTTGTCTTCTACCTGACTTACGTTTAAATTTTTTTAATGTTTGCTAATTTCCGAAAGAGAGAGAGAGAGACAGAGCGTGAGCAGGGGAGGGGCAGAGAGAGAGGGAGACACGGAATCGGAAGCAGGCTCCAGGCTCTGAGCTGTCAGCACACAGCCCGATGTGGGGCTCGAACTCACAGACCGTGAGATCGTGACCTGAGCCGAAGTCAGACGCTTAGCCGACTGAGCCACGCAGGCGCCCCTACCTGACTTTTGTTTAGAAAAGGTAATTATAATTTTGGAAAATCTAACTTATGAAACATAAAGCGTCAAGCCTCATTTCCAGCAGGAAATCCCGCTCTGGATGGACATTCTGTAAACGCCCCCTGGAGCACAGGCTCGGCCTGTGCCCGCCCACAGTGGGGGCCCGGGTCCGAGCGCAGCCCCCTACCCGCTCACGCCGCTCCCGTGTGTCCGCAGAGTTGGTCATGCTTCTGGAGTGGTGGTCCTGCACGGAGTGCACGCTCTTCACTGACCAGGCCACGGTGGACCGTTTCGGCAAGGAGCACGTGGTCGTCATCCTCAACCACAACTTCGAAATCGACTTCCTCTGTGGGTGGACCATGTGCGAGCGGTTTGGCGTGCTGGGGGTGAGCCACACAGGGGTCCCAGGGAGGTGCTGGGGGTGAGGGAGGGGGGTCCGGGGAGGTGCTGGCGGTGAGGGGTGGGGGGGGGGGGTCCGGGGAGGTACTGGGGTGAGGGGTGGGGGGTCTCGGTAGGTGCTGGGGGTGAGGGATGGGGGTCCGGGGAGGTGCTGGGGGTGAGGCATGGGTGGTCTGGGGAGGTGCTGGGGTGAGTGGTGGGGGGTCCGGGGAGGTGCTGGGGGTGAGCCACGTGGGGGTCCCTGGTGTCTGGGTTTTCCTTCCCAGGAAAGGATGTCCCTTGGTCCCTCTGCTCCCAGGGTCTGAGGTCCAGGCACCCACAGCTCCCCGGGGCTTGTCTTGAACTCAGGTTTCTGACATTTCCTCTGGGGAAGGCTTACCCAGAGTCCCTGCCCGCTGAGCTGTGTCAGGTAAAGGCCCCGTGAGGTAGGCCGAGGAGCACGATGCAGAGAAAGCCACTGTGCCTGGCGGCCCCGGGTCTCCCTCAGGCAGCCCCAGGCCCGGCGGCCACGGCGGGCGCCCTCCCTCCGCCAGGCCTGCGCCCCAGCCTCCTCGCCTGTGGGACAGCGCGCCTGCGTGCTTGGGGTCACGCTGAAACCGGCGGCCGGGCTCTGAGCCCGGCCTCCTCCCTGACGGCGAAGTCCCCAGACACCCAGCCGGTCCGGGGCGCCTGAGCGGATTCTGACCCTCCTCACCTGCCCCCCCCCCCCCGCCCCCAGAGTTCCAAAGTCCTGGCGAAGAGGGAGCTGCTGTACGTCCCCCTCATCGGCTGGACGTGGTACTTCCTGGAGATCGTGTTCTGCAAGCGGAGGTGGGAGGAAGACCGGGACACCGTCATCCGGGGGCTGGAGCGCTTGGCGGACTACCCCGAGTACATGTGGGTGAGTGCCCGTCGGCCGCCCGTGCCCAGAACCCCCGCGGCCTGGGCCTGAGCCAGCCGCTGTCAGCCCACGGGCTCTCCTGCACCTGAACTTGCAGGCCGGGGCGTCCCTCCAGGGCCGCCTCCTCCACCCGCTGCAGCCCAGACGGGAGCCCCTTCCTGCGTCCCCAGCGGGGCTGTGGGACCAGAGCTGCCCTGAGGGCCCCTCAGGAGACTTCTCTGCGGGAAGCAGCTTCGGGGCAGGGGGAGCCAGGTTGCGGAGCAAACCCCAGGGACCCCGTGGTTCTGGGGGATACATTTGTACCTCGGCCCCAAGAAGATCTACCCTGCTGTTCACAACATCCACCCTTCGGGCACCTGGGTTTGATGGGATGGCCATCTGAAATTACAGATATCAGTCGGTTTGAAGATGGTGTCTTTCTTTTTATTTTTAAGTTTGTTTGTTTTTGAGAGAGAGAGCACCCGTGCGTACCTGTGTGAGTGCGCGTGTACTCTGAGCGGGGCAGAGAGAGAAAGCACACGTGTGAGCAGGGGAAGGGCACAGAGAAAGAGAGAGAGAGAATCCCACGTAGGCTCTTGCACTGTCCGCACAGAGCCCGACGTGGGGCCGGAAATTCCGGAGCCGTGAGATCATGACCCAAGCTGAGAACGAGAGTCAGACGCTTGACCAACTGGGCCCCCAGGCGCCCGAACGGCGTTTCTCTTTCTAATCTTTCTTTCCGGTCTCTGGCAGAGTAGTTCTTTGAGAAGCGGCTTCCCTCTCAGCATCCCTGACCCTCACGTTAAGGCAAAGGGATGAAGGCCTGTTTTCCGCTCAGGGGGGCGGAAGGCCGCAGGGACACCTTCCTGCTTCCGGGAAGCCGCGTTCTGCATTCTTTGAGAACGAGTGAAATGCCGTTAGCCGTCGGGTGAGGGACTTTGTGTGGCTGGAGCGTGGATCGCAGCCCTGAACAGAACGGCGTTTTCAGCGATGCCACGTGCTGGTCACCGGAGTGTTCCGTCCGTTTGACAGATTCGGTGACGCGCGCCTTGTGGGTGGGAACGTTCCCCGGGGCCCGTCGCCGGGGTAACCTCCGTCCCCGCTCCCCCTCGTGTCCTAGTTCCTCCTGTACTGCGAGGGCACGCGCTTCACGGAGAAGAAGCACCGCGTCAGCATGGAGGTGGCCGCCTCCAAGGGGCTGCCCGCCCTCAAGTACCACCTGCTGCCTCGAACCAAGGGCTTCACCACGGCGGTCCAGTGCCTCCGGGGGACAGGTAAGCGGCCGCCACCTGCCCTGGGCTCTGCGAGCAGCAGGACGGGAGAGTGACCTGCCCCGAGCCACGCAAATGACATGTGAGATACAGGCAGAGGCAAGTGGGTGGGGTTAACGTGTGTGAGGCTGTCGTGTCCTTTCTGACACGATGGGACGCTAGTTAGTGGGGAATCAGCAAAGCGATGAGAAAGCGTGTAAGCGGAAACCTTACGAGGGGAACCGTATGTGTTCCTGATTAATCCCAACGGAGGCAAGATCAAAGAGAGGGGACAAAGAGCAGAGCGTGTAGGAGGCAGCCAGACAGTAAATTTGGACACGGACGGTCAGTAACTAACTGCACTCGACCCGCGTCCCCACGTGGCAGGAAGGTGAGCCTGCGGCGGGGCGCAGGACTGTGCGGGGCGGGTTCGGGGCTGTGCGGGTGCTGAGCTGCGCGCGCGTGCCGTGCGGCGTGGGCACGATGCTGTGGTGCAGGGGTGGGCGCTGAGGGATGTGGGGGCGGAGTGATGCGGGCGCAGGGGCAGGTGCGGGTGCGCTGCGGCCCTGGCCCAGGGCTCACCCCCACCTCTCCCTACAGTCGCAGCCGTGTATGACGTCACGCTGAATTTCCGCGGAAACAAGAACCCGTCTTTGCTGGGGATCCTCTACGGGAAGAAGTACGAGGCAGACATGTGTGTGAGGTGAGCTGGGAGGGTCCCCGCCAGTGGCAGCCACCCCCCGCCCCCCACCCACCTCCACAGCCCCTGGCACTGGGCCCTCCCTGCGCCCAGTGGAGGCAGCCTTCTCCCCAGGACTGCAGATGTGGGGACAGACACAAGCACCCCTCCTGCAGGGTGGAGGGGTGGGTGCGGGGGTAAAGGCAGAATGTTCTGGAAGCTCAGGGGGAGCAGCAACCCCTTCTTTTTAAAAGGGGCTGAGTGAGGTTCAGCTTGGACAGTGGCCAGCCTTGCTCTCGACAGAAGGGTGAGCTGTCCGAGCTCAAGGGGCCGATGCTCTTAGTGGGGACTGTGAGGCCAGCTCGAGCGTGATTCCATGCGCGCCCTCCTGCTCCGCTTTCTGTCCGAATATCCCTGGGGAGACTTGTCCGTCCCTCCGTCCCTTCAAATGCCCGGGAGGGCAGGACCTTCCCTGGCTTGTGGGCGGGTCCCGTGGAGCCGTTAGCTCCTGTGTCTGACACCCGCCAGCACCGGCTGGGTGTCTAGCCGGTCACGCTGGCCCTTGTCAGAGGCCCGCCTCCGGTGAGTGTGGAGAACATGAGCAGGTACATGTTTGAAATGACAACACCTAGTCTCCCCACCAGGAATAAGTTTGTGAATGTGAAGAGTAAGTCGGGAGGTTTTTTCCTTCTGAAGTTTGCAGCAGACCGGCTCGAAGTAGGTGTAAGGCCTCGTTGCATCCTGGGGTGGGGAGAGAGCCCGGGATCCTTGCCCTTAGGCCTCTAGAACCACCAGGGACTGCGTGGCTGATCTGGGGCTGACCTGACCCTGGCCGTGATTCTGACCAGAACACATGCCGTGGTCCGGGGCAGTGACAACAGTGGCGGGCTCTGTGTCCTCCCTCACTAGCCGGTCCCCGGGGAGTCAGGGGTGCGCCTCGGCCACCGGGGTCCAAGCTGGCGGGTGAAGGAGCTGGGGGAACTCTGCGGCCCAGCCCCAGGCCGGTGCCCACGGCCGCCGCACCGGTTGCCTCTCCGAGTGGACAGTGCCCCCTGCCCCCCACCAGCAGGAGGAGACCCGTTCCTTCCTCTGTTCGTCGTGCCCTTTATTGCAGAAGGCATGGAGTTATATGTTACCTAATTTCGTAATGGATATGTGCTTAGAGCTTCTAAAGGCTTCAACTTCCTGTTTTGTGATACTTGCCATTGGGGTATTTTGAATAAAAGCAGGATTTTGACGAGTGTAAAACATGCTTATAATCCAGCCAAAGTTCTCCTGGCCCGAGGGGGCTTTCCCCTTTGACCCCACCTCCTGTCCCGGTGAAGTTGCCCTGGGGACAAGGTCAGGGGCATTTGGTGGTGGTGGCCCGAGCTCCCGGTGTCTGTGCTGGCCCTTGGGGCAGAAGCCTTGAAGAGGCTTGAGTCGACGCCAGGAGATAGGTGCCAGTCTTTATCTTTATTTTTGGCACCATTTTGAGTCCTTATTTTAAATTTTTTTTTAACGTTTATTTATTTTTGAGACAGAGAGAGACAGAGCATGAACGGGGGAGGGGCAGAGAGAGAGGGAGACACAGAATCGGAAACAGGCTCCAGGCTCTGAGCCGTCAGCCCAGAGCCCGACGCGGGGCTCGAACCCACGGACTGTGAGATCGTGACCTGGCTGAAGTCGGACGCTCGACCGACTGAGCCACCCAGGCGCCCCTTGAGTCCTTATTTTGTACGTTTCATACTGCACGTGGCCGCCTTGTGATAGAACGTGGCTGCGGCATCCACTCTGGGATGTGGATGTACAGCCAGGGAGGGCAGTCGAGTGAGTTTGAAGCCCTTAGCAGCCATCCCTCTGTAGACAGCCCCCTTCTGAACTTCGTGTCCTCACCTGTGGCCCACCAGTTCCCAAGAACTTTGGGGGTCCACAGAGCCCCCCAGAGGCTGCGTGTCATGTGGCCCTTGCGTCACTCCCATGTCTGACAGCACATGTGCTTATAAAACTTTGCCGTTTTCCTTTCAAATAAGGGTAAGATCGGGAGGTCTAATCCGCAGAAGCAAAGTTCTCCATTTTCTTAGAGACAGGGTTAGGATGCCTTCAGCCACAGAGATTCTCCCAGGGCCGCCCTTACTCTGGCCTGCTGGGTGGGCCCCGGCGCCCCCTGCTGGCGATCTCAGGTGCCGCGGCTGCCGCGGTCCCCGTCCTTGCCCCCCGGTTCCCCTCCCCCCTGGACACCCGGGCTCCGGGGCCGGTAATGCGGCTGCTGATCACTTTCGTAAATAAGTTCGTGTCTTCACTGGAGTCAGCTGTCTGTGAGTGAAGATTGAAGTCCTGAATATCGCTTTTCGTATTTGGAGCACGTAGCTTTCGTTTGTGAAATACATAGTTTTCTTGGCCTAGTGGAAGACACTCTCAGTTCTGACTATTTCCAAAGAACGAACCATTAAGACCCAAACTCCTGCTGCAGCCCACAAATGCCCGCCCTCCACAGTGGGAACGGGGCACGATCTGCTCAGGAGAACCCCTCGTGAGAGTCGCTGGCTTTGCCTCAAAGGTGAATGGTCTCCCGGCCCTCCCTCCGGGGCCCCCGCGGTCCCGCAGGGCCCCAGGCGCTCCTCTGTGCCCGGGGGGACGCCCTCGACATTTGTGTCTTTTTAGGAATTGAGAGTGAGGCGTGACCAGAAAAGGCGGGGGGAGGGGGCAGAGAATAACCGAGCTGTGCCACGATTATGTCCCCTTTCCTGTGCGATGCCATCCAACAGTGAGCCACTTTGCTCTCGATCTTAACAAAACAGGAGATTCCCTCTGGAAGAGATCCCGCTGGATGAAAAGGAAGCAGCTCAGTGGCTCCACAAACTGTACCAGGAGAAGGTAACTCAGCTTTCCTCCCCGGGGGCTGGTGAAGAGGTCTCGAAGGGGCGGCTCGCAGGGCAGGTGGGACCTTCCGGAGACGGGGGCGGGGCGTCTGCAGTCCTCGAACACTTCTGCCTTCTTTATTCTTTCCATTTTCTTGTGAGAAATCAACACGCTGGAGACGAGCGTAAAGGATAACACAGTGCTTCTACAACCATGGCTGGTTAACGTTCTGTCACGTTTGTTTCCTTTTTCGTGTAAAAGAAGGTATAGATCTGTAGCCTCCACATATACATATATATGGCGTGTGTGTGTGTGTGCGCGCGCGCGCGCACGTGTGCACGCCACAGGTGACATGAGGACATTATCCTTATGCCACCCACCCCGGTCCTTCCCTCTCCATTCCCCGGTAGCACGCCCTGCCCTGAACGCCCTGCCAGCTTGGTTTCCGTACGTGGGCAGGACGTTAGATCTTCATCTTCAGCATCGTGGGAGGCTTAGAGAATGAGAAAGTCCTTTCTGCATTCAACAAGTACCCTTTTAAAGGCACTGACGAGCTCTTAAGAAAATCTGGGAAATCTCTAAGGGTCAAAAAAGGAGGTTGAGCTGAAAAGCAGGTGGCGAGCCTGTGACCCGGGAATGCCACGCTCCAGCAGCGGGTTTTGCGAGTCCCCTTAACCTGGAGTCTTGATTTTTAGCGCCTACCCGGAACAGAAGATCAGGGTTTGATCTCACGCCAGGTCCCTGAGATCCTGAGATCCAGGCCTCAGGACCCTCCGAGAGTTTTCCCTCGCACGGTGAACTGAAAGAAACCTACTTTCCAGCGCAGGGAAATGGCTCTGACGCTCCCCCTTCTCCTCTTGGTCTGAACAAGGGCTCCCTGATAACACGTAACCACAGGTCTGCCCTCGAACGGCTATGCTAGCAACACAGCTCAAGGAGAATAGAACCAAAATATCAACTCAAGTGGTTCTAGGCAAATCACTAGAGTTCCTGAGAGAAGCCCATGCAGGACCGGAGGGACGTTCTCCAAACCTCAGCTGCTCACGATCTCCACGGGGAAAATTCTGTCGGGGAGGAGCTCATAACCAGACCACGTGGGCAGGGCGCACAAAGAACCGAAGAGGTAAACTCTCCAAAAACTGCAGCCAATGGAACTGTCAGAGACTAAGATCAGTGCGTCTGAAGCGATGGGGCACAAAGAAAGAACTGAAAAGAAAAGGGAAGGATCTGCAGAAAAACCGAGTCGAATTTATAGGCAGGAAAAATCTAGCTGTTGACAGTAAAATCTTTTTTTGTTTGTTTCAACGTTTATTTATTTTTGGGACAGAGAGAGACAGAGCATGAACGGGGGAGGGGCAGAGAGAGAGGGAGACACAGAATCGGAAACAGGCTCCAGGCTCTGAGCCATCAGCCCAGAGCCCGACGTGGGGCTCGAACTTACGGACCGCAAGATCGTGACCTGGCTGAAGTCGGACGCTTAACCGACTGCGCCACCCAGGCGCCCCGACAGTAAAATCTTAATTAATAGATTGAACAGCAGATTTGATACAGCTGAAGACACAATTAGTGAAGTGGAAGATGGAGAAGAAATTCCTGGGCAGGTAGCAGGAGGGAGTGCAAACATAAAAGGAAGTACAGAAAACACGGAGGGCAAAGTGAGAGGTCCAGAAAAGAACTGCTGGTGGGTAAGAGACAGGAGTGGTGAGGAGCAGGGGTCAGAAGACCGCCGTCAAGCTTCTAGCACTCGTCAGGTTCAAGAGCCACAAGTCTGGAACAGGGTAAGTGAAAAGATATCCACTCCCCAATTATCACTGAAATTGCAGAACACCAAAGACAACCAGGAGCTCTTAGAACAACCAGAGAGAAAAGACCGATTCCCCGGGAGGGAATGGCCGTCACGTGGACATTAGACACACGTCTTACTATGTATCACAACCTCTTCTGAATGTCTTACGCACGTTTTGTCCTCACAGTAACCGCACACAATGCTCTGGCAGGTGCATACATTATAGGTGAATACACGTAGAAAAACAGAGAGCACACACAAAATAGAACAAAGAAAATAATAAAAACAGCATACATCATTGTGATGGAAAGCAAAGCCACAGGAGTGAGTCAGCTGTACCGCATGCTTTTCCTGTGAAAATATTAATGATCTAGAAATCCCCGGGCAAGACCGACCAGTTAGAAGCGTAATTGCATCAGTAGAGACAGAAAGGTGAGCTGACCAGAGAGCAGAGGACAATGGTGAGAGCAGCATCTCTCACTTAATGCCCGTACATTTGAAAACTTAGACGGAACGCGGCATTTCCAAGAACACAGCTCTCTCCCGAAGAGAAACGCAGCCTACGTGCAGAATCCGAACGGCGTGTGTGTCTCGGGTCGGTGGAAAGGCAGACCTGGCACTCACCAGCTGGAAGCGGGGAATGCGTCCCTGAATCTAGGTCCGCATCAAAGAGTTTGAAACTCTTGCCACAGACATTTGTGAGCAACGGCAATTGCGCAGCGCGAGATGAGCCATGACCTGGTGGGGCGTTACTGGGAAATAGGGACCCCGTGTGTCCGCTTCCGTTCGCTGCGATTCCATCCACGTGAATGAACTGCGGACCATCAACACGGCTACACCTTGGGGATGTGGTGTACGGAGATAGCCGGCCACGGTGTGTGGGGGACGTATGACGCCCCTCACGGGAGGCTGCCAGCGCGTCTCGCACGCGTGCCCGTTGAGCGTGTGTGTGATCGGTGTGGGGGGAGCATGGTGGCCCCGGAGGGGACGGAGCGGGGGCCTCATCTCCGGCTCCCAGGTGTACCTCCCCAGATCACCTGGTGCAAATGCACCAAGCGACGAGTTTTGACATCCGCGACTTTTTGGGGTATTTTTATATTACCTGCCATGTTTGTCTCGAGTATCGAGACATATACTAATACGGTAGGCTCGGCTGTCCTTCCTGTCACATGTATTTTACAGCAAGGACCGCATACCGTGTGCTGTCTGTTTTTTCTTTCTCCGGTCACCATCGTTTTTATGTCTGTCAGCGTTGACGTACGCAGATTTAATTCACTCCTTTTCTTTTAGAAGATCTTTAAAAAAAATTTTTTTTAATTTAATAAATTCCACCCCCGACGTGGGGCTCGAACTCACGACCCCAAGATCAGGAGTCCCGCTCCAATGATCAGGCCAGCCGGGCACCCCAGTTCACTCCGCTTAAATGCCCTCTTCTGGCATTGCGCCACGGGTGACGGCCTGTTGTCCTCTCTGCGGACAGTCAGGTCGTGTCCCGCTCTGTGCTGCGTGTTTCTTGGAGACACGGACTCGTGCTGTCACCGTTGGCGTAGCCTACTCACTTTGCGGAAGGTTTCTAAGCTGTGCTTCGAGGAGACGCCCAGTTCACGCTGAGCGTGAGAGGCCCCTTGCCCCCCCGGGTCGTGTGAGTAGAGGGTCTGGCTGGCCCCCTGAGCGACCAGACTCAGCACTTGGATCCCGATGCCACAAACAGCCTCTGAGAGACGTTGACACCCTACACGGCTACCTCCGGTCATAACCTAGGAACGGACCACGCTCTCACCAGCGGAGTACAGAGGTCGTGCCCCGCGGCTTCCCCATTCTGCAGATGTGGAGACGGGGCTGCGGGTGCCAGGCGGAGCCGTCCCTGGGCCTCCCGGCCTCCTGCCCTCACACTGTCTGCGCGCCTGCTGCACGGTCAGGAAGCGGTACCCTGAGGCCAGCGCTCCTGCCTCCTGGCCACTCGAGCCCTCCTAGAATGTGCGCTCTGGGCCCGTGGCCCCGGGGCCCCTCCGCCGCCAGGCTTCGGGGGGATGAGGTCAGGGGTCTGCAGGCGTTGGCGGTTGGGATCCTGGCCAGCGCCAGCATGTTGAGCAGAGGTTTGCGAGGAAGGGAGCAGGCGGGGCAGGGGAGGGTCGGGAGGAGAGGGCACGAGCTCCGAGAGCCAGCTCCAAGAGGCCGCCTCGGCGGGTCGGGCCCAGCATTTCGTCTCAGTGAGACAGACCCAATGGGACCGAGTCTGAATGCTCCCGTGTGCCGTGGGTGAGTGCCGTTCCCCCTGAAATGCGGGCCAGGGCCACACGCCGAGTGCATGTGCACACTGGCGCACGCTTCCCGCCGGGGGGCCCCGTTCAGAACGGTGCGAGGAGCGGGTGTGTACGTGCCGCGGGGGGCCGCGAGCACCGGGCTTTTGTACAGGTCCACCCTCAGGACAGCGGGCCGGCTTGGCCGCCTCCCTCCCCCTCCCCCACCCCTGCAAGCAGGATCCTGCCACCACTCCAGGGTGGGTGTCGACAGGGGGTGGGCCTGAGCCCTCCCGGTTAGACAGGGCAGTGGGCGGGACCAGCAGCCCCGAGAGGAGCCACGCCCCCTCCCCAGGAAGCAGACAGGTGCCTGCAGGAAAGGATGCCCCTGACGGGAGGAGCCCCTCCCCTGGGAGACCTGGGGGCAGGGGGATGCGTTGTGGCAGGTGCACGACTGGGCTCCAGGCAGGTCCAGGCCGTGCCCCACCCGCCCCGCCTTCAGAAGGTAGCAGGAGGCGATGAGGTCAAGGCGGAGGTGACTGCCTGTGCCTGGCTGGCTTTGAGCTTTGACACAAGCAGCCGAGGGGCTCCGCAAAGGACACACCGTCCCGCATCTGCCGCGCACTCACGGCTCGCCGCTTTCTTTACGCGGAACTGTTTTAGGCTGAGTCGTTTCCGTGGTCAGTACCGGTCAGTACAGCGGCCACTGTCGTTGACTCTTTCAGGACGCGTTGCAGGAGATGTATAACCAGGAGGGCGTGTTTCCAGGAGAGCAGTTCAAACCTGCCAGAAGGCCGTGGACGCTTCTGAATTTCCTCTTCTGGGCCACGGTCCTGCTGTCTCCTCTTTTCAGCTGTGTCTTCGGCGTCTTTGCGAGCGGTTCCCCCCTCCTGATCCTGACGTTCCTGGGGTTTGTGGGGGCAGGTAACGCACGCGAATGACAGCACAGCTCAGGGTCGGGGATCTTCTGAGCGCCAGCCGCAGAGCTCCGCAGGGAGCTGGGTGCGCCTGGAGCCCTTTTGGCCTCAGAGAGCGGGCTCTGTCCGCTAAGCCACAGGGTCGTGGAGACCACGGCCCGGTCCCGGGGCCACGTGCTCTCGTGGCATCCCGTGCTGAACTGGGCAGACGCCTGTGGGGAGTCCCTGAGCTACTCTGCGTTCGGGCTTGGGGGGGCTTGGGGGAGCTTGATGGTCTGAGGGTCTCTGAGGACATGGTCATTACTGTCCCGAACAGAATCACGGGCGCTCAGGACTCCCCAGGTATTCTTGTCGGAGGGACGGGCACCCAGTCTGTCCCTGGGCACCTCACAGGGCAGTGCAGCCCCCACCAGGCCCCCACCCACCTCCTGTCGCTGGAGGAGCGGAGGCCATCACTCCCCCCCAGACGGGCTGAGCACGGCAGTGGGAGGGGCCGGGGGAGGGGAGAGGGCTGGCCTGCCATCCCCTCGGGACCCTGCCCAGTAGCGAGTTCCCTCGTGGGACGGCCAAGCCATCGGTCTGACCTTGCCTCTTTCCTATTTCAAAGCTTCCTTTGGAGTCCGCCGGCTAATAGGAGTAACTGAAATAGAAAAAGGCTCTAGCTACGGAAACCAAGAATTTAAGAAAAAGGAGTGATTCCTGGCTGTGGTTGCACACACGTAACCCGACGGTGGTGTCCAGTTAACTCAAAAACAGAACCACACACCCAGATCGGAGGAAAAGACACTTAGAAACTATTTTTCTTATTAACTGGTGACTAATCTCAACCAATAAACCTTGAGCCAAGAGCAAAGCCGTCGGAAGGCCTGCGGACGAAGACGCCAGCGGCACCCCGGGCGGGGTCCCAGGGTCCCACGAGCCAGGCTCCGAGGGCGCCGTGCATGCGGGCCCACCGCTGCGGGGGGCCGGGTCCCACCCCACCGCGACCTCGCGAGAATTCTGCCTGCCAGAGGGAGCCTTCGGCCGCTTTCTCTTCTTAAACTTAGATCCATTTTTGGTTTTTACCAGTTATTTTGGGAACTCCCCCTGCCCCCCCCCCCACCTCCTCCCCTGACCCCAGCAAACCCTCCCCGGCCCTCCCGGGAACGAGGACATGTCAGCCCCCAGGCCCACAAAGCACCTGCCCGTCCTGTCTTCACACATGGGTGTTCTCGGGTGACCAGGGCGGGCCGAGCGCCAGGTGGCCGGGCAGGTGCCCCTGAGCTGGCGGTGGGGACGCCCCACCCCGGCTGCCTGGCTCCTCCCTGAGCCTGTGTGGAAGCACTTTACATCCGTTTCTAAAGTGATCCGCCCCCTGAGACCTCTGTCCCTCTTTTTCCCTGCTCAGTCCTCAGCCCCTCTACTGGGCCGCACCCCTGCTGCCAGCCCCGGGGACAGCTGCCCTGCAGCCCACGGGCCTCTTGGATGTTGGTTTCAAAGAACGTCCCCACCAGACCTCCTCTCTTCTGGAGGCGGTTGGAGACTGTTCCCTGGGAGCTCGTCGGCTCCTAGAGGTTTTATTTTTACTGTTGGTCTGTTCATGGCTCTCGTCTCCCTCAGAAGTAGAGGTGGTGGCCCCCCCTCCCTTCCCCGAGCAGGTGCCTGGGTGCCCGGGGCGGGGCTGGGCACCTCCTTGCGCAGGCTTCACCTGGGAGCCTGGGAGCACTGCCCCACCTCAGCTCCCCCTGCTGGGGGGTGTCTGCCAGGGTCCCGACTTCGCTGCAGCCCTGGACGTGGGGCTCCCCAGCAGGCCTCTCCCCAGGCTCAGCTCAAGCATCCCGCTGTCCACCCGCTTGCATCAGACTTCTTTCTTAAACCTCCCGCGTGCTGTTTTCAAGTCACACCCCCCTCGCCTTTTTTTTTTTTTCCCCTCTTTTTAGCAAAGGAAGGAAAAGTAACGGGTGTTAGCCCTGGTGCACTGGAGCCAGCGTGCCGAATAGAGGCAGGTTGGATTTTCTAGGAGAAAAGGTGGAGGAAAGAGGCATGGAGAAAATATAGACTAAATTGGACAAGTGCCTCTGCATCAGCCCTAAGTGTGTATTCTGGGAGGCTCTCTGGGGACAGCACGCGGTCTCTAGGACGAGGACGCTGCTGGGTTCTGTGTGAGAGCACCCCGCCCTCCCCCCGCTGCAGGGGGGGCCACCTCGGGTTAGTCTGCTCTCCTGTGGCATGCTGCTCCCGGCTTCCGTGTTTGTGTCCTGTGCTAACTCACTAACACCTAAAGCATCTTGAGAACGGTGGGAGGGCACTCCTGTGTGCATGCGGTCCCTAGAAGGCCCAGGTTTAGGTCTTGTACCTTGTAATTCATGGTTCTCCTTGGCCAGAGAAGTTCTCTCCCCCTGAAATGACTACGTACCGGGCACCCTCCTCCCGGAGCCACTGGAGGGGCCGTGCGGGGTCCGGGTACGATGGAGGCTGAGGGCGGGCGTAGGTCTTAAGTCTCGGTGATTCCCTTCTGATCTAACACAGATGAGCCCGTGCATTTGGTGCCCAGACCTTGAGAGCAAGCAAACCTCACCATGGACGTTTGGGGGGGGTTGTTTTTTGTTTTTCTGTTTTTTGTTTCTTTTTGGAGGGGGATGGATTTTGCTTTACGTCCGCTTTAGAAGGAGAGGGAGAGGGGGCTCCTTTAATTTTCAAAATTAATAAATCGCAGAATAGTGCTTTTCTTCTTTTCTTTTCCTTCACGCCCACAACTCAACATCGTTGGTGGCTGACGTCACGTCCACGTGGAGGCCACGTGTTTGGACGGTGCCAGCGGCCGCGGCGGGGGGTGGCTCAGGGCCCGGACTCTGGCGCCCTCCGCGCGGGGCGGTGGGCCGGGGAGCGTGGGCGATGTGGGCAGACCCCCTCTGCCGGGCCAGCTTGCCGCTCCGTGCGCCTCCGGAGCCCTCGCCCCCCCTCGCCGGAGGCGCGGCGGGAGGCCCCCCGCGAGCACCCCACGGGCTGAGCTCCAAGCCTGGGGACCGCGAGCGGCTTGCCTCTCAGGCACCAGGTGCCGCGTCTGGTTCGCCCCGCCCGGCGAGTGGAGTTTGGGTTGTGGGCGCCCCCCCCACCCCGTGTCCAGCTGGGGAGAGGACCACAGATTCTTTGCCCGCCACCCCCCCCCCCCCCGAGTTCCAGGGGCTTCTAAGGTGCCTGTGGCACTTCCTGGTGACTCTGTGGCAGCTAGCAGCACCCGGGGACTCTGGTGGCGTCAGTGACGGTCCCCACTGCATGCAGGCGAGGAGGCCCTGGGGAAGGGCTTCGCGGGTCAGAAAGAGAGCCCGTCCTCGTTTGCGATTAATCCGAAGGAAGAAGTGGCACCGGCCGTACTGGGCCTGGTGGCCGCGTCCTTCCTGTGTCCCCTCCAGCCCGCCCTCAGGAAGCACAGCCTCTCGTAGACACGAGCTCTGCATCCACAGACCGCTAAAGAGCAACAGAAAACGGCGTGAGCAGCACTCCATTGTCAACAGGGCAGGAATGCTCACTGACGCGTGCTGGGTCTCTAGCTGTCCGTCCCCGGGACCCCTCCTCGTGCACCGTGGCTCGGGAACCCTTCCTTCCGCCCATGTAGTTCCCGAGCGTTGAGGCCGATCTGAAGAAACAGCAGTGGGCTCAGTCACGTGGGGTTCGGGAGGCTCCCGTCTGTCCGGGCCCACGTGGCTACCGATTTGTGTCCTCTCTGGGGTGACGGATAAGTAACTCTCTGCATGTTGCTTTGTCTCTGCCCGAGACGCCTCTAGGACCAGCCAAATAGGATCTTTCCAGCCTGCTGGTTTTCAGCCGCACCGTTCAACCTCGTGTGTAAACTCACGCTTCAGATTTCGCACCCAGACCTGCATGCTTTCCCCGGCATGCGGCACTCGGTGTTCAGCGGGGTGATGTGGCTTCTAACCCTTCCGCGGTGTAACCAGGCTTAGGGCCAACACGGAGGGCCCCGCACGCCTACCTGCTTCCTCTGGACACGGCACGTCCCTGGCCCATGTGCCGCCCCTTTCTCTCGCGAGGTAGCTCCTGAAGAAAAGCGAGCCTCCGTGAGCACCCGGGGCCACCAGGGTGCACGCGGACGTCACCCCCCGGGCTCCACGTCCTCGCCTCTTGGGGCCCGGACACGCGCACACACACACACAGGGTCGGGTCTGGGGCGGAGGACGTGACGCTCCGTTCCGCTTGGCTGGGGGATGGACACACATGCGCCGAGTGTCACCGCAGGCATTTGCCGCCGTCCGGTTTGGTGAAACCGGTGACGTTCCCACAAACTGCTCGGGGACGTGAGGGGACAAGAGCACTTTTTGGGGACCCAGGAGGTGGCTGGAGGAGTTGACACTGGTCAGCCCCGCCACCAGCCGAATATTCTTTTCAAAGACGATTGCTCAACGGTTCTAAGCCTTTTGTCTCTTTGTTCACAAACCTTTTGGTTTCTTTCTGTTGCAAAAGGGGACAGAAATCGCACTGTGAACGAGGCACTGAAAGGCACTGAGTGACTTAGGCTGGTTGAATTGAGCCAGAGCGACTTGATTCAGTGGAGACGCACCTCTGCTCTGCTTGTATTTATTGTCTCAGAATCGTGCGCCGTGACAATCAGACGTGACTTGCCTCGATGCCGGGAAATTCAACTGGCTTCTTGAACGTAAAGACCGTCCATAAGCACTGTAACTGTGACGGGAATCTCTCTGTCGGGAAAAACCATGCGAACCATTGACTCGTGCAGGCGACGGGCGCTAGGGTTCTTCTTCCATCACCGATGACCTATCACACCTGACTTTCGGCCAGTTTCGAAGAGTGATACGTTATATACAGGGTGCAAATGTACTATATGAATGTTTCCTTTTGTACACTTCATTTTTTACAAGTTTTGCTACTCACAAGCTGTATGTAGCTGAGGAGAGCGGTATTTTTGGCCTCTAGGAGCCTGTGGGGGTGGGGTGGGGTGGGGCTTGGGGGGGTTCCTTAGATCTTAAAAGCGTGTGTCCCAAACAGCTGGCTGTGTTTGCCGCGCTCCGTAAAGATCACTTTGTACACGGGCATGTGCGAACCTGCCTGAGTGATGGTACCTTCTAGATAAAATGCTGCAGGCGCCATGCGTGTTTACTAAGATCGCTGCTGTCCCAGAGAAGGACGAAGCCTCCACAGGAGAGATGAGCGCGACCTCGGCCTCCTTCTGTTCCTTTGCTTCTCGCCCGGGTCGCCCCGGGGGGAAGCGGCGGACCTCCCCGCGGGCCGGCCACCCGCACACGCCACCCCCTGAGGGGCCGCTCTCTCTGAGGCTGTCCTGCTCGGTGCACTTTTCAAGCTTCTCCATTTCATAGAAGATGCCTTTGGAAGGGGGAAGTGCAAAGGAGGGTGACCGTCTGGCAAGGGCAAAGGAGAAAGTCGGCGGGCGCATAAAGTGCTAAGTGACCCTCTGCCTCAAAAGGGGTCTCAAAAGCCATCGAGAACAAAAGGTTTTCCAATGTAGGCATGTATATATCAAAAATTATTTTTTTGTAAGAACAAATTCATTCTGTGGAGAAAACCAAGGAACAATTTTTCTTCTTTATAAAGAAACGGACTCTTGTTAGAACCTATTCTAGGTTCTCATGTGTCTGTCTTGTGGAAATAAACTGAGCTGAAAGAATCACGGTGTCCCCTGTCCTCCGGAACGGCCCCCCAGCGGTGTGCTTTTCTGTTGTGCGGGGGTGGGGCCACGTCCACGTCCACGTCCACGCTCCGCTCAGGCCACCCGAGGCCAGGCTCACATTTCGGGCTCTCCCCAAAGCCCCACGTCTACACTCGTTTTTAAAAAACTGGTCCCCAGAGCACCCCTGCACCAGCCCGTGCACACGCACATGTACACACGCCCATCCGTGCACACGTACACAAACACAGGCGCGGGACCTGGGGTGGGACGGTGCTATCTTCCCAGGAGGCAAAACCCGTCCCGCTTGGTCTTCTGGAACGGCAGGGTCCGGCCAGACCCTCGTCACCTACGCGCACGGTTCTGCTTTGTCCGTGCACTCGGTCCTGTTGGACATGACCGGCCACGGACGAAGACGGGTGGCTGTGGAACGCGCCCACGGGCTCCTCCCCTGGAGTCTCACGGACACCTGGGACACCTGGGCCCTCCCTGCTCGACCATGAGCCCCGCCTGCTCTGCGGGCCCGCGTCCCAGCTCTGCTCTGGCTCTGCGGGGGAGCCTCCGTGTGTGGGTGTCGGCCGCTGGCCGCCGGAGACAATGAGGAGTGTGAGTGAGTGTGCACGAGCACGTGTGCACACACGTGCCAGCACACACGCGCGTCTGTACACGTGTGCCAGCACACACACATGCGTGCACACATATATCAGCTTGTGCACGTGTGTGTGTGCCTCCGTGCACGTGCCACCACATGTACATGAACACGCAGAGGTATACACGCACCCCGGACTGTAAGGGGAAACACGGGGTGCTCATATAAGAACAACCCCAGGGGCGCCCGGGCGGCTCGGTCGGTTGAGCGTCTGACTTCGGCTCAGGTCACGATCTCGCGGTCCATGAGTTCGAGCCCCGTGTCGGGCTCTGGGCTGACAGCTCGGAGCCTGGAGCCTGCTTCCGATTCTGCGTCTCCCTCTCTCTCTGCCCCTCCCCCGCTCATGCTCTGTCTCTCTCTCTCTCAAAAATAAACATTTAAAAAAATTTAAAAAAAAAAGAAAGAAAGGTCATCTTGAAGAAAGTGCTCCCTAAAGGCTAAAACCTCAGTGAGGAAACGAAGTTGTCCTGTGACATCTCCAAGGCTGCGGGTGAGGTCACTAGATCCAGGTCCAGCCCCGGCAGCTAGTGGGCAGGACGTCACGCCCGTAGGCACGTCACGCCAAGGAGCACGTTCTGTGACACGTGGGCAGGATAAAAGCCTGGAGTGTGTGCCGAGTGGGGGTGAGGGGCGTGGCGTTTCCAGCTCCTCCCCAGGGAGAATCTTGCAGGGGGTTCAAGGGATCCCCCACCTGCTTGGAGTGGAGCCCGAGCCCCCAAGATCACACCTGTGGAGCCCAGGGAGGCCCTCCGGCCGTCTTCCAGAAGAACGTGTCTGGTGAACGGGGTGTGTGAGTCTGTGCCCACAGACGGTTGCTCCCTTCAGGAAAAGCAAGACCCAGTGCGGCCGTGGCCCCGACCCCCTTCCCCACGGGCTGCGTGTGCGAGGGGAGACCCTAGGAGGGCACGGGAGGGGCTGCCTGAGCCAGCAGGTGTGTGCAGGGGCCTGGAGGGCGTCCTTGGAGTCAAGCAAATGCTAAGGAATCCTAAGCCAACTCGGGCGGGGGAGAGGACAGCCGCTCTAGCCTGTCCGCAAAACCCCTGCAAGATCTAAGGTCCCCTCAGGGAAGCTTCCGGAGGGTGGGATTCTCCTTCCATCTGCCACCTGTCGCAGAGGGACACCTGCCTCGCCAGGGCCCAGAGACTCGGCAGGCCCCCCGGGAGCCGCAGAGCGCACCTCGCCCCGGCTGTCTGAGGAGGCTTCTTCCGGACCCTCAGCCGCGATGCGGGACCAGAGAGCCTCCTGGGCATAGTTTCCCCGCAGCCTGTGTGCAAACGCATGTCTTCCCGGTCAAGGACTCCACCGGTGTCTCTAAGTGGTTGCTCCCACCTGCACCGGACTTCCGGAGACCTGACCCATCGGGCCAGCCCGAGGCCGTCGGATACGCCTTGCCACCTCCGGTGACCGTGCCATCTGGACACGACACGGGAACCGTGCCCACGGGCTCAGGATGTGACCTTCAACGCCGGATGACAGCAGAGCAGGAACGAATCGCCGGCCCTTCTTCCCGCTCGGTGCTGCTCCCGACCAGGAAATGAGGGTGGAGACCAGGTACCCTAAGCCCCTCTGCCAGCGCAAGGTGTGGTGTGGAGGACAGGACGCCGTGGCCGCGGCGAGACGGGGGTCACTGGGAGAAGCCCTGCGTCCAGAGCGTCCCCTCGGCCCGAGCCGGCCTGTTGCCCCGGGACAGCCCTGCACGTCTCCGGCGTCCTCCGGGCCAGGGAGAGATGCCTCCCGGTGCAGAAGTGGACACAGCGCCGCTAAGTCAGCCATGACCGCCAGGGAGCACAGCTGCGTCCCTTCCTGCGGCGGGTCAGTGTCGGGAGACTCCGGGACCCACGTGGCTGCGGAACGGGCCGGTGGCGCAACCAAACCCCACACGTGCCGCTCTCTGCCAGCCTGCGTAGGACGGCCCCTCTGTTGGTCCCCACTCTCGGTCCCCAGTGGGGGAGGCCGGTCTCCCTCACTCTGAAGGCTCTTCCTGCCTAGACTCCTTGAGACTCCTTCCAGGGCCCTCAGCACGAGCGTTTCTTCCTCTGTCACAACTGCTCGTAAGTAGGTCATCGCTTGGCCTCTTCCCGGGAAAACTCCAGAGGGCTTCTCTCCCTTACGGAGCATAGGCGGGCCGCCCGGGCCTTCCCCCTGCGCACATTCGGCTGCTGCCCGGCCTGCACACGCCTGAAGGGGCAAGGCCTCCTTCTTCAGAGCACAGCAGGGAGTGGGCGTCCCGGGCTCGGGCCGTGGGACGCAAAGCGTGGGACACGGACCTCGGGCCTCCAACATCAAGTGGGTCCTGGGTCCGAGGCCACACGGCCCCTCCCACGCCCACCAGCACGCAGAGAAGCAGGGGGAGCTGGCCCCGGCCAGGCCTGGGTCACCCGCTCCCTCCCTGCAAGAATGAGCCACCAAAGGGACTGCCCTCGGGACAGGGGCAGATGGAAGAGGCAGGGAGCCACCAGCCCCAGGCACGGTCAAAGAGAAACGGAGCTGGACACCAGCTGAGGTGCAGACTGAGCTTGGTCTGGGCGGCTGCTGCAGGGGCAGGAGCCCCAGGGCGACCTGAGCCTAACTCCCCTGGGACAGAGGCGGGAGACTCTCTAGGGCTGGGCGTGCAGGGGTTCAGGCATGGGGGGCAGTGCAGATGTCGGGGGTGTGGGCTCCTACCCAGAGGACACAGAAACTCCTGGAACGACCATTGTGCACCTGGAGCAGGGCGCCCACGAGGTTAGACCCGCAAGTGTCCGTGTCGGAGCCCCCGGGCCTGTGAGGGGACAGTTCCGGGCAGTGGAAGATGGGCACCTTAACGTGCAGAGGACGATTTAAAGTCACCAGGCGTGTTATGAAGCTCGCTCTGGCAGACCGAATTATGATCTGCTGACTGAGGGGCCCCGGCCCTGACCTGGGGCGGGGTGGGAGACCCCCGGGCCATTTTGACCAGCCGTGTCGGGACAGCCCCACGAAGGGAGAGGAGTCACGCGTTTATCACCTACAGGTCCCAGTGGCAGGTGCTCGATGAGCCAGGGAAGGGCCGTCCCCGGTCCCAGGTCGTGAGCGGGCAGGAGACAGACAGCAGGGGACAGGGGCCGGAGATGGCTAACTTTTCACGGGCTCAAGTCCAAGCGGTCACTTTATACCACGCCCGGGAAAAGCAGAGCAGGAACTTAGGGTGGGCATCCGGGTGCGAGCAGGTTATCGACCCGTGAGATGTCCAGGCAGCAACTCTGAAGGACAAAGTTGTTTTCCTCGTCGCCCAGTTTTCATTAGGGACTGTCCCAAGAGGGGCTCCAGGGGTCCCCGCGCTGCCAACGCTGACTGGTCTGTGCAGCACTGAGCGTTGTAAGAGGGGCCGGGTCATCCCAGACACGCGGCTTTGCGCTCCCGTCTGGTGGCGTCTCAGTGCAGGGTTTGGACGGGGCCGCGATGCCCGGGAGGCTTTTGCAAGTTCTCACGGCCCAGACCGAGGGGCAGGGGGGCACGAGGCCCCGGGCTCTCCAGCTCGAGGGGCCTGGGGAGGCCGAGGGAAGGCATCCTGCACGGAAGCTGCCGGAAGAGGCTTAGGAAGATTGCGGCAGAATGCAGGGTGGGGAGTGTGGCAAAAGCATTCTCTTTTTTTAATTTTTAAGTTTTATTTTTTTATCGAGGTATAACTGACATGTTAGTTTCGTGTTCGACGTAATGATTTGATATTTGTATATATCGCGAAACGACCACCACAGTAAGTGTAAGGAACATTTGCCTTTATGTAAGTTGGAGGCACTTTTTTTTTTTTAAACGTTTTTATCCATTTTTTGAGAGACAGAGAGAAACAGAGCACGAGCAGGGGACGGGCAGCGAGAGAGGGAGACGCAGAATCCAAAATGGGCTCCAGGCTCCCAGCTGTCAGCCCAGAGCCCGACGCGGGGCTCGAACCCACAAGACATGAGATCATGACCTGAGTTGAAGTCGGATGCTCAACGGACTGAGCCACCCAGGCGCCCCCACTGATGTGCCTTCTTAATGTGACCAGTCCTGAGGTTAACCGTGACTCAGCCTTCTTCTGACCTCGGCCAGTGCAGAGTGGGCTGGACCCCCCTCCATGTGACCTGCCCCCACTTCCGGGCATCTGTGGTTCCTCCTGATTTTTACACCTACGGTTACTGTTATTTTTATGTTCACATGCAGTTTGCTTAGATTTACCCACGTTTGCAGTTTCTGTGCTCAGCAGCCGTCTCATGTCTCAGAACCTCCCCTGGGATCATTCTCTTTCCTGAGACAAGCCTTCCTGGAATTCCTTTGGTCGGATCCCTTGGGGGGTAGATTCTCTCACTTTTAGTTTTCCTGAAAATTCTTTCTCTTACTCTGGTTTTGAAATGGGAGTTTGGCTGTGGGAATAATTAATTATAGGCTGCCATTCCTTTCTGTCCGGACTGTTGACACTTTCCATTTCTTGCTGGGAAGTCCGCAAACGGTCCGTCCCCCAGGTGGTGATCTGTCCTTTCTATTTTGAAAGTCACTCCTTGGCGGTCTGCCCAAAACAAGGAGTCTAAATACGTGTTCCTTTTCATCTGGCTTGAACTTTGATTTGCCTCCTGAATCTTAGAATGGACTTTCTTCAGTTCTAGACATTCTCCAGTCATCATCTCTTCACACACTGCCTCTGCCCCATTCCCTCTGATTTTTCTCCTGTTCTTCTGTCCCCTGGGCTCCGACCCTCCTTCCTGTGTCCCAGCTCATTGTCTCTCTGCCCTGCATTCTGGCTTATTCTGTGTAGCTTCCTGTCTGTCTTCGAGTTTACAAATTCTCTTAGTGGCTGCATTTAACCTTGCCTTTAAAAAGACCCCTGAGTCTGAATCTTAATTTTTGCATTTTTGTCATAGGTTTTTTTTTTTTTTTTTTTTAAACATACTGATTTTTTTCACTACAGTGTCACGTTCTTTCTCCTGCTTTAGGTCCTTTCTTTGAATACTTGAAACATTATAAACATGCTGTTATCACTGAATGTCTAAGCAAGAGATGCCCCAGAAAATCCCCTGAGTTCTAAAAATACTCCTCCCCGGCCACGTTGTGTACCCACACAGGCGGGACAACGGCCCTGTCCGGTCAAGTGACCCCATTCTTTGATTACCAGGCTATTGGCACCAAGAACTCGCAGTGGCCATGAGTAACCCTTGCTTTATTTCAGGGTAATGTAACACAACTCCAGTGGGGGCGCCCCCACGTTCCTTCCAAGCCAGCACCTCCAATCCAACAGAATGTGAGGTTGCAGGGATGGGACGCACCCTTTTGCCAGTGTTTCCGGGACAAATATCAAGGCGCCGGTCCCACGCCTATCTCTTGGTTCCCAGGTTGTGTATTCTGAGGACCAGGGAGGTGACCGGAGGCTCAGCTATTGGCTAAACGTCCTGGGATTTAACACCCCAAGCCCACAGGGTTGGTGCCTTGGCAGAGCCTTGGCTGGGCCTGGCGTCTCAAGAGGCTGACACTCTGGGGTGATGTGACGTGACAGACCAGTGACTTCTGCAGTCACAACTCTTTTGCTAGAAAACGAGTCCCTTGCACGGAGGCTATGATTGGCGAGGTCCTGGGTCGGGAAATGCAGCACTAGTGGAGGCTTGAATAGCGACGTGGGCACAGGACTGTGGGCGGGGAGACAAGCCTGTGGCCGGAAGTGCCCAGCCCTCTGGTGTGGATCAGGTCTCCTGTCTCCAGTCAGACCCCAAGTGGCTTGTTGAACTCCTTGAGAAAAAGACCCTCTCAAAGGCTCAGCATCACGGTCTTGGCTGGCAGGGGGGCCACTCAGCCACGTCGCCCTTTGAGAGAGGGAGCTCATGCTGCCGGCCCCCCGGCGGCCCCCTGCACCGTGCCATCCGACCCTTCCCCCCAGCCTCTTATACCCCTGCACAGCGCTGCCCACCCACAAGCAGCCCCCTGCACCCCTACACCACGCCATCCGCCCCCCCCACCCCTCCACCTGCTGCCTATACCCCTGCACTGCGCTGCCCGCCTCCCGCCACGGCCCCCTGCACCCCTGCACCGTGCCCCTGGCCCAGCCGCGGCCTCCTGCACCCCTGCGCTGTGCTGTCCGCTCCCCCTACCCACCCCCCTGGCCCCCTATACCCCTGAACCGCACCGCCCGCTCCCCCTACCCATCCCCCTGGCCTCCTATACCCCTGTCTTGTACTGCCTGCCCACCCGTGGCCCCCCGCACCCCTGCACCGCTCTGTCCGCCCCCCCTACCGCCCCCCCCGCCTCCTATACCCCTGCACTGCACGGCCCGCCCCCCCCTCCCCCCGAGGCCCCTTGCACCCCCTGCATAGGGGCAGCTCAGTCCGGGAGCCCATCGGGCCAGCACTGGTCTGGCCGGAGAGTGAGGAAGGCTGGCATCCGCCAGAGGAGTCCTCCGTCCCCCCTGCTTGTTCTCTGCATGTTCTCTCCCTGGTGGCATTGACAGGACATAAGACCCACAAACTTTGCTCCACCCGCTTAGACCAATTCACTTGCCCAAAGGCATCCTGCCGACAGCCGACACCTGGCCCCCAAACCTTCTTGACTCTGCCCTTCCTACTTTGCTGCTTCCAGACGCGTGACTGGCAAGCCAAACCCTTCACACCACTCCTCCCCCATACAGTGCCCTGTCCAACCCTGCACGCCGGAGGGTCCCTCTCACCACGGGCCCCTGGGACACGCCTGGTGGGCCAGGGTACAGGCGAGGTGCCTGTGCGGTCTGCACCGTCGAATCACGCGGAGCCTCTCGTGAATCAGGCCTGTGATGCTCCATCAGCGGTTGTGGGGAGCACCACAGGCGTGTGAGAGGGAGCCAGGCGTGCGCTGGGAGGCCGGTGTCAGGGCAACCCGGATCGTGGGAGGGTCTGGACCACGCACCGTGTGCCTGGCCGGCTCGGGCTCGGTCCCAGATGTCCCGCGGCCCATGACAGACCGCTGTGGCGCCTGCCTGACCTTGTGACCCAGCGGGTTTGCCGGTACGTAGCTTGGGGGGGGATAGTGCCCCTCTCACATGCTGTTCCGCAGTGCGGCCCTCAGTAGCTCCTAGGAGCCGGGACTAGCATGCCAGGGACTGCTCTCAGCGTTTAGCTGTCTGCTGCAGAAGGCATGGCATTACTCCAGAATCCTAGGACCCTGGGCCCTGACTCTCTTCCTGACCTAGGCAGAGGCCTGGCCCTAGTTAGTGCTCTGTAAGCAGGGAGAGCAGTGGTGGGGGGGGGGGGGGGATGGGGATCTTGTGAGACATCTGACCAGGTGGGGTCTCTGTGGCTCTCCGGGTAAGGGGGGGTGGTTTCCCGTTTGGGGGAGAGGGATCCTGCTGGCCCACAGGTCAGGGGGATTTGGGGTTCAAGATTCCCAGGCTTGTCTAGTAACATTCACCCCATTCTGAGTCTCAAGGTCCCATTTAGTTCCTATCATGGCCTTGTCCTTAGCACAGGAGACCTGTCCATGCAGCTCTGCTTCCCTTTTGATTAAGGTGAACAACCCTCCAGTTTTCGGGACGCTGTCTTCCTTTTAGCCCTGAAGGTCCTGTGTCCTGAAACCCCTTAGGCGTGGGCAAACCGAGGGAGTCTCGGACTTAGAGTCAGATCCTCCTGATTTTCGGCACCGCCTGACGGAAGGTGACTGAACACCCAGGGACACATCCGGGGAAGCTGCTGAGGACACACCTGCCGGTGTCCTGCCTGAAACCATTAACTGGCTGAAACCACTTTCATTTAATTCTCGTAATTAAAATTCTGTTCAAATATAGGGAACTTGAGGACCCCAAGAGTAAGCAATAGGTCGTGCCATTTACTTTGAAAATGCAGAATCAAGATTCACAAGCGCATGGGGAGTGAGATCAGTTAATTCAGGGACCAAGATCAAATTCCCCTTAAGGGCCTGCACACGCGCCTGGCCCAGAGCGCGGCTCATGGAGACACTGATGCTGGGTAGCTTTCCCAGCCTGGCCTGAGGAGTCATTTGGGGACACGATGTGTCCGAGTGAGGATAAGCAGAGTGGCCTGTTCTTGGCAGGCACATGGGGATCGTGCCTGGAGGCCATCCCGAATGGAGGTGTAACCACCTCCGGCAGCCACCCCGGGGCCCTCCTGCCACCCAGCTGGAGCCTCCAAGGCCACACAACCCATTTAGAGGGTGGCCCCGACTAATGGCCACTTAAAAATGCATGACCGTGGCTCCCGCCAGGTACTTGGCGGCATTGGGAGGATCCATCCCCAAGGTCCCTCTGGAAGGACCGAGGGAGCCCTGGAATCAGCATCTCCTTAGTCTCCCTCTGTCTTCTCTCCCCCCCTCCCTCCCTTGAGCGCTGTCACAGGTTCTAATCGTGTCGCGGCCCTTCTGCGGGGCGTGGTTCGGGCTCTGCACTTCAGCCACAGGGTGAGGACGAATCCTGTGGCTATGAAAGCCGAGGTTGCTGTCTGGCCCATTTTCTGCTCAAATGCACCAAAGAGCATCAGTACCCAGCACAGCTGTGTTCCCCACTTCCTGCCCTCCAGCTGGCTCTCAGCTTGTACCAGCCTCCGCTCAGACAGCAGGATTTGGCTCTTGCAACCCTGACAGACACCAGCTTACGGGAGGCTGAGTGGATTTTGAGGACAGCTCCCAGGCCGAGGGCTCGGTCAGGGAGGAGCTGTCTCTCTGAGCTCCTCTGCTTCCACAGTGGCCCCAGTAGTCTGAGTCCAGCCTTCTCTCGCGAGACTTCGCGGTGACAGAACTCCCTGTCCTCCCAAGCCCAGTGGGTGGCACTTTGTCATCACACTGCAGACCTCCGCCCCGCCTGCATGGGCGGCTCCTCCCTCCTCCCTCAGCCACGCCCACTCGCAGGGGTCGGCCACGGTGGCATTCAGTGGCGTTGGATGCCACCAGCAGGAGACCCTGCTAACGGTGGCCTAAACAAGAAGGAGGTGGTGTTCTCCCATGACAAGGGTCCATACTGACCTGGCTCGGCAGCCGGACAAGGTCATGGCCATTGTCTGGCCCAAGAGACGGCCATCTGCATATCACTGGCCAGCACGTTGCCCTGCAAACAGTCCAGGCTGAAGTGTGGCTGGGAACGTGCCTGCCTGGCTGTCCTGCGTCCACGTGGAGGCCCTGGAGTGGGTGGCGTCGGGATGTCTGCTGGATGTCTCTGGAACATGCTACTTCCAGCACCTGTGTTCCCAGAAATGTTCCCCAGCCCTCCAAACCGCCCCGAGAGTCTAAGGGGCTTTAAGTGCCCGGGCTTCAGCAACACAGGTGCTAAAAGTGGAACAGCGCACCGGGGAGCCCAAAGCCGCTGAACCCCCACAGGTAGAACCCCCGAAGGGCTGAACCCCCACAGGTTAGAACTGGGGCCTGAGCAAACTGGCTACCGAGGTGTTCGGGAGTCAGGGGGCTTCCGTGGGCCCAGGACCCTCGAAGGCAAGGGACGGGGGCCTGAGAAAAGTAAGCTGGCAGCAGTTGCCATGGTTACCATGCAGCTTCCCCCCAGGGACACAGGGGCCTGGACTTGGATGGAAAGGGCCTGACTGATTTTAAAGAAAGTCCTTAAGGCGTCTCTTTATTGGAAAGGCCCTGGAACTCGTCCGGTTTTATTGGATTAGGATGTCTCTCTCCGCATAAAGTTCACCCCGTTCCCAGGAGGGTTCTCAAGTGATAGGAGGGGGTTAAACATCATCTGTTGAATTTTTTGGATTAGTTAATACACTACCATATAGCCCAGTACCCGCAGAGAGGTCCAGTGTCCTGGGGCCTTCCTGCCGGTGCCCCTTCCCCACACCCCCCCCAACACACCTGCTCTGAGGGGGGACAGCGTGGGCGTGGCACGTGGGTGGAGGCCGCTAATCCACACGTGGGCTTGGCCACCTTCTGTCTGCCACCGGCAATACAGGGGTCCTACTTCCCACCACAGCATCACTGAATAGGTTGTCAATTTTAGACTTTTGCTGATTTGATGAGTGTAATAGGAACTAGAGTGCTGGTCTCTGCCCCCGTCCCCGGCACAGAGCTCCCGAAGGCCCCGTAATTTTCTAGGTGACAGGGGCACTGGGAGCATCTTTTGGGCTAATGAGGTGACTCAGTGGGCTCCTGAATCGGCCCTGGGTCTTTCCGGGGACCTGAAGCTTGGGACTGGAAGCTCGGAACTTTCAGCCCCGACCCCCAATTCTCCGGGGAGGGGGAAGGGCCGGGTATGGAGGTGATGAGCCGCCTCACTCCTGCGTGAGGCAGCCCCGCAAATCCCAGCAGGTGGGGCCCAGAGAGTTGCTGGGCGGGTGCACACGTCCCCGCCAGGAGGGTGACGCACCCCGAGTCTGCGGGACAGAAGGTCCTGTGCTCAGGACCCTCCGGGACCCGCCGTACCCACCCCTCCATCCGACTGCTCATCTGCAACTTTGTCCCCTCCTTTATCACACGATGACCCGGTGACCGTGTTTCCTGGAGATCTGGGAGCCGCTCTAGCAAACTGATGGAAGCCCAGGAGGGTCGTGGGAACCCTGGTTGTAGCCCGTGGTCAGAAGCGGCGGGTCCGCTGGGCCCTGCTGGTCGTGATTGGCACCCGAGGTCGGGGGGTGGCTCACGTCTTTACCTTTTTATCTGGTTGGGTTTTTTCTTCTTGATTTTCAGGAACTCTTTATATATTGTCTACTAGCAAGATTAATCCTTTGTGATCTATATTACCTTTCTTTTCAGGGTGTTTATCTTTTGACTTTGTTTATGATGTTTTTTTCCAGGCATGTCTTTATTTTTACAGTCACATTTATAAGTCTTGTATTCTTTGGTTTCTAGATTTTGACACGTTATTAGAAAGGCCTTCTCCACTCCAGGGTTAAAGAGATTCATGCTATTTTCTTGTAACGATTTCATGGTTTCATGTTCTACATGCAGATGTTTGATCTGCCCGGACTGTACCCCCGGGGTAGAGTGTGAGGCATGGATTTAATGGCTCGTCTCCCAGTTGGGCACTTAGCTGTCCCAACATAATTCGTCTAACGCCTGTCTTTGTGATGAGTCTTTTTTTCAAATATCTGATAAGCCTCCCCAAAGCCCTATAAGATTAGTATCGATTCTATTTGATAAATAGATCCACAACAATAAAATGGGGATAAGATCTATCTTCTGGGTGGCTGGGATTCAATGAGATAAGCATATGTAAACCCCTGAGCACAAAGTAAGCACTACTCAATAGCATTTTCAAAACCACGGCGCTAAACCAGGATCGCCCTGCTGTACGGAATCTCAGAATCAGCCTGGGCCACAGTAGTGATAAGTGAGCAGAAACGTCTTGTCGTGTTACACTACTTTGGCCCTACTCCTGAAAATAGTTATGAAAATGACAGGAATACAACTTACACTTCTTTATTCAATGCCTCTTGGTCTTGGGCTCTCCTGCCACTTCCCAAGGATTTTCATTTCAGTCCGTGTCTATGTTCGATTTGAAATTCCAACTCTGTCTCACGCTAAATGCCCATGTGTATTTGGGTCTATTTCTTCTTTCTCTTTTAATACTTTATTTATTTATTTTGAGAGAGAGAGAGAAAGTGCGAGTGGAGAAGGGGCAGAGAGAGAGAGAGGAAGAGAGAAAGAATCCCAAGCAAGCTCCGCACCGTCAGCACAGAGCCCGGCGTGGGGCTCGATTCCATGAACTGTGAGATCATGACCTGAGCTGGATCAAACCAAGAAGGGGACGCTTAACCGACTGAGCCCCCCCGCCCCCACCCTCCAGCTGCTCCTGTTTGGGTCTGTTTCCGACTGTCTGGGGTCCTGCTGGTCGGCGGGCGGGACGCTGTCCAGCCCTCTCCGTTTGCACTGTTAAGCCTTCGTAGAGGACTTCGCCACCTCGTAGAGCGTGCTTGTTGTTCTTCCTTCACAAAATTTCCCTGGCTACTTTTTCTTGTTTGTTCTTAACACCGTGTTTGAAGTTAGCCTTTCTAGTTACAGAAAAAATAGGGCTGTTGATATTTGTTATTGTAAGGAGTGCCTTAAATTTGGAAAGCGGCTTGGGGAGAGCTGCCCATCCACAACGTTAAGTCCTCCAGCCCAGAGCACACTTTGTGTTTTCACCCGGGCCACTTTGGGGGGTCTTTGAAGGTTCTCCCCACATGTGTTTTACATGTTACACGTATGCCTCGATACTTCCTGTTTATGATATAGCTGTTGTGGGGCCCTCTTTGTCGCATCTTTTATATGGTACACATACACGTATGCACGCATGCATTATCTATCAATCGTTGTAGACGTATACGAAGGGCACTAATTCATTAATGCAGATTAATTTCAATATTATAAGTAACCCACTAAACTATCTTATTACTTGTGCTTATTTATTTATTTATTTATTTTTAATTTTTTTTTTCAACTTTTATTTATTTTTGGGACAGAGAGAGAGAGAGAGAGAGAGCATGAACGGGGGAGGGGCAGAGAGAGAGGGAGACACAGAATCGGAAGCAGGCTCCAGGCTCTGAGCCATCAGCCCAGAGCCGACGGGGGGCTCGAACTCACGCGAGATCACTCGAGATCTCGCGAGATCGTGAACTCACCAACCGCGAGATCGTGACCTGGCTGAAGTCGAACGCTTAACCGACTGCGCCACCCAGGCGCCCCACTTGTGCTTATTTAAAATGTGTGCTTGGGGCACCTGGGAATTAAGCGTCTGACTTTGGCTCAGGTCATGATCTCGAGGTTCGTGAGTTCGAGCCCCACGGCAGGCTCTGGGCTGACAGCTCAGAGCCTGGAGCCTGCTTCGGATTCTGTGTCTCCCTCTCCCTCTGCCCCTCCCCTGCTTGTGCTCTCGCTCTCTCTCTAAGAATAAATAAACATTAAAAATATTTGTAAAAAATGGGTGCTTTATCAGTCATCTAATTGCCAAAATAATACTTTTTATGCCTCGAATTTCTTTCTCTTGTCTAATTTCCCTCTCTGCCAGTATCTCGTGCAGTGTTAAATAGCAATAGGGGTAGGGGGATCCCTGTCTCGTCTCTGACTTCAAGGGAATAACTCCAGATCCTCTTCATTAAATACAGAGCTGCCTGATGGGCTGGTATTTACACGACTGTAGCGTTATATATGTTGCTGTATTAAGGAAGAATCCAGCATTCTTATTTCCTGGAGCATTTTTTTTTTTTTTAAATCAAGAATGTTGAATTTGGTAAATGCCTTTCCTGAATTAATAGAGATAATCATAAGGGTTTTCTTCTTAGATCTATCCCTAGGATGCATTATATGAGCAGATTTTCCAATACTAACTCACCTTTTTACTTTTGCAACAGATTGCATTTGCTGGTCGACTGTTCTTTAGCATGTTAATGGATTCTAGTTGCTAATGTTTTATTTAAGACTTCTGCATTGATATTTGTAAGCTACACTTGTTTCTAGATTTCTCTTCCTTTGTGCAGTGTTTATCCAATTTGGCATTCATGTTATAGTTCTTTAATGTAAAAGAGACATAAGTTATCTCTCTTTTTCTACGCTCTGCTGTAGTTCAGAGACGGTGGGCTTGCCCTGGGAAGCCCTCTGAGCGAGCGGTATTTTTTGAGAAGGAGGGAGGGAGGCTTTAACAACTTTCACTATTTTTTATTTGGAAATTATCTGTTTAGTCTTTCTATATATTCCAGAGTCCATTTTTTCCCTAGAAAATTAAATGTCATCCCAGCTTAAGATTTATTTTAAACAAATACTGTAGTTGCTTAGATTAAATCAGTGCACATTAGTCACTGAGAACCATTTTCCCTCGTTTCTGTGGTTACTCCAGGGCATTTGTACCGCCCCCGCTGTCCTCACCCGCTCTCCTGCCCCCCCCCCACTCCCACCCCGTGCCAGGCGGGTCCTTCCTGGGCCCCTGCTCCTCACCTCCTGCTCCTTTGTCACCTTCCTTCTGCTTTCCTGCCATCTAGTTTTCTGACCTGCTAAGTCAGTGCTGAACTCACTTAGTTTCGTTCTTCCTTTTTTAAATATTGATGTGTGTGAACCTGAGGCCGTGTGTGTTCCAGGCAGCTCCTCCTTGACTTTGTTCTCGGGAACTGTGCCTCCGGGCTGACATCCGCCCCTTGACCCGAGAGCCACCGAGGAGCAGATCTGTAGATTTCCCAAGCAGAATGGCTGTTTGTGCATCAATCTCTGGCGTTGTTGCGTTATGATCGGAAAAAGTGGCTGTGGTATTCCTGCAGTTTGGAAAGTGATCGAGGGTCTCTGGGCGGCTTTGTGGACGGACAACACAGTTTCCTGTCCCGGTGCCCGGGAGAAGGTGGCCGGCCCTGCTGCTGGCCCAGCGGCATCTCCCCGACGTGTATGTTACGGCTCATCGTCGGGCCTCGAATACAGCTCCTCTGTGCCCTAGTTCTGCCTGGGACCGGGACGGTAGGACAGTTTCCTGCTGGTAGCGGGTCAGCCTCTGTCTTTGTGTCTCTTCACAGGAGAACCTACCTGAAGTAAAGACACGACCTCTTCCTCCATGCGGAAGTCTGGATGGTGTGAGTGACCGGGCTGGAATGCCCGGAGGGCGTCTGGCCTCCTTCCCCCTCGCCCTCTTCCCCTCTTGTGCGTGTCTGTGCAAGTCTCTGCAAAGGAAGGAACCAGAGGGTGCAGGGAGGGCCCCGGCGCCAGTGGGGGCTGCTGGGTCTGGGGGAAGGAGCCCTGGGGGCCCAAGAGCATGCGGCACAGGAGAACCCAGCTGGTGCTGCTGTGCTGGCCGCAGCCGGGGCAGGACAGAGGGGCCCTGGCAAGCCACCCACCGGCACCCACACCACGCCAGCCTCTTTAAAGTCGTCTGTGGCCTTTCATCTGGAGCCCCGGGCCCAGTCTGCCTGGCACAGCTGGGTGACCCCTTGGAGGGAGGCCTTCATTGCCTACCAGAAGTGGGCTGGGGGGTGTGGCAGCCTGGCCGGGTAGCCACGGGCCCTTCTGGGCTGTGGACTTGCATTTTCATTTAAAAGGTGCAGGGAGGGGCGCCTGGGTGGCTCAGACGGTTGAGCCTCTGACTTCGGCTCAGGTCATCATCTCACAGCTCTTGAGTTCAAGCCCCACACAGGGCTCCACACTGACGGCTCAGAGCCTGGAGCCTGCTTCGGATTCTGTGTCTCCCTCTCTCTCTGCCTCTCCCGCATTTGCGCTCTGTTTGTCTTTCTCAAAAAAAAAAAAAAAAAAAAAAAATTTAAAAATTTCAGAACGTGCAGGGAAAAGCTGGATTTTCTGTAACAGTTAAGTGCTCAGTGTTCAAAATGAAGCGTTTATTAGGCGTGATTCTCTGAGCCCGGTGAGTTCTGGGGCAGAGCATTAAACAATAAATGAATCATTGATTTTCAGTAACCGGCCGTGGACGCATGTGGTTTAGACCCTTGGGCAACCATGGGTGCCCCCTCGCAGGCTGCTGGCGGGACGCATATGCCTTTGCACGCGTGTGCGGCAGACTGGCTTCGTGTTGGGGGGACCGTGAGCTGGGACTCAGGCGCAGGTGGTCGGTGTGCCGGTGGCTCCAGAAAAGAAGAAGGGAGTGGGGACGGTGAGGGAGGGCCGGTCAACGAGCGACCGCCTGCCCACAGAGCCGGTTTTCTGTTCGGGCTCGACCCCGTGGGGTCCTCTCAGGAGCTGCACACAGTGCACTCTGAGAAAGCGGGGGCGGGTGTGTGTGCACATTTGTCCCCCCCCCAACTCAGGGGAGGGCCTGCTGGGTGAACTTCCTGGAGAAGGTCCTGGGCTTGGGGCAGGAAAGTGGAGACCAGCAGGTCTCAGAGGTGGGACCCTACCAGTACCCCGGCCATCCAGCCGCCACCGATCAGAGTGAAGTGTGGGAAGGTGGCCTGGGCTGGGTTGTCTCGTACAGCCTGTATGCACCACTCAGGCCCCGTCCACATGGACGGTCGTACATGCCGCTGATTTGGTGGGAAGAGACACAGAAATCTCGGTCAGCTGACACCACCCTCCCACCTATTCCAATGAGTTCTGGGGCCTTTGGATGTGACTGTCCTGGGTGGCCTGGCCCTTGCCTCCCACCACCCTCTTCTGCCCCTGGCGCCTGACGTTACACGTGCCAGGGGCCGGCCCAGGTGGTGCCAGCAGGCCAGGGGCAGCTCCCTGGGCGTGAGAACAGCCAGGAAAACCTGGATGGAGGTCAATGAGGGTCTCCGGCAAGGCGATCGCTCCTGCCCCTGACTCCCACCTCCGTTGATCAGGACACAGGTGAGGGGCAGGCCTCTCAGGGGGAGAACCTCAGCTTGAAAGGATAAAGCGAGGATCCAGGCTGTCCGAAAGCCAAGAAAGAAGGCAGCGGAGCTAAACACAGGAGCACAGAGCAGAATGTCGGGAAATGTCATCCGCAGGGCCAGGTCTGATTTCGTGATCCCTGATTATTCGAGTCACATCACGCAGAGTAAAACCTGGTAAGAGGGTACTGTCTCTGCACAAGCAGATGTGGAGAGCGGGTTCTCTCTGACAACAACGCACAAGGACAACAGCGGTTTCTAGGAGGGGTGGGGGCCCGGGTTGCGCCCCAGCTCTGCCCTCTAACCCGCCGTGCACCCCTCCTCCCCGCCCCTCCTGTGTTGAGGGGATGAGAGCAGCAGGCTTGCTCCCACACTTGGCCGATGCCGTGAAGAGTGCTGCAGCAGGTGTGTTTCCAGTCACCCAGGCTGGGGAGAGACTGCGTCCTTAATGACAGGCAGCGCCATTGCCGGGTCAAAGGATGGAACGTAATCACTGCCTTTTGCAACGGTGGGCTCGGGGAAGCCACCGACGCCCCCACCAGCACCCTGGAGTCAACGCGATGGCCACCCTCACCTTCCTCGGCTCTCCCCACCCCCGGCAAGTTTTTGTTAGTTTAGGAGGAAGAAAACGTTTGTATGGCATTTCCTTGGTTCCTCACGACTGAAGGTTGTTTCTCTGCAAAATTGTTCCTGCTTCCACTCGCCTTCTGTGGACTATCTGCCGGCCCGAGGATGTAATTGACAGATGGCTCGGATGCCGGGACGCATCGAAACGCATGTAGGGGAACGTCTGACCTGGAGGGGCCAGGCTGCCCGGCCCAGCGCAGTGCTGCGCGTGGAGACGCTTCCCAACACGTGGTGAGCCCACCAAGCGCGATCACAGAGGAGCGGGCACGGGCCAAAATGTTCAGAGCATCACGCAGCTCACCTTGTGGATCCTTTGGAGACTCGCCTGTTAACTACTTTAATGCCAGTTGGGTTTTTAAATATTTATTTATTTTGGGGAGAGCACAAGCAGGGGAGGGGCAGAGAGAGGGGGTCAGACAAGCTGACAAGCTGACAGCAGCGAGCCCCACGTGGGGCTCAAACTCACAGACCACAAGGTCGTGACCTGAGCCGAAGTTGGACGCTCAACAGACCCAGCCACCCAGGCGCCCCAGTGTCAGCTGGGTTTCTAATTAAACTTTTCTTTTGGGATAATGTAGATTCATGTGCAACTCTAAGTGTGCCCTTTACCTCTTTTCTCCCCAGGGGCGACACCTTGCATTGCCTCCGGTACCCACGCCGACGGGACCGTGACGTTGACACAGCCCAGATGCTGCACCGTCCGTCCCCACCAGGGTTCTTCCGCCCCCTTCCCTGCTTACCCACACCCTCTCCTTAACTCTCAGCAAACACTCATCTGTTCTCCATTTCTGTAATTTTGTCATTTCACGAGTGTTCAGTAATGGAATCGCAGAGCATGCGACCTTTGGGGTTGGATGTCCTCATTCGGCACCGTTCTCTCAAGGCCCGCCCAGGTCCCTGCACCTGCCAGCAGGGTTCTTTACCGCTGTGTAGTGTTCCAGGTGCGGAAGGCCTGTTTAACCAGCCACCTATCGGAGGACATCTGGGTTGTTTCCGGTTTGGGGCTACTTCAAATTAACCTGCCACGAACATTTGCTGGCTGGCCATTCCTTTGGCCCGGGTCTCTGAGCGGCAGGACAGAGCAAGCACCGTGGTGCCTTCCTGCAGGCACAGAATATGCAGTGCCCCCATACATAATTTAACAGGCTCTTTGGAGCCTGGGGACAAGGTAACGGGCTACCAGGAAAAGACCATTTGGGCACCAGTTCCAGCGACCTTTAAAAAACCCGAATGCTATCAGGAGCAGAGGATCTGGAAAGAGAATAGACATTGATTAATGGGAATAGCATCATGTTCACCATTATTAGAAGGAATCGCCAGACCAGTATTTGTGCTGAATTCAAGCATTTTTCAAATTCCCATGTGAAAAAAAGTTCTGATAGTTCTGTTCGCAGGGAAAAGAGCCCAGAAGCCCCCTTACTGCTCATGAACCCAGAGGCTGGCTGCAATGGAGTGGGAGGCTTGGTCCTTCCCTTCCTTCCCTCCAGAAAGGAAACTTCCATACCTTGGCTATTATAAATACTGCTGCAATAAACACAGGGGTGCACATATCTTTTCAAATTAGTGTTTTCATTTTCTTTGGGTAAACACCCAGTAGTGGAATTATTGGATCATATGGTTAGTTCTATTTTTTTTTTTAAGTTTATTTATTTTGAGAGAGAGAGAGAGAGTGCAAGTGAGGGAGGGGCAGAAAGAGAGACAAAATTGCAAGCAGGCACTGACACTGTCAGTACAGGGCCCAACGTGGGGCTCGAACTCACAAACCGCGAGATCATGATGTGAGTTGAAATCGAGAGCCGGCAAGATGCTTAACTGACTGAGCCACCCACGTGCCCCTGGTAGTTCTATTTAAAAAAATTTTTTGGGGGGCGCCTGGGTGGCGCAGTCGGTTAAGCGTCCGACTTCAGCCAGGTCACGATCTCGCGGTCTGTGAGTTTGAGCCCCGCATCGGGCTCTGGGCTGATGGCTCAGAGCCTGGAGCCTGTTTCCGATTCTGTGTCTCCCTCTCTCTCTGCCCCTCCCCCGTTCATGCTCTGTCTCTCTCTGTCCCAAAAAATAAATAAATAAATAAATAAATAAATTTTTTTAATGCTTATTTATTTTTGAGAGTGAGAGCTAGAGCACGAGCAGAGGAGGGGCAGAGAGAGAGGGAGACACAGAATCGGAAGCAGCCTCCAGGCTCTGAGCTGTCAGCACGGAGCCTGATACGGGGCTCAGATCCACGAACCATGAGATCACGACCTAAGCCGAAATCAAGAGTTGGACGCTTGACTGAGCCACCCAGGCGCCCCTAACTAGTTCCCTTTTAAGGGAACTATGGAAAGAAGAAAAAAGTGCAACAACTTATGTTTACCCATTTGTTAACCACTCCCAGAGCTATCCTTCCTACACATCCAAGTTTCGATCTTCTTCCTTTCCCTCTGCAGAACAGCCCCGACCATTTCCTGTTGCACCTGCCTGCTGGCCACAGATTCTTGCAACTCAATCTGAAAATATCTTTATCTGCTCTCATTCTTTAAGAATACTTTTGGGGCGTCTGCGTGGCTCGGTCAGTTAAGTGTCTGACTTCGGCTCAGGTCACGATCTCGCGTGGGTTCGAGCCCCGTATCGGGCTCTCTGATGTTGGTGCAAAGCCTGCTTCAGATCCTCGTCTCCCTCTCTCTTGGCCCATTCCCTGCTCTTTTTCTCTCTCTCAAAGTAAATAAGTAAATAAATAAATAAATAAATAAAAGAATGCTTTGCTGGACGTAGAGTTTTGGGTTAAGCTTTTTCGTCAACTTGGCACTTTAAAGGTTTATGCCATTAGTTTCTGGTTGACGCTGTGTCTGACGAGAAATGAGTGGAAATTTCCATCACTGTTCCCCAGAGGGCCGTGTGTCCTTTGCTGCCTGCTTTTACGACACTCTTTTTCGGTTGTTAGCACTTTGCCCCTGATATCCTTGTACATAAGCTTCTTTGCATGTGTTCTACGGAGGCTCTACTGAGTTTCTTGACCAGGTAAGTCGAGGTTTTTCAGCAAATTTGTGGGGTTTTGGCCATTAGTTTTTCAAATGAATTTTCTGTCGCATTCTGACGGTGTTCTCCTTCCGGGATTCCTATTACACGTGTGTTAGGTCACTTTATCCTGTCCATGGGTCTCTGACGCTCTGCGCATTTCATTTTCAGTCTTTTTTTCTCTTTTTCAGATTGAATAATTTGTTTTGATTTGTCTTTCAAGGTCACTGAGTCTTTCCGCTCTTTCCAGCCTGCTGGTAAGGCAGTGAAATCCTCAGTTATTTGCTTCTCAGTTCTAGACTTTTCATTTGGTCATTTTTATACTTATTCTGTCTCTGTCTTTCCTCATTAAGAGCGTATTCTCTTTTCATTCTTTGAACACGTGTACGACAGCTGCTTTATAGCCTTAACCTGTGAACGCGCTATTTGGGCATTTAGGGGCAGGTTTCTAATGACTGCCTTTTGTCTTGACTATGGTTTACACTTTCTAGTTTTCTTATGCCTAGTAGGTTTTTAGTATATATTGGGCATTGGTAAATCATAAGTTGTAGGGGCTCTGGATCATCTTCCACCGAAGCGTCTTGACTTTTGTTCTTGCTGGCAGTTCAGCTAGACTTTATCACCTTGACTTTGGAGAGGCATAGTTTTATGCTTTTTGTTAGGGTGGATCTGAGGAATGTTCAAGGTGTCCCCAAGCCCCAGAACTCGGCAAGATTTAACATCCAAATGCTGTCTGTCTGGCAGACCACGTCAAGGCTTTGCATTATACTGCGTTACACTACACTGCGTTAAGATAGGTCTGGTGTGGGCCCTATTTTAGGGCAGGAGTTGGCAACCTAAGGCTCGCAGACCACCTCTGGGCCATGCTCTGTTTTTATATGGCTGTTGAGCTAAGAATGGTTTTTATATTTTTAAATAACTGGTTTTTTTTTTTGTTTTTTTTTTTTAAAGTCCCAAAGGAAAATGTAAGACAGAAACCGTATGTGACCTGCAAAGCCTAAAATACTCATCTGGGCCTTCGCCAATAAAGTTGGCTGACCCCTGGGCACATGGTCCTCCATCTAGTGTCTCAGCTGAATGCCCTGGGAGTTAATGAGGTACCAATGAGGTCTTTCCTGTAGCCCAGCTTCACGTCTAGCCTTTGTGCCATGCTTGACTCTGTCACGGCGATCTTCCGGGAAGCCCCAGGGAGCTTTATCCCACCCACGCTGAGCCCAGCCAAGGCCACATGGATTCTGGCTCTGTGGCCCTCCTTCGCTCCTTCTTCCCCTGTGCTCCGCCTCACGGGCTCCAGCTGTCCAAAACTCTGCTCTTGGCCTCCTCGCCCAGCCACAACGCACATGCTACGTTCTACACACACACTCGGCAGCTTTGATCACACCCAGACTACTTCGCCGTGCATTTACTTTCTCTCATTTGCAAAAGTCAAACCACCTTCCTTGCACAAGAAACTTACACGCGTTCTAGTAGGGTTTAATTCTGTGGCACTCCCCAAACATGCCCACTCGGTGAAGGCCCTGCGTGGCTGGGCACGAGGGAGGGCTCAGGACACAAGTAAAAGGCACAGCCCCTCATTCCAGTATTTTGCAGTATGGTGGGGGCAGGCGTGGAGGCAACCTGCTGTGGAAATTCGGAGAGGCAGTTCCTTCCGACCACCTGGGAGGGTCTGTGCGCGGCTGCCTCCCAGGAAAGCCTGGAGCAGGAACCGCAGGGCTGCAGGGTCTCTGGCTACAGCCGGAAGGTGTGTAATCTTGCTGTGCTTTACGGCGGCGACGCTACTTGCTAAAACCAGTGTCACACGAAAACACAGGACCGGAGTTTCGCAAGGGGTAACCGCCATTCAGCCCAGCGGTGGGAGTTAAGCTGGTGCCTTGACCGGCTCCCCTGAAGCACTGGGTGTCCGGTTACAACAGCAAGAGCTGGGTGATGGGCAACAGGTCACAGAGATGAGCAAGTGCCTCACCGGTGCCCACATGCCCCCCCCCCCTTAGTGACCCCAGGGTCGTCCCAGTGCCCACGTGCTGTCAGTGTCCCTCAGGGTCACACCAGTGTCCAGTGATCCCCGGGGTCATCTGTGTTCGCGTGCTGTCGGTGACCCCCGGGGTCGCGCCGGGGCCAGGTGCTGCCAGTGAGTCGCGGTGGCCGCCGCCCCCGGGCCCCGAGTCCCAGGGGATCCGCACGGGGGGCGGCGGCCGCGCAGCCGGGTGGCCAGACGCTGGGGGGCGGTGGAGGCGTCCCCTCGGCCGTGGGCCGTGGGCCCGAGGGAAGAGCCGCGCGTCCCCGCGTCCCCCACGCCGAGGGGACCCTGCTGGCGGGGGCGCCCGCAAGTAGACCGCAGCGCGGGACCCACGCCGGGGACCGCGGTCGCCTCGCGTGGAGCCGCGGCTCCGGGACGCACGTGGGAACCCCGCAGGGCCGCGCCGGGCCCGCCCCCCGCCCCGCCCCCCGGCTGTCGGAGGACAGCGCCCGCCCCCGGCCCGGAGGCCTCCCCTTTAAGCCGCGCGCCCCGGAAGCGGTAGCGCGGCGGCGCCGGGACCGGAAGTGGAGCGGCCGGCGGGCGGCGGCGGCGGCGGCGGCGGCGGCGGCGGCGGCGGCGGCGGGCGGCCGGCCGGCTCGGGAGCTGCCTCGCGCGGCCGGGCGGGCCTCCCTGTCGCGGCGCCGCTCAGGCTCGGGCTGGCCCGGCGCGGCCTCGGGGCTGCCCATGGGGCGCGGGGGGCCGGGCCGGTGACGGCGGACGCCCATGGACGCCCCTGAGGCGCCGCTGCCGCCGGTGATCTACACCATGGAGAACAAGCCCATCGTCACCTGTGAGTCCCGTCGGCGCGGGAGGGGGCGGCGGCCGTTGCGGGGCCGCCCGGCCCGGGCTCCCGTCCCCAGCCCCCGGCCCTTGCGGCCCGGCCCCCGCGCTCCCTGCACGGCCGCTTCCTGGAACGGAGGTGTGGCCGGGGCGGAGGCTGCGGCGGGCCCTCCGAGCGGGAAGGCGACCTCCGACCCCGCCGGGACGGCCTGGCGGGCCGGGGCCGCTGCACTTGGACGGCTCCCGGGAGGCGCGCGCGCCCCGGAATCGCGGGCGCGGAACGGGGGGCCCCGCCGTGCGGCCCCGTGCAGCCCCGAGGCTTGGCAGGCGGCCCCGCGCGCGGAGGGGACCGGCCTTCCCGGTGGGGGCGGACCTGTCCTTCCCGCCCGCCGTCGCCTCCGCTCCCGTGGGAGGGTCTCGTGGCTCTGAGAGTTGCGAGCGTGGACGAAGTTTGCGTGCGTGCGCACTTCGCTCGGGGAAGTGGTAGACGTAGTGGGAGACCGAGCACGCGACGCCGGCGATGGGTCGCAGCGGTGCGAAGTGTGCGGCCACCGGCCTGACAGCTGCCGGCCGAGCTGGGCTGCGAGCCACCCCCAGTTCCGGGCGCGTTACCCGCGAGCCCTCCCCGCGGCCAGAGGACAGACCCGCTGCACGGGTGAGCGTCCCCTGGCCGGCTCGCTCTCGGGACAGCCAGACGGGTGGCTCCCTGTCGGGCGTGCGCCACATCTCGGCATGCACGCGGGGCCCGTTTGCTTTACAGAAAGAAAAATTCTACTTTTTACAGGAACTTTAGGCTTAGATGCTTAAAGGAACACGGAGGCTATAGGAGATGTCGAAAGGTCGGCTGACGTTTTGATGTCTTGCAGGGAGGTGTTTCAGGCTGTTAGGATTTTTGATCTGTGACCGTGTTCAGTTTGTTGCCAGTGGTCTTCTTCTCCAGCACGGTCGGGGCGCCCAGGCCCTCGTGGAGTCCGCTGTGCGGGCCTTGAGCACCTCCCGTTTCCTCCCGTTATTCTCCTTTTCTGGTTAGGACGCACTCCTGTGTGCGCCCTCTCGTCGGACCCTGAGAGGTGGCGTGTTTAAGGTTGCAGCGGGCTGCTCCGTCGTGACGTGGTAGACCTCCTTAGGGAGACGGGCTGCGTCTGCTCTGAATTTGGACCCTGGCGTGGTTCAGCAATGGCTGTTTTCTTTTCTCCCCCGGAGTATTTGTCACCTGAAAGTCTTACTCAAGGTGTTGCACCCGCACACCTTCAGCCCGGGCGGACAGGTGCGTGTGGCCCTGCGGAGGCCCTGCGCTCTGAACCCTCTGGGAGGAGGGGCCCTGCTGGCCCCGGTCTTCACCGTGTCCGAGTAATCCAGATCCTGGAAACGCCTCCCCCAAGTGCGGGGCGCTGGGAGCGCTGGGGGATCCCCAGAATCTAATTACAGCTTCTGCCCCTTGGCTTGTCTTCTGTAAGCACCTTCCTGGAGGGAAAGCTCCTGGGTGTCCTGACTTCGTGTGTGAGTTGTTACCCCGAAGGACAGCGGTCCACAGGGGTGTTGAATGTTCGCTTTTATACACACGCGCGTGACCGCTAGAGGACACGCTCTCCTTTCCGGCAGGTTTGTCATGAAGGCTTGTCCCCTGTGTGGAAAGCACACCGAGTAAGGGTCTGAAAAGGCACACAACCGGTCAGGAGGCTTGAGAGAATGTTCGCTGGGAAAGTACAAAAGGTCCCTTTAAACGTGCCACGTTCACACGTGAAGTTAGCTTGGTGTTTCCGTGCCAGGGGCTGACGCTCCGGGAGGCACCTGTCTGGTCCCTTCTCCGGGCCCGGCTTTGCAGGGAGGAGCTGGTAGTCCCAGCCGTAGACAGAATCCGCCCCAGGCTCCGTGTTCTTCAGATTTTTGATCGAACACACCCGTCTTAGTTTGCAGCACTTCTGTTCTCCAAGTCTGTTGGCCTCTTGGCCGCCCTGCACCTGGGAGGTGGGGCCTCGTTCCTTTTCTGGCGAAGGCAGAGCCTGTGCTTGGTTTTGATGTTTCTCGTACAGCTTAGGACGTCTCACTTTCAGTGGAAGTGAATCGTGAGGAAGTGAATGTGGGGTGGGACTGGGTCGGGTAAGTTTAGGAAGTGCTTCTACGCATGTGGCCGGGAGAAGGGCGGAAAGCGCCCAGAGACTCGGGTAAGTAGGCTGCGTTATCACTCGGCAAGCTGGCTGGGTTATTTTGATAAGATTCTGAAGCTGCCTGTAAAGCATCCTGACCTTCAGCCCGTCATTAGCAGTTTCTGAACCTGCTGCTCACTTGCTCCTCCCGACTCCCTGAGCAGGGGGTGTGTGTAGACCCGGGACTAGCTAAGTTAGTAAATCCCAGAGAAATGCACAGGGAGGTCGGCCAAGCGGGTAGTGGTGCTTAATAGCGTGACGAGTTCCCCGATCGGAGCGATTTGAATACCTGTAGGATAAGTTATTAATCACGAAAGATACACAGTCTGAAACAAACCCAGCAGTTTATTTGATCTAAATTTAAGTTGGGGCTTAGATTCCCCCCCCCCCCCGGCCACTGGGTCAGTTGTCTACTGTGGAATGAAGGCTTAGGTTTCTGTTCCAAAGGTATGTCAGGAAAGATATGTTCCTTTCCCGGCTCTCATTTAGTGGGCAGAGTTAGTGTAATTCCACTGATTTGTGGTGTTTCTCTGTTGACTGCTGGCATCACGCCTAAAATGGCACAGACCGTCTCTCCACCTGGAAGTGCACAGTATTCGAAAAATAATAGTGCTTCATCCAAATGATCTTACCGGTCACTTCTTAGGTTGCGTACTTTATTTTTCTGAATCTCTGTATTTGGTTGGGGTTTACATCTGACATTATACGTTTTGAAAGGGGGAAAAGGCGACAAAAACGAGCACGTATGTAAATGCTTTGAACCTGGTTGGAGTTTGATCCCCCGCCCCCTGTACTTTTTCAATTTGCACGTTGTGATTTTCCACCCACCCTGGAAGTATGATGCTTGCGATTTAATCACCGTCTCAGTTTGAGTACCAGAAAAGTAACTTAAATTGATGCACATAAATGTAGGTCTTGGTCCATATTAAAATTTTTCTTTAATGTTTATTTATTCTTGAGAGAAAGAGCATGAGCGGAAGAGGGGCTGAGAGACGGAGACCCAGAATCCGAAGCAGGCTCCAGGCTCCCAGCCGTCAGCACAGAGCCGGACGCGGGGCTCACACCCACGAACCGCGAGATCGTGACCTGAGCCGAAGTCGGACGCTCAACCGACGGAGCCACCCAGGCGCCCCTAAATTCTTAAGCCGATAGTGAATCAATAGTGGAGATGTGGGAGAAACATTTGTCCTTAGGGAACCTCCCGCTGTTCCGTGAGGTATATTTGGAGGGCAGGGACCGAAGGTGCTACCAGAGGTTCTCACCCTGCAGTTTGTGTGTTGTGTATGTGTGCGTGCTTAACACGGGTAGGTCTTTCATGCATGACCTAGAGCACGTCATGGTCTCTTCCTTATCTGTGAAGTAGGGATGGCGATAGTACCAATCTCATAGGGTCGATAAGCGCTCGGAAGAAGAATCAACGTGCAAGAAAAGTTAACTACCAAGCAGTGATTTCTAAACTTTTCTTTATTCACAGTGCCTTTAGCATTTCAGTAATTTTTTCATGGTATCTCTAAGTTAAGAAGAAGACTTCAGGGGCGCCTGGGTGGCTCAGTCATTTGGGCGTCCGACTTCAGCTCAGGTCATGATCTCACAGTCCGTGAGTTCGAGCCCCGCGTCGGGCTCTGTGCTGACGGCTCGGAGCCTGGAGCCTGCTTTGGATTCTGTGTCTCCCCCCACCCCTTCCCCCACTCATGCTCTGTCTCTCAAAAATGAAGAAACGTTAAACAAAAAATTTAAAAAGAAAAGAATACTTCGTAATTCCACTTATTAGTTAGGTCCAAATAATTTTATTAAGTAAGTATTATGTCTTAACGGTAGTTATTTGAAAAAATAATACACATAAATTAGAGGAAACATTTTCATTTTCATTCTTAGATAACCAACCACAGTAACATAAATGGGATGGTTGTACCTGTTGGGCACTGTACAACTTCTGTAGCTTGGGAGTCGGATTGGACAATGCCATCCTCTGTGTGTTGGGGGGGGGTGGTTTATGGTACTTTCCTTTTATCCTAGCAACCACCCTGTTTTATGATATAATGATGTCTTTGAAAGGAATGTAGCAGGACCTGATACTGAAACTGAATACGTCGAGTGGGGTTCAGTACCTCTCAGCACTGCTGTCTTCCTCGTAAATTCAGAATACTGTCTGATGGGGCCTCTGTGGGTTTGCTGCGGTACCGGGAGGCACCAGGGCACATGGCTTGGAAGCCACGTTACTAGTGTATTACCTCTAGGGTGGATTTGAAAAGATAACGTAGAAGTAAAGTTCCTTTTCTGTTTGAATTTGCTTGCAGGCCTGATTTACAAGATGTGTTTGTGAAGAGTCTCCAGCGAAGTGTGATTTGGTTTATGCAGGTGAAACTCCAGGGTCTGATTTTCGTTCCTAAGCTCTGCCGGGACGAGGTAGTCCAGTCCGGCGGACGTCCCGACCGCGTGTGCCCAGAGAGGAGCGGAGCACGGGGCGGCCTGGCACGCTGGTGGGGACCGGCGGCCTGGGGGGGTCGCCTTCTGCGGGCGCGCGAGTGACGGGCGGAAGCACTGCTCGTCTCAGAAAGCTTTTGGCCGGTCGTCAGAGCGTGTGCTCCCGGGAGCCGCAGGATTCGGTGTGTGCGGTCACGGGGTGCTGGTCCCCCAGCGCCTCCGGTGCCTGGCGCTTCCCATCCCGCCGCCACCGGCCGCCGGCCTTTGGTCCCCTGGGCGCACCGGTCGCTCCCACCTCCCTGAGCCTCTGCCACCCTGTGCCCTGTGCGGCCTTGCCCTTGCTCCCTCCCGTGCGGGCGTCTTTCCTCTGTAACTGCTCTGGGCGGGAGTGCACGTGTATGCACGTGCGCTCGGTGTTTTGGTCGCAGAGAATATTTGGTTTTTCAGCGGAACATTGAGGACTCGTCTCTTTTTTTCTCACAACTGGCAGTCAGTCTGCCCACGGTTGTTGTTGACCTCTGACATTTGTCTACAATCCAGCCACTTCTCCCACCTTTGCTGTCGCTCCCCCGAGCACCAGCCGGCGTTGCTCTCCCGGCTCTGCCCCAGCGGCCTCCCCGCCACCTCCCTGCCTCCGCCCCAGCCCTTTGAGGCCGGTTCTCCCTGGGGTTCTGGCGAGCCCGCCCTAAGAGAAGTCCCGGCGCGCACTTCCCTCGCTCGGACCCTTCCAGGACCGCGCGTCAGCTGTCCCTCTACTCTGGTGTTTTCCAGACATTTTGCCCAGACGGAATCCCGTGGCGTGCAGCCTTGTGGCTGCCCTTTTGTCCTCAGCGGTGTCTGGAGGCTGATCGTCCTCGTCCTTGGAGGCTGTGCCTTCATCTGGAGTCTGTTCCTTTCATTTGTGGCTAGCGGGCCGCCCGAGGGACGGACCCCGTCTCGTTGAGCTGTTCCCGGCTGGTGGACGTTCGGAGTGTTTCCGCTTTTTGGCTGTTGCGAATGGTGTGGCCGGAGCATTTGCGGGTCTGTCTGTGTGGACGTGTTGTCATTTTTTGTGGGGGCATTCTTAGGAGCCGAACTGCTGTGTTGTGTGATAAGCTTATGTTTAACTTTTTAAGAAACTGCTCAGTTGGTTTCCAAAGTGTCTGTAGTGCTTGGCCATGGCCACCAGCAGTGTGCGAGGGTTCCAGAAGCTCTGTATGCCCGTGGACACACACCTGTCGGTGTTTTTTTTTTTTTTTTTTTTTTTTTATTAGAGCCATCCCAGCAGACGTGACACGGTGTCTGATTTTGGTTTTAATTTGCATTTCCGTCACGACTAGTGACGTTGAGCATTTTTGCCAATTCTTAGTAGCCTTTTGTATATCTTCTTTAGTGAAATGTTTATTCAGATATTTGGTCCTTTTCTTTTTTGATTTTTTTTAAATGTTTATTTTTGAGAGAGACAGAGCACAAGTGGGGAAGGGGCAGAGAGAGGGAGAGAGAGAGAGAGAGAGAGAGAGAGAGAGGGAGAGAATCCAAAGCAGGCTTCAGGCTCAGAGCTGTCAGCACAGAACCTGACATGGGGCTCAAACTCAGGAACCGTGAGATCATGACCTGAGCCGAAGTCACATGCTTAACTGACTGAGCCACCCAGCCACCTTGCCCTTTTTTTTTTTTTTAAGTTTATTATTTTTTGAGAGAGACAGTGCCCCCATGTGTGCATGAGTGAGGGAGAGTCAGAGAGAGAGAGAGAGAGACAGAGAGAGAAAATATCCAAAGCAGGCTCTGTGCTGTCACAATGGAGCCCGATGTGGGGCTTGAACTTTTGAACAGAGAGCGTGACCTGAGCCACAATCAAGAGACGAACGCTTAACCGACTGAGCCACGCAAGAGTTCCTGTTTTGCCCTTTTTTAAATTAGATTGTCATTGAGTTATAAGAGTTCATTGTATTTTCTGATACCTGTCCTTTCTCAGATCCATGATTTGCAAATATTTTTTTCTAATCTTTGGCGGTCTTTAATTTTCTGAATGCTGTCTTTGGGAGTACAAACATTTTTATTTTAAAAAAAAATTTTTTTTTTAATGTTTATTTATTTATTTATTTTTTTTTTTAAAAATTTTTTTTTCAACGTTTATTTATTTTTGGGACAGAGAGAGACAGAGCATGAACGGGGGAGGGGCAGAGAGAGAGAGGGAGACACAGAATCGGAAACAGGCTCCAGGCTCTGAGCCATCAGCCCAGAGCCCGACGCGGGGCTCGAACTCACGGACCGCGAGATCGTGACCTGGCTGAAGTCGGACGCCCAACCGACTGCGCCACCCAGGCGCCCCGTTATTTTTGAGACAGAGAGAGACACAGCATGAATGGGGCAGGGGCAGAGAGAGAGGGAGACACAGAATCGGAAGCAGGCTCCGGGCTCTGAGCCATCAGCCCAGAGCCTGACGCGGGGCTCGAACTCACGAACCGCGAGATCGTGACCTGAGCTGAAGTCGGACGCTCAACCGACTGAGCCACCCAGGCGCCCCCAAACATTTTTAATTTTGATGAAGTCAAATTATTAATTTTTTTTACTTTTGGGTGGTGCTGTTGATATTGTATCCAGGATCTCTTTGTTCAGCCCAAGTTCATTGTAGTTGTTTGGCGGTGCATTTACCTGATGATTAGTTCTTTTTATGTGTTTATTGATGATTGGACCGCTTCTGAGTTACATGTTCAGCTGCGTTTACTTTGACATTTAAGAGGTATAGCCAAAAACATGACTAAAACACGAATTGGAATGGTGCTAGGAAAAAAAGTGCATTCTATTTTGTATTTTATGCCATATACCTTAGTTTCCTAGGGCTGTTGTAACAGATTATCGGAAACCTGCTAGCTTAAAACCATGGAAATCTGTTCTCCTGCAGTTCTGGAGACCGGAAATGGAAAAGCGAGGTGCTGTAGGCCGTGCTCCCTCCTGCGGCTCCTGGGGAAGACCCTTCCTGCCTCTGCACGCCGCCAGCAGCCCCTGGCATCCCTTGGCTCGTAGCTGTGCCGCTCTTGTCTCTGTCTTGTGTCCGCCTTGTCTCGCGTGGTTTGTCTCGCTCTGCATTTGCTCCCCTGTCTCTTATCGGGACGCGTGTCGTGGGATGTAGCGCCCACCCGGATGATCTGGGGTGATCTCATTTGGGATCCTGAACTTCATTCCATCTACAAATCCTTTTTCCAAGTAAGATCCCAGCCGCAGGTTTAGGGGTTCGGGAGGTGGACAGGTCGTTGGGGGGCCGAGTTCGTTCCCTGCCGCAGTGTCTGCGTTGGCATCCGGGCGCACATCAGCCAACATCCCTCGCGCTTCCCTGGTTGTGTAACGCGGCCTCGGTCGTAGCGGTTTGTCTTTGCCGGTCTCTTGACCAGGGGAATGATTCCTCGGCATCTGGGATTTGGGGCTCTAGATGTTGGCACGAGGTGGGATGGTCTCTTAGAAAAAGTGAACATTTTTGGTAATGTCTCTCTCTCTATTATTTTCTCCTGGGCGGTCAGTGCCTTTATTTGGCTTCTTGTGCTTGTGTTCCGTGGTGTTTTGTTCCTTCATGTTCTTTTAGGTCCTTGTTTGCAAAATTTTAAAGAAAGTGAGCAGAGAAATTATGAGGAAACTGACAACAGGTTTAGACCTTGGTTTCACTGGGAGCTGTTGTTAAGTTTGGAATGTTTCTTGTTTTCAACAGATCTGTTTAGCATTCAGAAGTAATTGTGTACATTTTAGAGCTAAAATTTTAGGTAGAGCCTTGGAACTAATAACCTTTTCAGGTAGTGATTTTTACTAGCTTCACAGCTCCCCATTTACGGGCACTTTTGGATCGGTGGATCAGTTAGTAGGCTTCTAAGTGTGGAGGTGAAAATAGGACGGGCCGTCGGGTCATTTTGAAGGTGGGTTCGGCTGTGCCTGGCAAGGGTCCCTCAGTATTTGATGGCACAGCGAGGATCGGCCTCCTCCCATGCCACGACTTTACCAAGTGGGTGGGGAGGCAGACACCGTCTGCCCACACCGAGGGGGGGACTTGTCTCTAAAATTACCCCTCAGAGAAATCCTTTGCCATAGAGTTAAGTAAAATAAAAATCTCGCTTCCTAAGTCTCAGAACCGAGTAAGTCAGCCACGCTAGGAATCCTCAGTGTGGTCCTGTCCATTCTAAGGTTGCATTCATAGCCTGGGAGCCTATTCTGACCCCCAGCACTCGGCGTTAATCTCTGCTGCAGGGTGCCCTGAGCTGCGGGGGCCCTGGCTGTCTGGTGTAGGGTTGGGCTCCGCAGCGGTGATGTGTGCAGGTGCATCCGTGAGCACAGACCCCGGCCCTCGTAGAGCCTACATTCCAGCAAGAGGAGGTAGACAGTACGCATGTGTAGTAAATTATGTAACTGTTGATAAGTGCTGTGGGAAAAAAGAAAACGGGAAGAGAAGTGGGAGAACTGTAGCATTTCAACTTTTTATTGTAAGTATGGAGACCTGCAAATGAGTACAAAAGTGGTAAGAACAGGGTAAAGGAACCCCGCGAACCTGTCACCCAACTTCAGCAGTTGGACGGATTGGCCAGTCTTGCACGTCCAAACCCCCATCCCCCTAATCCCGTGTTATTTCCGAAGCAAATCCCAAGTGTATACACTTATGCGTAAGTGTATGTGTTATGGACCGAAGGTTTGGCTCCCCTCCCCGCAGTTCCTAGGTGGGAGCCCCGCTCCCCAGTGTGGCAGTATTGCGAGACGGGGGTCTTTGGGTGGTGAGCGGGTTAGGAGGGGATGTAGGCCCCGGGGATGGAGTCAGAGGCCCATGAGAAGAGGGCGAGCACGCGCCCTCCCTCCTCCTGCACGGCAAGGAAAGGCCACTGAGCACCAGGATGGGCGAGGCACCAACCGGGAAGAAATCAGGCACCTGGCAGTGAATGGCCAGCACCTCGATCTTGGACTTCCGGGCTCCAGAACTGGGAGAAAACAACTCCTGTTGTGGTATTTTGTCATGGCAGCCAGAGCGAAGACAGTGTGTGCCTTTCAAGACAGTATATCTCTGAAAGACCGGGACTTTTATTTTTTGAAGTTTGTTTACTTATTTTGAGAAAGAGAGAGAATGAGGAGCTGGGGAGGGACAGAGAAGGAGAGAGAGAATCCCAGGCCGGCTCCGTGCTCTGTGCTGAGCCCAACTCAGGTCTCCATCTCATGACTGTGAGATCATGGCCTGAGCTGAAGTCAGATGCTTAACTGACTGAGCCGCCCAGGCGCCCTGGTGTTTGCATTTTCAATGTCTTTTTTTTTTTTTTTTTTAAATCTTTGCATTAATTAGTATACCAGTAGGGTTTTGAGCTCAGTGCTCTTCTGGTCTGTCTTCAGATCCCGGTTTCCCTCTATCTCTCTTTTGAGGTTTAATTAACTGCTCTCTCTTCCAATCTTCTTTCTTCCCCCCGTTCTGTGGGTACTTGGGGATGAGAGAGGTAGAGCGAGAGCTGCATCAGAATCCCCTAGAGGGCTTGTTAGAACCTGACCCCGGGCTCCACCCTAATTTCTGGCTCAGCGGGTCAGGGGTGGGCCTGGGAACGGGCATTTCTTTCTTTTTTTTTTTTTTTTTTTTTTCCCAACGTTTATTTATTTTTGGGACAGAGAGAGACAGAGCATGAACGGGGGAGGGGCAGAGAGAGAGGGAGACACAGAATCGGAAACAGGCTCCAGGCTCTGAGCCGTCAGCCCAGAGCCCGACGCGGGGCTCGAACTCACGGACCGCGAGATCGTGACCTGGCTGAAGTCGGACGCTTAACCGACTGCGCCACCCAGGCGCCCCATGGAACGGGCATTTCTAACAAACACCTTGGTGATGGGGCTGCTGCAGGCCCAGGGAGCCACTTAACGCAGTCTCTTTCACTCAGCCGTCGACAGTGACTCGTGAACTCCGACTTAAAACATTTTTAATAGCTCTCTGATGTTCAGATATATCCCACTAGGAGCGCAGTCAGACTGCCTCCCTTGTCCGACTTCTTTCTTGGTGCTTATACTGCCCACCGCGCATACGTTTAACTTCATTTGTTGTATTTTTTTGTGACGTTTTTAGGGAAAGCTTTTTAGAAGCTTAACCTTGTTTTGTAATAATTAAAATATTTACATGCTTTCAAAATCGTATCTTCCAAGCAAGGTATATGGACAAGAAGGCAGTGTGTACTTGGGTCCTCTCCACCCTGTCCCTTCCTTCTCCAAGTATTCTCCTTCCATAAAAAAAATTCATACGTATTTGTACTTCCCTTTCTTGGGTAGGAGATTGCAGACCACACACACACACTCCCCCCCTCGCTTTTTTTCTCAACATTTCCTGGAGATCTTTCCTGTTGGTGTTTTCAGTCCCGCGGAACTCTGTTACGTAGCCATTCCGTGGTTTGTTCTCCTTGGCCCCCATCCGGGGAGAGAAATGGTTTTGTATTTTGCTGTTTCATATAGTCCAGAATCAAACAGCTTTGTGCGTGTGTCTGTTGGGATGGATCCCTTCAGGGATTGCCGGGGCTACGGAAAACACGTGATTTTGCTAGACGTTGCCAAATTCCCCTCCATGATGGTGCGCCCTTTGGAAGCTACAGCTGGACCTCACTGAGAAGGTGGTCTTTGGGAACCCTAGGGGAAGAGCGGTTTTAGGAGCCCTTGTCTCCAAAGCCCCAGAGCAGGGGCGGGCCTGTGGCAGGCATGATCTCTTGAACTCGTAAATGCTGTGTGTGATTCAGACTGCTACAGTCATTTCGTATTTTCTTTTCTTTTTTTTTTTTTTTTTTAACTAAAAAAAATTTTTAAGTTCATTTTGAGAGTGTGTGCATATGCAGAAGAAGAGCGGGGGGGGGGGGGGGGGCAGGGGAAGAATCCGAGTGGAGCCCGACGTGGGACCCGAACCCACGAACCATGATTATGACCTGAGCCGAAATCAAGAGTTGGAGGCTTAACCTGCTGAGCCACCTCTCCATATTTTCTTTATTTAAAAATATGTAAACCGACAAGGGCTAACTCTTCAGTGTTCTTTATTTAGATGCACTCATCCAGTCTTCTGTTTATGTTTCATCTCCTGAGTTTTAGGCCGTGTTCCATCCGTGAATGCCAGAGAAGGGGACTGTTGTCCTGGTTAGAATTGTTTACTCGAACCTTTTGGCGCTCTTGGCGTGTGCTAAATTGTCTTCGCGTCAAAAAGGAAGACGACTTTGGGGCTTCATATCTTGTGCGTAGTCTCTGCGTATTGGCTGTGGTTCCTTTCCTGCTTTCTCCCGCGGCACACAACGTGATTACTGCCAGCGTAGATTGTACTTTTCCCCTTTGATCACACCCGGGGTAGTAACTGTTCTAGAGACCGGCTGCTGGGGGAGAGAAGAGCAGCATGGAGAGCGGCCACGTGCACATGTCACGGCGGTGAGAGCGGGGTGCAGTGGGTGTACCTTGAACTCCAGTGCTGGAGGGGCAGGATACACAACTCGTGATCTAACATCTGTATTTTGGCAGGAGAGCGGACGACCCGACAAGGGAGCTCTCTGTCATCCCCATCGTGTTGACTGTGGGAAATTGCTTTTCTTTACTCTTGGCGCTGTGGGATGGAGGGCTCACTTGCTTCCCAAGCATGTGCCTTGCGATGAAGGGAGGGCAGAGTTTATACGCCGAAGCGAGGGGTCAGTTGCCCATCCTACAGGACAGACTATACCTGGGTTTCTGCTTCTAGAATCTGAATGACTTCTGGATCTTCTTTGTTTTTTCTCATTAACCTCACTCCCCACTTCCAAGCCCCAACTGTGAAAACCTTGTCCGTGCAGACACTCGGGGAGGCCCACGGGGGAGGGTTTCTATAGTCATATCCTGTGACTATGCATCTGACATTAGGTTTCCCCACGAAAGAGCTACCGGTTTGAAGCATTCATTAATTTTCGTTACTGTGCTGACATGGTGCGGGAAGTATAGCAAACATGCTTTACGCGTGATTGAACGGGCTGGCGGGACCTCCCCGCTTGTGACCTTGGCGTTTTTATCATCCGTTTGAAAGTCCGTTCTCCGAAAAGCTGTTGAGCCACGGAGTCACGTGTGGTCTGTGGGCAAGTGCGTGCGGTGTTCGGGTCACTGACGGGGCTCTCTCTTCAGCCCCCCGTTTTCGGACGGGAACACGCTGCCGGCTGCTGGACCGTAGCTTGCGTTCGTTAACCGCAAACCCGAAGAGTGGCTCTTTCTGAAGATTTGTCTACAAGGCGAAGGCTAGATACGTTATATATTTCCTTTGACGTATTTGTTCAAAGGCAGAATCGTTGAATCCCTCGCTTGGAAGGGCCTCGAAATTGGTCGTCCGTCCCTAGGCCAGGCACCCCACAGCCGGCAGCCTCCAGTATCCCGGCGAGGAGGTCCTCAGAGCGGGGACACCCAGGCCTCCAGACGCAGGTTCCTCGGTCTGTCACCAGCACTCGTTCACGTTGAGTTACAACCCGTCCGTCTTGGCCACCCGTCCGTGCGGGAACCTGTGGAGTCCCGCAGGCCAAGTCTAATGCTTTTAAGATAAGACATTGCCCATTAGATTGTCGAGGACACCCACTTTGCTAACAGGCTAAAATAATCTGGACGTCTTCAAGAGCTTGAGATCAAGTGAGGGGAGTGTTTTATTGGAGAAGTTGCTATTTCCCTTTACTAAGATTATACTAAAGAATTTGAAGAAAAATTATACCGTATGAGAAATTTGTGTCAACAGATATTTAAAAGCTTTATTGAAGATCTTTTACCCAACATCAATCTGCAGCTAAAAATACTGAGCTTGAAAATACACGTATTAATTATGAGGGAAGCTACCCATCAGCTGCAAATTGGCTGAACCTTTTGTTTTTCTCTGCAACTCTCTCATGGTTATAGTGTCCCGATCCTTTTATACTTCTGTGTTAAGATTTCATAGCTTTGCATGTTTAAGGGCTGGTAACTGGTAAGCAAATGACAGAAATGTTCACTGTTGAGGGAAGGAAGGGTCTCCTGGAACCTGTATCTTCAGCCAAGCAGCATCGACAGAGCCTGTCTGCAGATTAATCAGCACACAATAAAATTAAGAAATAGAGACGCGGGGCGCCTGGGTGGCGCAGTCGGTTAAGCGTCCGACTTCAGCCGGGTCGCGATCTCGCTGTCCGTGAGTTCGAGCCCCGCGTCGGGCTCTGGGCGGATGGCTCGGAGCCTGGAGCCTGTTTCCGATTCTGTGTCTCCCTCTCTCTCTCTGCCCCTCCCCCGTTCATGCTCTGTCTCTCTCTGTCCCAAAAATAAATAAACGTTGAAAAAAAAAAATTAAAAAAAAGAAATAGAGACGCAACCCAGAGCCGTAGAGAAGAATGTTGAGTGCAGAGCCAGGCTGCCTGGACGTGAGTCAGTCCCAGCTTTTAGGCTTATTGGTTGCTTGACCTTGGGCAGGTTAGGGAGATGCACCTGCTCGGGCCTCAGTTTCCATTTGCAGAGTGGCCTTCTCTCCTCGGGCCGGCTTGCGAGTGCAGAGCGCGTGTGCCCAGTGCTGAGGGTGTCCCCGGTGCGCTGTGCTGTGTTTGGACAGTAAATGGACGGCCCCCCTCTGACTTCTTGTAGCCAGCTCTCACCTGGTGCCAAACCGCCTGTAGCTTAGCAAGCCCTCCTAGAACCTCAGAAGAAAGGTATTATGCAAAATTTGTCGTTGTTGCAAATTAAGCGCTTTAATTTTTCTTGTGGTGTTGTAACAAATTGTATAGACTCAGTGCCTTAAAAGAACACAATATATTATTTTAGAGTCGTGGAGGTCAGAAGTCTGAAACGGGTCTCATTGGGCTAAAATCAGGGGGCCGCCGGGCTGATTCCTTCTGGAGGCTCCGGGGGAGAATCCGTTGCCTTGTCCTTTTCTGGCGTCTAGAGGCTGCCCACATTGTTCGGCTCACGGCCCTTCCTCCGCCTTCAGAGGCAACAGTGACCAGTTGGGTCCTTCTCAGGATGCCACCTCTTTGCTTCTGGCCCTGCTGCCTCCCTCCTCCCCCACTGAATTACTCTCCTGTGAGCACCTCGGCCCTCCCGGAGGATCCGGGGATAATCTCTTTGTTTAAGATCACCCGAGGAGCAGCCCTGTCTAGCTGCACCCTTGCCGTGTGAGGGAACGTATTCACAGGCTGACGAAGGCAGGACCGTGACGTAGATTCCGAAATGCCCTTTCCACGTGTCTCGGGGGGAAAAAAAATCATGGGAAGTAATGGTTCTACAAGTGTGAAAACCCCGTGTCCTTCCCAACTGAAAGTAACTTTTAATTTAGCCTTGTGTTTCCCCTGAGGCATAATTTATAGCTGTCAAGTACTCAAACCACATTTGGTAATTTATGCTACTTTTTCTGTAGACCGTTTAGTGCCAAAGTCAATCCTCTTGTCATAATTGAGTCCTGGAATCGTTTAAAAGTTGTTGCATAAACATCGTAGGAACATCAGATTTATAGCTTTTTGAAGGTAGGTACGGGCGTTTTTCTTTTAGGTTAAAGAGAATACCTTTATGTTATTTTAGTTGAGACATCCCATATTCCTGAAATGCAGAAAGCAAACACCCCTGTGATCTTGTCCCTCAGATAGAACCCCTTTGGACGGTTTGCTTTGGACGGAGACTTCCGGGGGGTAAAGTGCCAGTTGTTGGCCTTGTCTGAGGCATTTTTGCACAAAGCAGGGCATCCTGACGTCCTCTAGTCTGTGTCAACCTAACGTTGATTCTGTTCCAGCTGTTGTCCACTGTTACGAATGAAAACTCTGGGGGCGTCTGGGTGGCTCAGTTGGTTAAGTGTTTGACTCTTGGTTTCGGCTCAGGTCATGACCTCACCTCTTTCTCAAAAGAAAGAAAGAGAAAGAGAAAGAAAGAGAGAGAGAGAAAGAAAGAAAGAAAAAAAGAAAGAAAGAAAGAAAGAGAAAGAAAGAATTCAGAATCTGAGTCTCAAAAATTTGGACACTAAATAACTTTGTGACTTTGTAGTTGTAGTGGACCTAAGATAAAGGCTTCGTGCTCAACGTGATTGAAGGTGAATGTCGTACGGCTCTTCTGGTTGCTGTAGGACAAATGGTCTAGGGTTGTGCGGGCAGCTCGTGGCTGGCCTGGTGCTCGCGTGGTGTCGTCAGGTGGGGGGTGGGGCATCTGGGCCTGCTGTTAAGCTCTGGTTAGACTCTCATCTCAGTGACAGCATCTTGGGTCAGAAAAGACTGTAGCCGACAGGTTTCTATTTTTAGTTGTGATCGACTTCTTTGAAGATTAGAGCTGTTTCAAAAATAGCTGTTTTCCTACTGTTGGTGATCTAAAATTGAAGTGATACATCTGTTTCTGAAGTCATATTTTGTAAATTGGACACGTTAGTGTCTTTTTAATGTTGGTATAAGTTCCTAATTACTTTCTCTACAATTGAGTTCCCAAGCCCTTCTGTTTTAAAGGTCTGAGAAAAATGTTGAGTTTGTTGAAAAAGACCCATTTATGCTTAAATCACTGAAGTCCTATTTTTTAATTCTTTTTCACTCTGTGTTTAGTTAGTTCCTATCTGCTTTTAGCATAAAAACTTTTGAATAACATGATTAATACATATAAATATATACTTATAAACATTTCAGAATACAGTAATAGTTCAGGAAATAATGAAGGTCTGGCCAGTCATCTGACAGCATGTAACAGAAAATCTGGTTAACTACTGGCATAAGTAATAAGAAAACAGGTTCATATAATCAGAAACCTGGGACTCTGCCTGCCTTTGTTAGGGGTGTCTGAGCTGGACTTTGCTCAGCGGGTCTGGGCGGCGCCCCAGGTGGTTACAGCCCTGTCTTCAGAGCAAGGTGACTGTCCCAATGTTTCCCTTCACGTTTGACCCCTCCTGCCAGGGTCCTGCCGCCAAGGCAGTAGCCGGCGCAGAGGGTGACTTGTGGTCTGCAGCCCCCTGGAGCCGCCTATGGGTGTGGGGGCCACTGTGTGCTCCCTAGTCCTCCTGTCACCACGTGTCCCCTGGAGTGACGAGAGCGGGGTCATACGTGTAGTCACACATGCAGGGAGAGAGGTTTATGTTAATGGGATTATGCTTAGAATTACCCTTAGTAATTATTTTGAAGTCTCCCCTTTCCCTCCCTCTCTCTCCCTCTCTCTCCCTCTCTCTCCCTCTCTCTTCCTCCCTTTCCCGCCCTCCCCCATCCCCCTCCCCGCCAACACACACACACACACACACACACACACACACACACACACACACACACGGATCTTAGTTGTTGCAATAAATACTTTGACTTTACTTTTTTAATAGGGTTCTCAGGGTGGAAAAGTAAACAGGACAATTTCCTGAACAGGGTTCTCTAAACTTCAGCACATCAGTCTTAAGCCTCATTTTTGCTTTTAGTAGCTACTTAAAAAAAATTTTTTTAATGTTTTATTTATTTATTTTTTATTAAAATAATTTTTTTAACGTTTATTTTTGAGAGACAGAGACAGAGTGCAAGTGAAGGAGGGGAAGACAGAGGGAGACACAGAATCTGAAGCAGGCTTCAGGCTCCCAGCTGTCAGCACAGAGCCCGACGTGGGGCTTGAACTCACGGACTGCTGAGATCACGACCTGAGTCGAAGTCGGCCCTCAACCGGCTGAGCCCCCCAGGTGCCCCCGTAGCTACTTTCAAAGAACTGAATCCTTGGTGTTTCTCCCTCTGTTGCCCATGGGATTAAAGTTGAAACATCAGCTTGGACGTTCTGTCTTACCATTCAGACCTCAAAGCTCTAAGGACTTTTCTACTTTGTGGCTATTTTGGGGACTCTACAAAGTATGTGTTGCTAATTACTTATCACATTAGCTGAGATTTCATTCTTTAAGAGTTTTAGCTTCAACTCCTATCTTTCCCTTTTCGTGCTCCGACTCTCCAGAGCCCGTTTTCAGGGGACATCGCAGGCTTTCATAACCCTCGATCTGAAGGTGGAAGAGAGTTATGATAATAGTGTGTATTCTGGAACATCATGGTAGCTTTTCTCTATTCTGATTCCACAGTGTAGATAGAGCCTCAGCGGGTTAGAAGAATTTGGTCTCCAAATGTAAATCGGGGGGGCACGGTTCTGTCTGCTCGGGCTGCCTTTGTGGCTGAAGCAACCGAAACTTGCAGTTCTGCAGGCCGGGAGTCCAAGATCAAGGTCTCAGTAGGGTCTGCTGCTGAGGCTTTCCCTTCTTGCCACGTAGACAGCTGTCTTCTCCCTGTCCTCCCACAATCTTGTCACATCCCTGCTGTCTGTCTCTGTGCGTTCACATTTTCTTTTCTTAGAAGGGCACCAGTCAGATGGGATCAGGGCCTGAAGACCTTAAAGACGTCATTTAACGTAATTGCCTCTTCAGAGACCTGATCTCCAAATACAGTCCCATTCAGAGCCACTGGGGTTAGGACTTCAACGTGACTTTTGTGGGGGGACACAGTTCAGTTCAGAACGGGCACTGAGGTCAGCCGGTCGCATTTAAGCCCACAGTTACTGTGCTGGTTGACCTGTAATCTTTTAAAATTAAATTTGGGACACAAGTTAAAGATTTATTCCATGAGAGAATTCAAGAAAATTACAGTCTCCATTTACACGAGTTTTACTGTTAGGATTTTCCTGGGAGCTCACTTGGTGGGGGGGCGTTTCATCTTTCCGCTCTGTGTCCACATGTATGTCCGCTGGAGACCCTGGGACGAGGACGGGCGAACACCAGTGAGACAGGGGGCAGCTTCCGTGTGGTTGCCCTTACTGCCGTGTTAGCACAGGAGGTAATTTTTGTACATTAATCTTGGAACCTTCTAGAGAGACAGTAGGAATGGCAGTCCACGGTAAGAAATGTGACGCTGACCGAACATTTTCTTACTTTGATGATTTCCAAGGTGGCTGCCAACTGAACGTAAAACATAAAAATTGTTTTTATTGTGACAAAAAATGGGGTAGGAGGAACCCAAAATACTTTGTGTCAGGCCTCGTTCAAGGTTATTTGTGTGGCCGCAGCCCTCGGTATTATTTTCCTACTTCGCAGATGGTCCTCGGAGGCACAGGAGGGCGGCGGTGTCCCCCGGCTGACTCAGCTGGATACGTAGGTGGCGTTGGCGAGGAGCCGGGGCCGGGCGGTCAGGCTGTCAGCGCCCGTGTGTCCGGTCCCCTCGCCCCCGCCCCTGATGCTCCGCTGCCCGGAAACACCGCTCCTCTCAGCGGGGACTCAATGATACCGTTCTGTGGTTTGGGGGAGGTGTTTTGTTTGGTCTCGTCTTGTTTTTTTTTAATGTTCACGATAGCAAAACAAGCAACTGTGTTAATGGCCCGCACCAATTCCCAACGATTTCCTTAAGATCAATACGAAAGCAATTTGGATAATGGTTTTGCTTCAAGTTTGAGGATCCTCGAGCGTAAGAGTTTTGAGTCATCTACGTTAAAAGGTTCTGCTTTAGCTTAGGAATGATGTGGTCGTGCTATGATTTAATGAGAGCTAATGGACTTCCCGTTGCGTTGGGGCTGACAGAGCCGAGTTAAGCCCGAGCGTGCGGCCCGAAGTCGGGCCCCCGGTTCCTAACTAGGCCCCGCCTGCAGCCCCGTGGCCCGAGCGCCTCGGCCTCTCACGTGCCGCCTGCACGTCACCTTCCCGGTCGGTGAGGTCGGGTGCTTGGCGGCCCGGGCGGTCAGTGAGGCCCGCCGGGTGTGGTGTGTGTCACGTGCACGGACAGCGTGCTGTATGTCTTAGCTCCTGCCAGCGTGTCGATGCATATCGAGTCTGTTTCAGTGAAGAAATTCGTGTTCACTTCTCGGGGTTTCCTTTTCTGCGCGGCGTGTGTGGCTGGTCTCACAAAGTCAAGGAAAGCGATGGCTGTGGGTCACGGGCTCGGGAGGCAGCCGGAGGGAGCCAGCTCCCTCTCTCCTGAGCTCCGTGGCCTTGGGCAGGGCGTTCCACTTTTCTGATCCTCATTCTCTGCGTGGGGAAAGGGGTCCCTGCCTCGTGGAGGTGCCGTAAGGGAGAAGCTGGGTTACGGGTGTCAGGTGAGATCAGTTATTTATTTACTCGTTTTTTATTTTTGGGATCAGTATTCAAAGGTATAGAACGACTTTGTTTTGTGGTGTCATTTTGCGAAATATAAAACTGTCTACAGTTAGCAACTCAATAAATTCCAGAGCCCATGTTGCCCGTTTTCACCTAAAAATGTTGTAACTGCTTTTCTCTTTATTCCTGTTGTAGGTGCTGGGGATCAGAATTTATTTACTTCTATTTATCCAACGCTTTCCCAGCAGCTTCCGAGGGAACCGATGGAATGGAGAAGGTGTGGCCTGTTTGTTTTTTTTGGCTTTATCTCCCTCTTCACTTTTTGGACATTTCAGTGAGCAAGTGAGGTAGTCAAAGTTAAAGCCTGAGTTCTAAAGTGTATTGGAACGAAACTGAACATGTCACAAAATCTCTTGGCCTCACTCTTTAAGGAGTGTGTTGGCTTTGTTACCGAGACATAGGGTGGTAGAAACAAGACTGATCTTTTGAGTTCAGGGCCCTCTTTCATAGGAATGACGTGCGTGCTTCTTCCTGGTGGCTCAGAGTGTCTTAAAGACACAGGCATTTTGGAAACGAGACCTGCACTCTGACCCCTCACGGAAACAGAAGGTGTCCCCTTCACCTGTGCTCTCAGCAGGACCGCTCTCCTCCCTGAGCTCCTGTGCTCTTCTCTGAAGGATGAGCAAGTGTATGGAAAATGTTACATAACAATTGGGGGGAAACCAGCTCAGCCGTCCCGTTTTCCCTTTCCTGTGTATTGTTCATCTCGTGACTTGGTCGGAGAAGTGGTTGACGTTTGAATTATCTCGCTGGGAAACTTCTTTCTGCTGAGATGAGATCTATTGTTTCTGGAAGATGCTTGGATTTTGACTCGCTAGTTCAGGTAATCTGCTTTTAACCGGTTGTCACTCACACTCACGTAGTCCCGGTTGTCACTGTCACTGCATTATTTCTTACTGACCAGAGTGTGTGTTCCCTGACACCATGTAGATGAATGTGGCTTTCTGGGTGTCACTCACCAGGGCTCTCTACGGGCCCTGGGCTCGTGTCTGTGTCCGCCTGTAGCATTAGAAGGAAATGTGTTACTAAATTTAAAGTAAAGGGCAGATAGAAAATGGGAGAATCGGTCACCATCTGAGGAGGCCCAGCGCCGTCCATGAGAGAAATGATTCGGCGGAGGAGGGATTCGTATCTGGAGAAGATTTCTCATGCACGTTATTTCAACATCCAGAAAGATAAAAGAGGTGTGTCCGCGAAGCAAGAAAAGGGGTTACGAGGAGACAAGGAGAAACTGTGTAGATTCAGCGTGTGCTCATCTCTTCGTGTTCCCGAGCCTCCCTGAGCCGGAGGAAAGGGCTGAGGAGGCGGGAGGGCGCAGGCACGGAGCCGGGCGGGGGGGGGGGGGGGATGCAGCGGAAACCCCACACCTTCCCGGGGAAGGAAGAGAGACGGGGGCCTCGGGAGAGAAGGCCGAGCCCGTGTGTCTGCAGAGGCGGCTCCCAGGGAAGCAGGTGACCGGGCCCAGGACGGCAGCGGGCGAAGGCAAGGGCGCGCTGGAAGGGGGCAGGCGGGGTGCGGGCAGGGAGCGGTCGCCCACCTCTGCTGACGAGGCACCGCGGAGCGGGGAGAAGTGCCATTCTGGCGGCGGCCGGGGGGGATCTGAACAGGTGCAGCCACGTCGTGGCGGAGCTCAGGCCCCACCCCTGCTCCCCAGGCAGGAGAGTGGAGAATTCCTCGGGACGGGCCGATGGCCCCAGGAAAAGTCCTAGCGTGCTCCCACGTGCTCCCACGGTGCCTTCCCGATTGGAGCAGGAGGCCTTCTGAGGGCCGTGAGCCGGGGAAAGGGACTGCCGGGCTAGCTGAGGCTTGCCTGTGTGGGTGGCACTCGGGTTTACGGCTCTGCCGGAGAGCTTGGGAAGGATTAGAAATGGTGACCGTGGGCTGGGGAAATGAAGAATGCCGCAAGACCACGGGCACGTCACTGAGCTGCCGTAGCCCGGGTGTGTTGCTCAAGCGTGAGCAGTGGCACACACTTAACACTAGGGGAAGCACGCGGCAGGGGTGGCAGTCGCCCGCGAGAGGGCCGTCGGGAGGGTGCGGGGCGCGCAAGAGGACGGACGGGCAGGCGGGGCCTGGCCTGCATCTGTCACGGACGGTCGGACATCCTGTCTCAGAGCGTTCGAGGAGATACAGTGGGTTGAATTGCGGCCCCCAAAAGACAGGTCCATCTGGAAGCTGTGAGTGTGACTTTATTTGGAAGAAGGATCTTTACTCATCTGGAGTAGCGTGGGCCCTACATCCAGTGACAGGTGTCCTGAGAAGACACAGGCACACAGGAGAAGTCCCCTGGGGGTGGAGGCAGCCGTTGGCGTGGTGGTCTGCCAGCCGAAGACCGCCACCGTTTGCTGGAAGGGAGGAGAGACCAGAACGCAGCCAGAAGCAGCCCGGAGCTTCCAGAGGAAGCCAGCACTGCCAGCACCTTGGTTTCAAACTTCTGGCCTCCTGAGATGCGAGCGAGTTAACGTTGCGTTAAGCGTCTGGGTTTGTGCTAATGTGTGAGAGCAGCTCTAGGGAGCGAGCACAGCCGGGAGGCGGAGGAGGCTGGGCCAGGCAGCCGCTTGTCAGTGTGAGAGAGAGAAAGGCTTTTGGACACCATTTGACATGTTAAAGTAGGTACATGTGGCTCTGATGAAAATTTACAGGTAACTGAGTAGATCTTGGATCTCAACTTGAAGCCGGAACTTTACTGGATGCAGCGAACAGGTGTGTGGTGGAGAGCCATCGGTGAGCCGGAGGACGGGGCTCTGTCGCCCTGCAGCTGGGGCTCGGTGCCGAGAGCACAGGTGCGGGGCCCAAGGACACGCCAAGATGTGGGGACAGCCACAGGTGTCGGGGCAGAGGCTAGAGAACCGGGGGCAGGCACCACGTTCCCCGAGGCAGATGAGAAGCTTGCTGGAGCCCACTGAAAGTCCAGTGGGGTGAAAGCCGACCAGAGCAAACCAAAAGCCGTGCCGGGCAAACAGACGGACAAGGACACCAGCCTCTAACGACGCTGCAAATGCAGCGGGGCAGACCGCGCTTCTCAAAGTACTCACGGAAGACGCCTTTCAACCTCGAGTCTGCGTTAGACAGACTCCAGTGTGGAACGGAAGACCGAGTCGGCGCCCCTGCCTGTGGGCCCGGCTGCCGTGGGACTGAGCAGGTTTGTCCCTCGAAGGGCTGGGAGCCAGCTGGGGCCAGGATCTGTCACTTCTGGCTGCACTAGGCCACACGTGTCTACTCCCGAGTGCCATTCAGATGTCGTGTTCGTTGCTTGCCATGACGTGGAGCCGGTTGGGAAAGGAAGAAAAACGATAGAAACGTTTTCAGACACGTGTGATCAGAAACCTTACCACCCTGAAGGAGTAAAAGGACACGTCGCAACAGGAAGGAAAACGAACCCAGAATCCGTAGGATGAAAGGCACAGCTGCCGGTAAATGAGTCAGAAAAACATTTTCTGTTTTTCTGAAGTTACGGTGTCAGCCCTTTTAAAAATTAAAAAATCTAAAACCTTAGAAGTGGGGAAGAAGCAGAGGGAAGAAAGTACTTGATGTATTCAGGGAGGAGAGAGACATTTACTCTAGTCTTTGAAGAAAAACATGTATGCATATTAAAAAGTGAAAATGTAACAAACAGGAGGACAGAAATAGATGGTTAAGCTTTCGAACCAGCAGAGAAAAAGGATGGAAAAAGAAAATTTGATTGGTTTCCCAAAGGACAGGAAGGAAGAGTGCGCCTGCAGGTAGAAAACACACAAGGTCAGGCATCCGCATGATCGTGTTAAATGTGGTTAGTTTCAGTTTATTACACGTAGACTCTTTATTGAACAAAACGTACAAAATCCAGCTGTAGGATTTCTAGGGGTGGAAGATCCAAGGGTGGAGGAAAGGTACCTGTGGCATGGTGGACTTTTCACAAGCGCAGTGATGTGGCACCCATGCCCTGATAGCCTTCCTTTGGGTGTCCGCAGCCTTCCGGGGCTTCTCTGTCCCTCCTCCCTGGGGGGTGGGGGGCAGCTGTCTGCCACCAGTCGTCCTCTGTTTTGGATAATACAGGTGATCACACAAGTATGCGTGTGGCTTAAAGCTTTCATGTCTTCCAACTGCGCTTTTGGGAATCTCTCTTTTTTTTTTTTTTTTTACAGTAACTTCTTTTTATAGTGAAACTCTTAAGTAAAAGCCGTTTTTCTCAGAAGTCTGTGTTGCAAAGAAGCCTGTGTGTGCCACTGAGTAAGAGGACAGACTTTATGGAGAGGGAGCTTTGATACGTAATTTTGAGCCTTGTCGAGATAATTTATGGAATCTTTTTGGACAGAATATTATCGCTGTAATTCAGGACTAATAGCACATGTGTACTTCCAAACTCATGGATGTGGTTACAGTTACTGTCGGATTTTTCCTTTTTCTTTCTGCCGAACATCCTTCGTTTTCCTCAGTGACGTTTTGAAAATTGTTTGTAGGTCCTACGGCCGTGCTCCAAAGATGATTCACCTGGAATCCAACTTCGTTCAATTCAAAGAGGAGCTGCTACCCAAAGATGGAAACAAAGCTCTGCTCACTTTCCCCTTTCTTCATATTTATTGGACGGAATGCTGTGTAAGTATTTCTGTACGGAGAGAATTACGAGAAAATGCCTTGGAGCAGGATTCAGAATTCACGGGTCTAGCTTTTGTTCAGGCGGCTCTAATTAATCGAATTGACTTTTCAACGTACTCTATTTTGGTGTGCTCTCTTCTCCGTTCCTCAGCCGAGTGTCTGGCTTTGTCCTTCCGTGTTTCTGCTCTGGTCCAGTGGGTCGCCCCCTCTTGGTCGTCACCAAGTACAGCCTTCTTGTGTTTGGAGATCTTGTGAGCCCCCCGCGCCCTCGTGGCCTCTAGGTATTGTTAATATTGACTCCGAGCTTCCTTTCGCAAACTCCCCACGTTCACTCTCAGGTGGTTACTTGACTTCGTAATCCTTGTTGGTCTCCCCTGCTGGTTTGTAGGCTTTCTGAGGGCAGGGGGCGGCCCTGCTTCCCCACCGCCGTGGTGCCCGTACAGCGGGAGCTCCACGACTACCCGAGTGACGCTCGACGTCACAGCCCTTACGTGTACTTTGCAGTCGTGTGTGTATGAGCCCAGAAGGAAGCTCGTCACTCTTGACAGAACTCTTGTGCCCTGAACTGAGAGGAGACCCTGTGGGTCATTTCTTCCTGTCTGTTTCGGCTCTAATAAAACAAGCATTTCATGATACATAGCACACACGGGTCATTCCACGTTGTGACAGTTTCACCTGAACGTGAGCACGCAGAGGTAGCGTTTTGTAATTATAAGAAAGGACTGGAAGGAAGCTTATGCCTGGACCCTTTTGCCTTTGCTGATTTTGCTTTGTAGCCTTTCCCAGTGGAGACAGTCGTGCAGGGTGGGCTTATACCTCCAGCAGTGAGCATGACGTCCCGTGGGAGATGTCCACCGGGGAGCTTGTCAGAGATCAGCGCCCAGGGCTTTTTTCGGGGTCTGGGCACGTGGGCACCGTCTGCCTGCCTCGTACCAAAACTCTAGACTCCCAGAGGGCAAACAGGTGTTCAGCACAGGCCATATTTGTCCATAGAGCCCGGGCCCCGTGAGGCCCTCCTGTCACGTGGTGGTGGGAACCATCCCACGATCCGTGTTCCCAGGCCTCAGCCAAGGGCCCACCCTGTGAGCAGGCCCACGGACGGCCGTGCCGGGCCCGCGGTGCTAACTGCCCCTTCTCTCCACGCCTGCTCGGTGGCAACGTTAGATTTGATCTTGTGGTCAAGGTTTCTCCATGCTGTAGTTAGTGTTTTCCCCTGCCGCTAATAAGCTATGTCTGGGGGGCCACGGAGACCAGCGGATTATCTTGCCCCTCGTCCGGCTCTCCCGCTTAGGTTGAGCACCCGACAATAATTCCTCTGAACCGGTCTTCCTTGGGGCCGCAAACACACTCTGCCGAACGGATCAGCCGGTGCTCCACTCTAGGAAAGAGCCTGTGTGGACCTCTGTCTCGTAAGGTGTGGTCATCAGGTATCCTTGCTTATCTCGCTGCTCAGGTCGTCCCAGATTTGGCCAGGGAGGGTCACTGTAGGCTGGCCCCTGTGTCCTTTTCAGGGTCGTGTCTTGAACTTTCCAGCACAGCAAGGTATCCCGGGCTCTCCTGCCTTCACTGTCCTTGTCCTGGAATCAGCCATTTCTTTGCAGAGCGAGCCCTCAGGCCTCTGGCAGTGAGGGCGTGTCGGTGCCTGTGGCCCTTGGGCGGGCAGAGCTAGGAAAGCGTGTGTCTGGGGGACCGTGGGCTGACACCCGTGCCTCCGATTTGAGCCTCACCCGCGGGGCTCTTGGTTGCCGAGTCCCATGCCGTGTTTGCATCTCCCGTGGCTCTGGACAGCATCACCACGGTTGACACGTGCAGACAACAGTTTCAGCATCGCTGTACCTGCGCGACAGCTAGAAACAGCTGCCGAGGCGTCCGAGACTATTCGCGGGCGGCTAACGGGTTCACGGCGTGTCTTCCTGCCTGGCCGGCAGACCAGGTGCCCGGACGTCTGACCCCGAGCGAGGGGCGTCTTTCTGCTTGTGTAAGTCCACTTTTGGGTCTTTGGAAGTGCTTTGTACTTTTCTCCATTGTAGATTTTAATTGTTTCTTGTCAAATTTCTAAGATTTTCCTTTTATTTGCTAACGTAAGTGGGGTTTTCTCCCTCATTGTATCTTCTAGTTGGTTTGTTTTGTGTACGTGAAGGCTGTTGATTTTTTTCAACAAGGTTGATGTTAACCTTGATTTCTCTTATTGTTTGAGTTAGTTTTGTTGCTGATTCTCTAGGGCCCAAAGTCTGGGGCTTTTCCACGTATCCTATCGTGTCGTCTTCTCTTTCTCGGTTCTTATGCCTCTGGTTCGTTTTGTCTGTCTGGACCCCTTGTCAAGGAGTAGTGGAGGTCGTGGGCATCGTCGCCTGGTTCCTGACCTCAGTGGGCTGCCTGCGGTGTGTGCCCAGTAAGGAGGGAGCTGGCCCCACGACTCACGTAAACTTCCACGAGCACGTGAAGGGGCTTCCGTCCGCTCCTGTTTTCTTCCCAAGGATCTTTATTAGGAATACATCTCGAATTTTGGTAAAGGCTTTTTCAGACTCAATGGAGACAGTCATACGGGTTTTCTCCTCTTAAATTTACGGATGTGTTGAATTGTATTCATGGATTGCCTAATCTTGAGCCATACTTGCATTCCTGGTATAAATAACACTTGGTCAAAGTGTTGTTTTCTTAATGTGGTAGTAGTGTCTGTTGATTTAGGGTTTTTTGTGTCTGTGGTCACAAGTGATTGGTCTATAACTTCTTTGGTGCTATCTTTATCAGGTTTAGGTGGCAATACTATACTTGCTTTGTAAATATAATTTGGAAGTTTTCATTTATTGTCTATTTGTGAGACAATGTATGTGGCTCTGGGACTGTCTAGTCTCTCAGGTTTGGTGGAGTTCTCCCTTGACACCTTCTGGACCTGGCGCTTTCCTGTGGGATCGCTCTTTGATCGCTTTCTCTATCCCTTTTGTGGAAACGGGTCTGTTTCAGTCACTTGTCAGTTTTGGTAAGCTACCTTTTCCTTAGAAATTCTGCATTTCAATTAAGTTATAAAATTTAATTTCATTGGGGTGCGCCAAGTGGTCTTTTTTGGCTTTAAAATATGCTCTGTGGCGGGGTGCCCGGGTGGCTCAGTCGGTGGAGCGTCCGACTTGGGCTCAGGTCACGATCTCACGGTTTGTGGGTTTGAGCCCCGCGTCGGGCTCGCTGCTGTCAGTCTGTCAGTGCAGAGCCTGCCTCGCACCCTCTGTCCCCTTCTCTCTGCCCCCTCCCCACTTGCACTTTCCCAAAAAGAAATAAATACTAAAAAAAAAAAAAAAAAAAAAAAAAAAAAGAAAAGAAAAAGAAGAAAATACGTTCTGTGGCAATAGTTATTTCCCCATTGTTATTTCTTTGTATATTTGTACTTTCTCCCTTTCTTCCTTGATTAAATTAGCTATTAGTTTGTAGTTTGATGATTCTTTCTCCCCAGAGAAGCAGGGCTTTATTTTCTGATACACTATTCATCTGTTTGCTACTTTATTAATTTCTGCTTTCATTTTTATTATTTCCTTCCTGTTGCTTTCTTATGGTTTACTTTGTTCTTTTTCTAGGTTTTGGTTTTCTTTTTTGGGGGGCTAGTTGGGGACACATCTATTTTCATTTTAAATATAAACAATACAGGTCTTTAAAGATAGGAATTTCAATCCCACTATTCAGTAATTTTTCAGAAATTCTCTGTTTTGTTTGTATTGCCTCTCTTACCTCATAGTTTAACATGAAGTTTTCTTATTTCCGGAAAGAAATTCTTTAAAATGTTTACTTTAAAACTTCTGATTTTATTGCATTGTGATTAGGGTGTTGTTTATAATATTTCTGCTTTATGAAACTTATTTTTTCTCTGTGACCTAATAGTTTTTGTGGGTATTCTGTGTGTGTGTGAGAATGTATTTTCACTTTTTTCATTTTTATGTTTTAAGTTTTTAAGTGTTTTATGTTCCTTCATTTTGAGAGAGCGGGAGAGAGAGAAAGAGGGGGGCAAAGAGGGGTAGAGAGAGGTGGAGAGAGAGGATCCCAAGCAGGCTCCACACCGTCAGCACAGAGCCCCATGAGGGGCTTGAACTCACGAACCGTGAGATCCTGACGGAGTCGAAATCAGAGGCTTGACTGACTGAGCCCCCCTCAGGCACCCCTCTCTGCTTTTTCGGTTGTAACGTTAAATGTAGATCCGTAAGAGCTGCCTTACCGATTTGTTGTTTGTGTCGTTTGTATTTCAATGTTTTGTCCACTCACCCTGCCTCAGCGGACAGCGGTAGGTCGAAGTCTTCTATTGCTGGTACGTGTCTGTGGCATCTGCAGTTTCTGTTTTGCGTCGACGGGTCACGTATCGCTTAGTGCGTAGGTTCGTGGCTATTACAGTTTTTATGGAGTGAAATCTGTCATTTTAAAAAGTGGTTTCTGAGTAGAGCATATCATGTTTAGGAAGGCCTTGTCTGTCTGAAGATGGTAAGTGGTTCTCTCCTATGTTTCCTTGTAAGAATTTTATTTATTTATTTGTTATTATTTTTTAATGTTTTTATTTATTTTTGAGACAGAGACAGAGCACGAGCAGGGGAGGGGCAGAGAGAGAGGGAGACACAGGATCCGAAACAGGCTCCGGGCTCCGAGCTGTCAGCACAGAGCCTGACGCGGGGCTCGAACTCACAGACCGTGAGGTCGTGACCCGAGCTGAAGCCGGACGCTCAACCGACTGAGCCCCCCAGGCGCCCCATCTTGTAATAATTTTATAATTTGTGTTTTATCCTTGGGTCTGTATAGCTTCAAGGTATTTTTGTGAGTGGCAGGAGCTGTGGGGGTGTAGGGTCTGACTTTATAGTCTTAAGTGGGTAGCAGATTGGTCTACCATCATTTTTTAATGGTCTGTCTCTTTTCCAGTTACTGAAAATGTCACCTTTGTTTGGAACCAGCATCATGTATGCACAGTATTCTGGACACTTCAGTTCTGTTAACTCCTGTCTATTCTGTGCCAGGACCAGACTTGTAATAATTCTATTTTTATATGTATCGATACGGGTTCTTTTAAAAGAAATGCCCTTGCTAGTGTACAAAACTTATCTTCCAAAAGTGACCGTATCCACATACTCCATCGTCCCCCATGCTCTTCTCCACATGGCAGTGACTTTCTTCCATCGAGAGGAAAAATGGTCGTGTTTCCTCTAGTTGAATCTGAATGGGCATCTGACTGGCAGGAGGGACACTGTGACTTTTTTTTAAATATATATTTAAAAAAATTTTTATTTTGAGAGAGAGATAGCAAGCGGGGGAGGGGCAGAGAGACAGACAGACAGACAGAACCCCAAGCCGCTTCTGTGCTGCCAGCGCACAGCCCGATGCGGGGCTCAAACTCAGGAACTGTGAGATCATGATCTGAGCCGAAGTCAAGAGTCGGATGCTTAATTGATTGAGCCACCCAGATATCCCGACACTGTGACTTTTGGGACTAAGTCATAAAAGGTAATACATCTTCTGTGGTGTCCTCTTGGGTGCTTGCTCTCAGAGCCCAGCCACCGTTCTTTGTTTTATAAATTGTTTTAAATAAGTTTATTTATTTATTCTGAGAGAGACAGAAACAATGCAAGCGGGAGAGGGGCAGAGAACGAGGGAGAGAGAATCCCCAGCAGGCTCTGCCAGACACAGGGCTCAAACCCACGAAACCGCGAGATCATGACCTGAGCTGAAACCAAGAGTTGGACGCTCAACTGACTGAGCTCCCCAGGTGCTCCCCCAGCCACCATGCCATGAGGAAGTCAGGTGTCCCCGCGGGAAGGCCGCCTGGGGGTGTGCAGCGTCAGTCCCTGCACTCCCGGCGATGATCGCCTTCTTGTTGCCTTGTCCGCAGCCTGCAGGCGCCACAGCGGGGGCAGAGGAGCTGGGTGCCCCATGCTGTGTAGACGGTAGATGTGTGAGCAGAGAGAGGGGATGGGTCGCCTTGTAGCAGTTTGTCACAAAGCCACGCAGAACAGGAGGAGAGGTCGAAAAGAGAAAAGGAAAGAGCAGAGGAGTTTGGTTGGGATCGCCTTGAGTAAGTTCGGGTTGATTTGGGAAGAATTTTAGTAATCGCAAAGCTTCCCATCTGGGAATGTGGTTTTATTCTCCATTGTCTCTGCCCTTTTTTTATGCCCTCAGTCATGTGTTCTAACGTTTTCCCTAAGTCTTGCATTTTTATCGCTAAAGTTTTCGTAGACGTTATGAATGAGGGTTTTTTTTTCCCTCTTAAAATTACATTTCCTAGTAGGGAGCCCGTGTTTTGCGGTTGTTTTGCATTAGTTTTATTATCTATTAAGGAAAGTTTTCTGGAGCAAGTTGATCATAATTGGAATTTTAGGATGAAGAGAGAAACTCCCGTGTTGTTGTAGCAGTCACTTTCCGGTTCGTGGTGCGGACCCTGGGCATCCCCTCCTTCCTGCCACTGTGCGCCTGCACCTGCCTGCTGGTCCCTGCTGTCCCTGCCGTCCTCCAGGCTGGTTGTTACTGGTTTTGCCTTATACCCTTACATTGTAGAGATGAGTCTCCCTTTGAGTTACCACTTCTGGTGCCTGCCCCCCTCTCTGGCGCACAGGGCAGAGTCCTTCCAGTTTCTGCAGATCTGAGCAAGTCTTTATGTGTGCAGAATATTTCACTGCATGTACAATTCTGCTCTGACAGCCGCTGTGTTTTGATTTACATTGTGACCCATGAGGAGTCTTTGCTACTTTCACATAAACTTTTTTTTTTTTTTTCCCTTCTGCAGTTTGAGATTTTTTTTTTCTCTTCATGGGTGTTAAACCTTGTGTGATATGCCCTGGTGTGCTTTTCTTCATGTTTCTTGTGCGTGGATTTTTTTTTAGGTTTTGTGGGTCTGTAATTTTAATTTAAATTTGGAACATTTCTGGTCGTTACTTTAGTTACTTGTTCTGTTCCTGCCTCTCCTCTCCTCTGGGGACCCCAGTCACTCACATATTGGCCCCTGGAAGCCCTACTGCTCAGGGACACTGTGCTGATGGCTTTGCAGTCTTTCTCTTTGTCTCATTTGGATGGTTTCTGCTTCTGTGTGTTCAAGTTAACTAATTGTTTGGTCTGTGGTATCTAATCTGCTCGTAACCCCCCACTCAGGGTATTTTGCAGTTCAGACGCCGTGGTTTTCAGCTCTAGAAGATCCTTAGGGGTCTTTGCCTTTTTCAACAATTATCTTCCATGTTAAGCGGAGGCTGAACGTCAGTTTTTTCTTTGCTTTCTTGAACACACTGGGTATGGCCGCAGTAAGGATTCTCGTGGTTTTGTCTGCTGATTCTCTTATGTGTGTCATTGCCACATCCATTCTGTTGGCTGATGTTTCTACTTGTCACGGATCATATATTCTTACTTCTTTGCCTGCTTGGCAATTTTTTATGGGATTCCAGACATCGGGAGTCTTTGATTTTTGGAATTCTAGACGTTTTCTTCAGCTTTGCGTAATTAAGTTACTTCAGACCCTTTTAGTTATTGCTTTCATGATTTGGGGGTCTGAAACAGTGGTCAGCCTAAGACTAATTCCTCCTTCCTTCCTCAGTTCTCCTCCCAGTGCCCTGCGGATTCGGAGGTTGCCAGCGTGGTCTGTGGGAGCAGGCCCTGATCCCAGGCCCTGTGGGTGTTGGGTCCCGTCGGGATGGGTCTCTCCTGGCTTTGGGTAGTTTGTACACTCCTCTGCTGGTCAGCCCCCTCTGAGCGCTCTCTCCAGGGGCCCCCTGACCTCCGACCTGTGACATCACGGCCTTTGCGTCCGGGGCCCTGTGTTTGCGCCGCGCGGGGCGCCTGGGAGCTCCGAGCACTCGGCTGGCCCGCTGCACGGCTCGCCTCCCGTGTCTCCCTCTCTGTGTTTTGGTTGTTTCCGGTGGTTGGGTCGGTCTGCCCCCTGCCACTTCACCGTGTTTGGAGGCAGCTGTCCTGCTTATCGGTTGAGGTCCGTCTGCACCCGTTGACTTCGAATTGGGGAGTGTAATCTGTTACTGTTAGTATCACTGTGAGTGCTCACATTGTCCCAGATTTGGCTTCTGTGACCTTTTGACAGGTCCCTGTTCTCGGAGCTCTCCCTAACACAAGACGTGCCAAGGTCAGCTCGTCCTTTCCCTGCCTGAGCCCCGGGGTCAGCCGCTTCTGCAGGGAGCGCTGGTTCCTTCTAGTGGGAAATGGTATTTAGAGACCAAGCCCTGGACCAGACGTGCCCTTTGCTCTGGAGCACGTATGTGTGCACAGGCGTGTCCGCCCCACACACGTGTACACACACACGTTCCGATTGCAGTCCTGGTGCCTTTCCTTTCCACGTTTGCGACTTCCTTCTCCGAGCAGCCAGGCGCTCCTTGTCCTGCGTATGTCTGCTTACTCGAATAATTGCTGTCACTGAGCGTTCTCTCACCGCTGTCCTGCTCCTCTCCCCCCACAGGTGCCCTCCCCCTGCCCTGGGGCTGACGCTCCCCACAGGACCACTTCCCTCCTCACCTCAGCTGACCCACAACACCCAGATGAGGTCACCCCAACAGGGAGGCCCTCTTTGCCGTCCGGGCCTCTGACACCTCAGCCAGCCCCCAAGCCTTCGTCGTCTCTCTTGGGGTGTCACATCTTGCACTCTGATACCCTTCTTGCCCTGCATGGCTCTGGTTCCCCGGGCGGGGCCACCCTGCACCCTCCCTGCCAGTGGCTTCTTCCTGTATTGGCTTTGCTTTCTGGAGACACCCTTCGCCTCATTGGCTCAGCCTGGGCTCTTCTGAACGGTCACCGGGTCTTTTTCGTAATGTGCGGGGTTTGCTCACTGTTGGAAGCCACGGCCCAGATTATCCACTGCTCATCTCCCCCGGAACCTCGGGGGACTCCGCCCTGCCTGTGTTGCTCTGCGAGGTCTCTGTCCCAAGCACAGTGTCCCGAGAGGGGATGCTGATGTCCCCTCAGGGGGTGTGGCAGCCCCTCCCTGGTTTGTAGACCTGGGAGCCAGGGCTGGACTGGGCAGAGGGTGCCTGGTCCCAGCCCTGTGGCGGCGGCCTATTTCAAAGCGGTCGGGGTGTCTGTGGCCTTTGGTTTCACTCTGCAGGCGTGATGCACTTAGGCCCCTGGCCTGGCAGAGCACCAGCCGCGTGGAGTGGGAGCACCCAGTCCGGGAGCTGCCCTTCTGTGGAGGCTGCGGCGTAGGAACGCCTTCCGGGGCACGTGGAGTCTCAGAAAACCGGTCTTTGCGGGATGGCTTTCCTGTTAATTTTTCAGCAAAAGATCTTTCCAGATTGTATTTGTACGTAATGTAAACTGAGGATACGGAGGTTTTAAAAATCAGAATAAAAATTACGAGTACTGACTTCTGGAACTTTTCACTTACTGATTAAACCAAAGGAGGGGCTGGGTGCAGAATTTGAGGTTTCTTGTTCATGGATCGTTCCCTTTAGCATATTCAAGAGAGACTAAAAAATACGGAGAAAGAATGGGCAGGATAACAAAGAATCTTTCTATTAAAAAAGGGGAAAATCTATGTATTTATAAATAGTAGCTAAAAATTACAGTTTGTCCGATTTGGAAGTGAAGCATGTTGGTTTTAGATTTTTCACTCTGAATTTGCCAAGTGGATTTATGGAGCATAAGGGCAATTATAGACCGTTGCTGATAGCAAGTAAACTTTCTGTGTCTCCGCCTGTCTGTGGAGGGGCTGAGGCCGGCCCATGGGCTTTCTGTGCAGGCCGGCGTGTGCATCTCTGAGTCCGGCGGTGTTGACTTTTTAGGAGCAGGACGGCTCCCCTGTTGGTCCTCGTCAATTGGAATGGCTTTCAGGAAGCCCTAGGTTGTCCTTTTCCCCTGGGTTTGCATCTGAGGCTGCCTCGCCCCCACGTGGCCTGCAAGTGGCATTGGCTTTCGAGGGGTTCTGGGCGCCGGCAGAGGCCTGAGGGGCTGCGGAGGAGGCGCCCGGAGGGGCCGGGCATCCGGCTTCCCGCAGGTGCGCGGCCTCTGGCCTGCAGGTCCCAAGCCGGGTGGTGGTGGGGGGCGCTTAGCCCCATTGACACGGCACTTGCCAGGATGGGACTAATCATGTAGTTGGTGTGCACGGGGCCTTTGGCATGGCAGACCTGAGTTTTGGGTTTTTTTTAATTTTTTTTTTTTTAATGTTTTTTTTTTGAGACAGAGCATGAGCAGGGGAGGGGCAGAGAGAGAGGGAGGCACAGAAGCTGAAGCAGGCTCCAGGCTCTGAGCTGTCAGCACAGAGCCCGACGCGGGGCTCGAACTCATGAACCGTGAGATCACGACCTGAGCCGAAGTCGGACGCTTAACTGACTGAGCCACCCAGGCGCCCCAGACCTGAGTTTTAAAGTCCCAACTTACCCAGTGGACTGTGTTGCCTTGGGCAGCTTACTAGGCTCTCTCTCGGTCTCTTCCTCTGTGACATTGGAACCATCTTCCCTCGGCGTCCCTGGGCCTGCCCAGAGCACCCACAAGGCGCCAGGCTCTGCGTGGAGGGCCCCATCGCGAAGCTGTAAAGTGCGGTGGCCAATGTATTCTCTGTTAGTACACACGTGTTGCTGTTAAAGGGCGTTGATTAACTTTCCTTCACAGTGACTTATTTATTTTTAGGATACTGAAGTGTATAAAGCTACGGTAAAAGACGACCTCACCAAGTGGCAGAATGTTCTGAAAGCTCATAGCTCTGTGGACTGGCTCATAGTGGTAGTTGAAAATGATGCCAAGAAAAAAAACAAAACCAACATCCTTCCCCGAACTTCTATTGTGGACAAAATAAGAAATGATTTTTGTAATAAACAGAGTGACAGGTAAGTGGATCTTTAATTTTACCTCATTGGCAGACCCCTGGGTGATAGAGGTGGCTGGTTTCTGCGTAGGGGTACTTCCTCAGCGAGTGCGTGGGGCGCCTGACACGTCAGCACGTGGGGGCGCTGCACACCGGGTCCCCGCTCATGGAGCTCCCGGTCTGCTGGGTGAAACACGGGCAGCTGTAACCCCCGGCGTGCTGCCCGGTGACCGCGGCGGGAGAGACCGCACAGCGGCTTCCCTTTGAGGATCCGTGGCGCGTGTTGGTGTGGCCGGGGCTTGGGGACACCTTGTGTCCTTGTGTACGGGAGGGTCCCTTAAGCCTGTGGTGCATGTGTTTACCTTCACACCTGTTCGGAGTTCCTAAGAACCAAAATTCTGAAATGCCGACTGTATCTTTAGAAGCTTCAAAAGCGAACCACGAAACTGCGGCGGCCGCTGTGTCGCGTGGACTTCCTTTCCCCGTGCTCGGCTCTGTCTGGCCCTGTTCTGGCTGCCGGGGGTCACTTCCCTCTCGGCGGTGCCACGGCCCCGCCGGGCAGGCTGGCGGACTTCCTGGTGCCTGCTCGACGGTGTGGTCTCACGGCCGGGCGGGCCAGGCGTTGCTTTGCGCCCGCGTTGCCACACCTGTGGTCGCCCCGGTGGCGGGTGCTCAGAGTGGAGCAGGGGGCCGGGCTACGGAGCGAGGGGAGGAGCCCGGGCGGAAACCCCGGGCCCGTGGCCGGAGTACCGACCGACACTGCCACGCGCTCTTAGAATTCCGTGACCGCGTCCAGTGTCAGGGCCCCCCGGTGGATCGACGGTTCTTCAGGGGAAGGAGCCTCTGTGGGCGTCCTTTTTATGTTCCACACAGTTGTGGGCGCTGAGTGATGTTCAGACTTGTTTTGCTTATAGTTTGAGATGAACGTTAGATTGTCAAACTCACGGTTTCTCTTAGAGAAATTTTGTGCCATCTGGACTTGGGGGATTTTTTCCTACAGTCTGTTATTCCTGAGTTAGTTGTCCCAAAGGAATCGGCTTAGCATGTCAGCCAGACCCCAGAACTGAGGATCCTTTCCCTGTGTGGTTCGGCTGTGCAGGCTCACTTGCTCTGGAAAGGGGAGCCGGCTGCCGGGAGGCTGGCAGGGAGTCCAGCTCTGGGCCCCGTCGGGGGGAGGGACGGGCAGCGGGGTGTGGGGCAGCGGAGCCGAGGGGCTCACCGGCGGCCAGGCCACACGGCCTTCCGGTCATGTTTCTTTGGGATTTTATTAAGAACATAAATTGGTAGTAATGGGGCAGATTGGTCTAAGCCTGTGAGATGTTCGAATTCTGTAATTTTTTCAGAGTGCCCATTGACTCCTTTTAAGGCTATGGTGTAATTTTATCTAATTGCTTAAAGTACGTTCCTGCTGAGCCCACTGAAACCTAACTTGTCTTCAGTGACTAATTCTTTGTACATAAAATTCAACTTCCTGAGATTTTCAGCATTTCTCAGTATATAAACATGCCTTCTAACGTTTTGATTTTCATTAATTTGCAAGCTACCTTCAACAAATCTGTTCTTTATTATCTTTTCAGTGAAGAGCTGGGTCCATACCTTCGAATTTGGAAATATCTGTATTGACAGTTGCTGTATTAGCCTGTTTGATTTCTGGCCTTTGGAAACATTGGCCCACCTGGCCCTGCGGTGGCTTTCTGTTTTCTTTAACTTTAATCTTGTGCGCAATTTCTGATTATAAACACTGCACGTTCATTGTAGGATTATTAGAAGAAGCAAAACGAAAATTGATCTTAACTCTTGGTGTTTGGTATGTGTTTTTCAACCTTTTCCTCTCTACGCACGCTTAGACACGGGTAGTGTGTGTGTGTGTGTGTGCGCGCGCGCGCGCGCGCGCGCGCGCACGTGATACACCACGCATTACATTTTGTGTTTGCTTTTTCCGCCTAATGCGTTGTAAAAATGTTCCCGTGAACAATAAATGTATTCCTCCACCATTATCGTCAGTGAGCACGTAACACTCCATAGCAGAGATGGTACTGGAAGTTGTTCACCCAGTCCTCTACTGGACAGATGCGTTACCGCCTGTTATAAACAGCAACTGTAAACATCTTTTGAGCTCGGGTGTTGTGTACGTCCTTAGTTATTTCCTTAGGATAAATCCCTAAAATGAAAAGTGCTTGGCCAAACGATTTGTGCATTTTTCAGGCTTTTGGTAAGTATTTCAGGCGTTTGGTAAAGGGTCAGAGGGCTGTCCCGTTAGCTGTGTTCGCAGCGGCCCCGGTGACTGGTGGAGGCCTGGGCCTCCGGCTCCCTGCCGCCCTGGGCACCGGCCGCCAGCACGCGCCGAGGAGCCCTTCTCCACGCTGGCGCCCGCCGGTCCGGTGAGCTGTTCTGGGCTGGCTCTCTTGAGTTAACCGCCTGGGCTTAGCGCGAACTTCTGAAGCGCAGTTCTTTTTTGTTAGAAAAAGAAAATCTAGAAACTGTGCAAGTTGAAGGCACAATAAGAGAGAGAATGTAACGAACGTTTTGTCTGGTTGGTAAGCAGCGGCTCACGGAAGACGAGGACCATCCGGGCGGTCGGCGTTTGCCGCAGTTTCCTTCCCCATCCACCCTGTGGCTTTAGGGGACAGTCCTGTGTCCGGTCAGGGGTACGTGTCGATGATGGCCCAGGCTGGAGGATGCCTTGAGGATACATGGCCGAACCGATAGACTCTCGCAGCTCATGCAGGGCATAAGACACGTCAGTCCTTCGGGGCTGTAGGAATGAGCCTTGTCTTTCGTGGTAACAGGCCCGTGGGGTGGAGTGACTGGAATGACCAGCTACTGATTCTTAAATTTTCTTCCTGGTACTGGTTGCTCACCTGGGGGATCATCTAGGCCGTGGGCTTCGTGTTTTGGTCCGCTGGTTTGTGATGCCAGAGGTTCAGCCCTTCCTCCAAAGGCTGTGATGGCACACGGAGGCTTAGAATTGGTCCGTTTTGCTCCTTGCTAGTAAATGAGGCAACACATTCACCAAGGAGAAATATTGAAGCTCACAGCATCAGTATTTTAAAATCATTTCTGAGTTCATGTTTATTCATCTTCTTTCTAAATTTTTATCATAAAAGATAAAGAAATCTTATGTTTTCCAACCTGTTAGATGAACACACTGCCTTTTCCAAATCCATTGGAAACTTGTAATTTTGTGCCTTTGGTATTTCCGTGCCACAGATAGTCTTTTTAAAACAAAAACATTTTTTTAATGTTTGTTTCTGATAGAGGCAGAGCACGAGTGGGGGAGGAGCAGAGAGCGAGGGAGACAGAGAATCTGAAGCAGCCTCGAGGCTCCGAGCTGTCAGCACAGAGCCCGACACGGGTCTCAGAGCCACAAACCGTGAGATCACGATCTGAACCGAAGTTGGATGTTAACCGACTGAGTCCCCCCACTCGGTGCCCCCAGATAGACTTTTTGTAGGGAAATTGTATCATACCTACATGTTAAGCCATATTCTTTAAGCTTTTATTTACTGATTACTTCTAAACCCTGCTCTTGAGGAGCTCGCGGCCTAGGGCCCAGGGGGAGAGAGCTATGGAGAGGGAGTGTATGCTGCGCGACACTCACCGCCGGGGTAGTGGGGTCACAGGGCAGCGGGGGAGAGGTTCCGGGAGGACGTGCGTCGGCCGAGCCGGACTTGGAAGGGTGAACGGGAATGTGCTGGATGAAGAGAGAGTAGAGCTCGAGACGTTGGGTGGGCTTGGCTAGGAATAGTGAGAAGCGCTGGGCAGCCGGACCGGGTCAGGCCGCAACGACCCTCGTGTGCCGTGTCAGTAACTCTGAGTGCTGTCCTGTCAGGTACGGGGGACCAGCGACGTTTGTGAAGTGGGCAGTGCGAGTGAGGCTTGGGAGCCGATTGTGTGGGGATCGCCTTACCTTCCAGGGGGCCCTGGAGGCCGGATCTGAGACGACTCATCGTACACCCCCGCCCGCTGCCGCGGTTCTGCAGCACTCGCTGCTCCTGTGGTGCTAAACTAGTTCACGATGAAACCTTCTCCTAATCTGGCTTCTCGGCGTCTGCCTGGTGGTTGCCAGCGGTTAACGAAGGAAGGAAGTAGGGGAGGAAGCAGTTGGGCTGCGTGCTGTGCTCAGAGAGTGTTTTCCAGACCGTCCGTTCGTGTCTCTGCAGGTGTGTCGTGCTCTCCGACCCCTTGAAGGACTCTTCTCGAACTCAGGAATCCTGGAATGCCTTCCTGACCAAACTCAGGACCTCACTTCTTATGTCTTTTACCAAAAACTTGGGCAAGTTTGAGGACGACATGAGGACGTTGAGGGAGAAGAGGACGGAGCCAGGCTGGAGCTTCTGTGACTATTTCATGGTCCAGGTATGGGACTAAGTATAGAACTAGACGCTTCCGTCTTCTCTTCCTTTATAAATAAGGCAGGCTTTTTGTGGTCGCTCGTATCGGCATAGTTTTTAAAACCAAGAGACAAGGTAGTAGCTAACAGATGTTTCCGTCTCTGGGCTCGTGAAGCAGATCAGAGGTGGTCTCCTGGGTCATTCTGCCGTCAGCTCTCCTGCTCAGCATCTAGCCGTTTTCGAGAGGGCCTTGTCCCTCAGAGTGATTTTGATTTTGTTAGTATCTCGGGCCTTCTGGGGTATCCACCATGGAAGTGTCTCAGGCAGAGGGGCCCTCGTCGTGGTGTTGATCCTGAGGACAAAGATGTCTACTGCCTGCATGGCACTGATTACATTAGGGCTCCCCGGGGACATTTATTTCCTCTGTAGCTTTGATTTATTATTATTATTTTTTTAATGTTTATTTATTTTTGACAGACAGAGCATGAGCAGGAGAGGGGCAGGGAGAGAGGGAGACAAAGAATCCGAAGCAGGCTCCAGGCTCTGAATTGTGAGCACAGAGCCCGACGCGGGGCTCAAACTCATAAACCGTGAGACCATGACCTGAGCCGAAGTCGGACGCTCAACCGACTGAGCCACCCAGGTGCCCCTGTAGTTTTGACTTATAATCTGGGGTTCTGATAAAGGCTAGTTTCCAGTGAACCTTTCTAACACTGCAAAGAGTGACAGGAACGTGGCCCTTAGGTTTCCTTATTCTTGTTCACCATGTCGAGACAAAAAAAATTTTCATATTCAAATTGCACTTGTGTGTTAATTACTGAAGAAATAATGCACTTTGAACAAATAAAAGAGCAATTCTGATTAGAAATTTTGACGCTTATCTCTGACTCTATTACTTATGTCTTAGTGGTATTTGGGTGATCGGGCGCGCATGAGGGAATCACGTGTGTTCATGTTCACGGGATGAGTGACCTGTTACCGACCTTTCCGGTGGCCTCGTCACTTTGCCTTTCAAGTGTATCTACACTTGATTTCTAAGAGTTATAAACCCGGAGGGGGAGAATCTAGGTGGACCCAGTGGTGTCGGATTGGACTCTGAGATACCATTGTGAACCCACGGTGGGATGGATGGATGGATGGATGGATGGATGGATGGACGGACGGACGGACGGATGGACAGGTGGATGGATAGATCGGGAATATAGATCCGTGTGTGTGAGGATCGTACGTACGCTTGTATTTCCTCGCCCCGTCCTCTGACAGGGCCTGGAGAAAAGATGACTTCCCGGTAGCGGTAAACCCACTTAGTGCTAATAAGGTCTTAGATTCTAAATTCCGTTCTGAAAACGTGCCAGGGCTTCCGGGAGCAGTGGTTGATTCTCGGGCCGGTGGAGTCCTGCGGGGGCCTCGTGCTGTCAGCTTGGAGCCTGACTTGGGACTCGGACCCACGGCCATGAGATCATGACCTGAGCTGAAAACAAGAGTCGGCGGCTCCACCGACTGACCCCCTGGGCGCGCCCTGCCTGAGCGTCACTCTTAGTGCCGCAGGCTTTTCTCCGTTGTAATCTTTACTGGCTACACGTTGTTTCAAAAAGTCGACTGACGTGTTTGCTTTTTTAAAAACCTTTGTTTGGATCACCAGGAGGAACTGGCCTTCGTATTTGAGATGCTGCAGCAATTCGAAGATGCCCTCGTACAGTATGATGAACTGGACGCCCTGTTTTCTCAGTACGTCGTCAACTTTGGTGCTGGGGGTGAGTAGTGAACTTGTGGAAGCAAACTCGTGTCTCAGCATAGTTTTCCTCACTTTTAAGTAGTCTGCAGGCTGCCATTATTTAGCCATGATTTGTTCCCCCAATAATTAAATCACCGTTTGTTGCTTTATGCAAATTACATTGGATGCATTTTTGTGGTTCTAATAGGAAGTGAGACGAGAATTGAGAATTGGTCGTTTTCATTGTTAGAAGAATCTTAAATAAAAGCATTTAAGAAGAAGGTATTTTTGTTAGGTATAGAGAGGCATCTCTACAACTTACAGCTGCCTAGGTATGCTTCCGATGCGGTGCCTCCTTGCTAGCCTAAGAGCGGGCCTCCTGTACCGTGTTGATAAGTTGTCTTTGTAATATTTGGGTGCTCGTTGCAAACGACACCACTGTAATGAGTGTTCACCGCTCTTTTAAAATTTTAAAGTCTTGAATTATTTTGGAAGTACAAAATGAGCACAGCGAGACCATGTACAGAGAAAAACATTGATCGTTCTCACTGTTTTTTGGTTGATAACTTGCTTTGCTGGAAATGGCATCATACATATCATGTGGACGTTTGTCCGTAGCTTGTCGTGCTTAGTAACAGCCCTCTGCAGGCATCGTCCCAAGTTAGCACATGGGGTTTTGAGCTGTTACTCTCACTAGCTGCATGATGCCGTGCAGTGTTTATCTGAGCGTCCCTCGGTGTGGGACATCTGGGTTGTCCCCAGTCCCGCCGCCACAAACAGTGTGGTGCCAGACATCTTTGTCGGGTGTCCCGAGAGAACCCCGATACGGTGTGTGACGAAAGGAGTGATTTCAGGGAACCGCGGTGTCTGCTAGAAAACCTGTAGGGCGATGAGGTACCGGGACAGCCCGCAGAAGCCCCGGGCACTGGCTTTCTTTTAGAAACGATGAACGCCACCCATTCGTTCTCTCTCAAACCCAAGTTTGGGAGGTTCAGGTTTGGATCTCTTACTTTGCTGACACACAAATGGAAGCATAGCCAGAGCAAAATATTTACTAATTAAATGTAAAAATTTTGAGAAGAGGTAAAATTACATTTTACGTATCCATATCGTACATGTTTAAATATCTTACATATCTCTTTCAGCATATTTCACATAAAATCTTTGCCCTCTTAGTTTTAAAATAAATCTGGGACCAGTTAAAATCCGAAAGTAAGCCTGGACCAAGTTGTGCAGCTCAATGAGAAGACTGTTCATTTTTGTTCACTGATTCAGTGGATGCTTATTGAGAGCTGTGTATGTACCAGGTGCTGTTCTGAACGTAATAGGGAACAAAACAAAACCCCTTCCTTCATGGGGTTGACGAAGGGGAAGCATAAATAACTTACGGTGGGAAAATAAATAGCTTGAAGTCAGACAGTGTGATAATGAGGATAAATAACTTGACGTCAGGCAGTGTAATGGGCGCGGGCCGCAGGAGGGGTTGTGGGTGAAGGGGCAGAGTGTGACGCTAGGTGCTGGGTGATCTCGGACAGTGTGGTCCTGGAGGCCGTCTGAGGAGGCGGCACCGGCACAGAGGCCCGAGTGGAATGTGAGAGGCAGCCAAGGGAATGCTAGGCAGGGGGCCGGCCAAGGGGCCTGCTGGTGGAGGCTCCCGGGGGGGTGGGGGGGGGGCACCTCCCTGAGTGTGCACTTGGACAGCTCTGTATAAATCCCGGTCAGTGAGGGATGCTGTTGTAAGTTGGCACTTGAGATGTTTACTAACGTCAGCGTGCCAACATGGAGTCCTACCCGGTGGGGACATAGCATGAAATGGTATAACCGCTCTCTTTTGGAGTGAGTGAATAGATTGAATTTTTGCCATATGGATTGAATGACTAGTTATCATGGGCTCTTATGCTTACTTTAAGACCGTGTTTGAGTCTGGGGCTGTCCGTGAGAATTGGGGAGCCTCGTTGGAAGGTTTTGACAGGCAAGAATTTTTACCTTCTGCCCCCCACTACTACTCCTTCTTTGTGCCTCCTGTCCTTCCTCTAGGAGCGTGATTTAGGTAGCTGACACGGTTGAGTTAGAGACAGGCGTGAGGCTTAAGGATGGGTGAAAATGGGTGAGGGAGACGGAACAGACGGCACGGTCACGTGAACGGGCTGCTCTCGGCGCCCGGGCAGAGGGGAGCCGGCACAGCGTGCCCCAGCCCAGGCCTCGAGCCTTCTCCCGGAGCTGGCCGAGCGCGGAGCCTGGGCCTCCCTGACCCCGAGCCCGGCAGTCTCCCGTTGCCTCCCGACCTGCTCGTGACCCCCTGGGTGCGGGACGCCGGTGTGCCTCGTGGCCCGGGCGCGCTGCCTTGTGCCTGTCATCAGTTTCCAAGTACCGGGCGGGCCGCAGGCCGTCACTACCCGGTCCGCACGTCTCTAGACTGGTTCCGTGCCAACGCTGAGGGGGCGGACCGGTGGTGAGGGGGCGACCAGTTGTTCAGCTGCCCGTCGGTACCCGGGGTCCCGCAGCCCCGAGCGAGAACCTCGGTGAGGTGAAGTAATGTGTCGTCAGCGCCTTTCATGATGTGTGTCTGTTTAGATGGTGCCAACTGGCTGACTTTTTTCTGCCAGCCGGTGAAGAGCTGGAACGGACTGATCCTCCGAAAGCCCATAGACATGGAGAAGCGGGAGTTGATACAGAGGCAGGAAGCCACCCTGTTGGACCTGCGCAGTTACCTGTTCTCTCGCCAGTGCACCTTGCTCCTCTTCCTGCAGAGGCCGTGGGAGGTGGCCCAGCGCGCCCTGGAGCTGCTGCACGGCTGCGTGCAGGAGCTGAAGCTCCTGGAAGTGAGTCCCCTGTTCCCCGTTTCCCCGCTGCCTCATTGTTCAAACACAGGACTCCGAGCCCCAACACCAGGCATCGAACCGTTGGTGCCTGACGGAAGAGTTTTCTTTTTTTCTGAATGTTCTTAATTTTTAGCGTACCGTTTGTTCCCCTTTACGTGAATTAACCGTTCAAAAGTGTCATTTCCGCTCTCAACGCGGTGGAGTTCGTGTGGCCCGAAGCAAGGTGTTTCTTCATATAAGTTTTTCAGGTGCCTTTGGCTTATTCTGGGGGTCAGGGCCGGGGGGCGGAGGGGGCGGGCTGGTCTTCCCTGAGAAGGAGAGCTCACCTGGCGGACACGCAGTGGACCTCCGTCTTACTGCAGGACCGTCTTTTTGTCTTGCACGTGAACACACGGGTAGCACCGTGAGGGACGCACACCGGCTGTGCCACGTGCGTCAGCAGCACGGAGTCTTGGCCAGGTACGTCGTGAATGCGTGTGCGCATGTGCGGGTGAGTGGGGGAGACCAGGCAGTGAGGCTTGACGCTGTGCGTCGCTAGTGAGGCGTTTGCCTTGAAGGATGGCCTCCCTGCAGGCCCGCTGCGCTCGCCCACGGCCCACGGACCCAGACACGTTGCAGTGAAGTAAAGGGAACTTTATTGACGGTCTCGTGGGGGGTGGGGGGTGGGTCCTCACCTTTTTTGTTTCTTTACCCGGAAAAAGGCACACATGCACATATAGAATCTTGCACACAATTTCAGAGGATTCGTAGACACCCCCACCCCACCCCACCCCACCCCGTTCCCCGGTTAAGAACTAAGTGAGTGTTCGAACTGCATCTTACAAATGAGGAAAGTGGGCCTGGAAATGGTTAGACTTACCCAGTAACACAACCAGTCTCAGCATCAGACCCTCCATGCCAGACTCGCGTTCTTTCTGTCACACCCCTGCCAGCGTGTCGAGGGCCGCAGTTATAAGAGGTCCTGGCGTATAATTGTACTGCATGAGCCGAACCATGGTGGAGTGTCTTTCGTTATACGGTGACTTGGATCCTGTGTATCCTAGAATGCTAAGTAATAGCCTTAACACTTAGTTTGAGTAATCTTAATTGAAACAATTTTTTTTTTACCCAAATTATTTTAGTTGATTTCTAAAGGAGAAATGCTTAGCCTAGCTGAGCCACAAACTCAGGAATGTAAGAATTTGTATCAAATTATTTTTCTTGCCTAGATACCTAATCGAGCAAATGAGGGAAATAGCATTTTCCACCTTGAAATGATACTCTTTTGGCTTCGTCTAACCACATAGACTTGGGTGATCTGCTTTGGCCTCTCCGATCTGACCGTACAGACCAGGGGGCCGTGAGGTAACCGTTCATTAATTGGACACGGCTGTCTGTGTTCGTGTGCCTAGATGTTTCACCTGATTCCGAGATTTTGTCACCTTTAGCGGATGGGGGGAAAGCAGGGTGTGTGGGAGAGGCCACGCAGTTCACGCTCAGTACCTTCAAAGCGATGACCCCAGGAGGGTTATTAGGAAGCACTGTCTACGGCACAGGGCACGGGTGGGAAACCGCGGAGGGTGGTGCAGCCAGTCTCTAGTGCTGGTCCCCCTCCTGTCACAAACCGAAGGATTTAAAAATCTGTCCGAGAGGCTTTCTCTCACCTTAGGAAATTGACTGGTCCCGGCACGGCAGCCAGTCTGGGGGGAGCGGAGACACTGGGAGAGTGGTGAGGGCTGCTGGCCCTGCAGGGAGGGAGCCGGGCCCCTGCGGCCCCGTCCTTACACCTTCTGGAAGCTGGAGGGCGGGGGAGCCTGCGGAAGCGTTAAGTACAGCTCCCCGGATCTGGGAGGGATCTGGGAACACCAGCACAGGGTAGGCATGGGGGGACCATTTCCTCAGATGCCGGCTCCCAGGGGTCCTGGTCCCACCACGGATCCCTTCTTGTCCCGACGCACCAGACGGGGCCAGTGGGCTACACGGGGACGTGCACGGTGGCCCGCTCTTCTGTGGCCCTGCCACCCACCCCAGCTCGTCTCCCGAGCGCTGTGATACTTCTGGCCGTGGCAGGAGTACGCGGAAATGGGGCACCCTTCCGGCTGGAAAGAGGCACGTGAGCAGCAGGTGGCATGGGCTCTGTTCGGAGCCGCTCCTGGCTCGGGGTCGGCAAGTCAGCCGGAAGCGGTAGGATTCTGCAGGCTCTCGTCCTCCCCGTGCAGGTGCCCCGAGGGCTGGGCACACGCTTGGTGTCGTGTTGTGCTCTTCACATCCCTTGTGGTAATGTTTCCACTCCCTTCTTTCCTGAGTAAAGTGGTCATCGTCATCGACCGTTCCTCCGGGGGAGGCCGCCCCCCGCTTTCAATCACGTCGATTGCACTTGGCACCTGTCCGGTTCTGCCGTGTCCTGCTTGTTCTGCGTGGACCACAGCTGGATTCGGGGTGGGGACACACACCCCACCGTCCGCTTTCCCTTTCTCCATGCTAGCGACCCACCTTCTCGTTCCCTCTTCTCCGCGTGCCGGGCCATCCCTCCGCGTCCCCGCCGCACGAGGGCCATGGACAGTAGCTGGGCCCTGGAAGCGTGGCCTGCCGGTTAAACCACGCGGGGCCCAGAGCTGCCGACCTCCTTTGTCGACTCCGCTCGTCCCACGGCTGAGCCTGCGCAGTCCTCACGCAGCACCTGCTCTCACGTGTGGTCAGCCGTCCGCTTGGAGCCGTCCACTGGGAGCTTCCCTTTGTCGCCTGTCCTGTCCCAGCAATTTGGCCATAATCTCGTCATCAGGTGTCCTTGTGAGGGTCGGCTTTGGGGAAGACAGTCTAGCGTAGGCTGGGAGGGGGGGCTCTGGAGCCAGACTGTCTGTGCTTGGGCCCCACCTACCCCTCCCCGCCGAGACCTTGACTCACTTACCCCTCAGAGCTCCCCTTTTCCATCTGTGAGATGGAGGCAGACCCGTAGCTGCCGTTCGGGTGGTGAGGACTCAAGAGGTGACGCTCATCCAGGGAGCAGAGCCGCAGCGCCTGCGTGTGTCAGCCCTTCGGACACAACTTGTCATCTCAGCCTCTCTCTGTAGGTTGGTTTTGGGTGAGGGAGAGCAGTGTTAGGTCCCGAGTAACAGTTTTTCCGTTGGCAGTTACCTAGAAAAGTTTACTCTTAGGGTTTCTTTTAAGTTTTTGTAGAAACTTTCAAAATCCCAAAGACCCCCAAATTATTTACGTTTTCTGTACATTCAATTCTACTCTAAAAAATAGACTCAGTTCCCGGTGTCTGGGATAGCTTTTTGGCGGGGTGTTTCTCGCATCCGTGTCAGTGGCCAGTGCGGAGCTGTGGCTCTGACCCCAGCCGAGGGGGCTTGCGATGGTGCCGTGTGCAGACGGAGAGGCCGGGGACCCGGCCAGCTTGCAGGCTGGGCCCGTGCGTGGCTCTTTTGGGGTTAGGCCGCTTTTGTGAAGTCTGTTAAGCCTAAGTGTTACAGCCTGTTTGTGCATTTCCGATTACGACATTTCTTTAGCAGAAGGCGCTAGTATGTTTGCCTTTGTGATTTGTAAAACATGTCCTCGTAACAACCGCCTGGTTGATTTTAGCCATTGATGTAAAGTATCTTCTTTGAGAGTCGGAGGCCGTGCGGTGGCCAGATGCCGTGGGAGCAAGCCCCCACCTCTGTCATGGGACCTGGCGTCCCACATCACGGGTGCCGGTGAAGAGCCTGGGCCAGCTCTCGTTCAAAATGTGTACAGCTGGGGATTGGGCCTGCCCTGTGAGCTCTGAGGGATCGAGAGGGAGCATCCCTAAAGTATGCCAGTGCTGCGCGAGTTCAGATGACGCTTTCACAGCGTTTCTCTTTTTTTTGTACAACATTGAAGAAGATTTTCTCTCCGTTTACCAAAAGTTGAATATATTCTCTATATAAATTTGGAAGGTAAAGATAAACATACAGAAGAAAATGTCACTGCATGTCCTGACGGCAGGAGGTTTCCTTTCCGGTCTACGGCCTTTCTGTCTACAGAGAAATGGAGTTGTTTAATCAGTCCTATTTTGAACATTTGAATTGCTCAGAATTATTTGCAATTTGTGTCAGCGTGTATTCTCATCCATTTGTCTTTACGTGATGTATTCTTGCAAGTAGACTTGCCCTTTCAAGGACATGTGTTTTTAAAGCTTTTAGTGTGCATTGTAGAACTGCCTTCCAGAAAGATCCTCCCGTTTTTCAGCTAACAGAGCAGTTCCTATTTCCCTGCATTTTTGGTAAGAAAAAAAGTAATAACGTGCAGATATTTTAGTGTTTACCAAATTATGTGAGAATATAAGGAAGATATTTTCTAGAAGGCCGTTATACATTTGTTGCAATGACTGCCCAAATGACTTTTTAAAAAACGTGTCCTCCATGGGGCGCCTGGATGGCTGAGTCGGTGAAGCGTCTGATTTTGGCTCAAGTCGGGATCTCAGGGTACATGGGTTCGAGCCCTACGCAGGGCTCCATGCTGACAGCTCAGAGCCTGGAGCCTGCTTCGGATTCTGTGTCTTCCTCTCTCTCTGCCCTCCCCTGCTCACGCTTTTTCTCTCTGTCTCTCTTTCTCTCTTTCAAAAAATAAACATTAAAAGAAAAGTTATGCATTAAAAAAAAATAATAAAGTAAATAAAAACGTGTCCCCCTCAGTACCGATTTGTCTTTTGTTGGGTTCCGTTCTGATTACGTTCACAGGGTAGGCCAGGAAGGCTCGGGATCCCAGAAGAGTGACCTGGTCTAGAGACTGGCCGGAGCCATGCACAAGAGGCCAGTCATGGCCAGTCTGCCGGTTTGTGAGCGGGGGCCACGTGTGCTAGAAGCTTCCACATTAAACTGGATGGAACAGAAAAGGCGTGCCTTCCAGGCTGGTCCCTAGGATTGGTACCCCGAGGTTCGGGCTCAGCAGAGGGCAGAAGCAGAGGTGGGGCTGAGGGGTGTAGCTCCGGGTCGTTGAGTGTGTGCTGCTCCAGGCGCTCCGCGGGGCCCCTTCGTGGACAGGTGGAGTTGTTGCGTGACCGTGAGCCACGTGGACCTGAGCTGGCCGAGCAGCAGGGGCGGACGGGAGGACAGGTAAATGCCAGAGGTGTTGCCGAGGAAGAACCAGTGAGGGTTGGTGGCTCTCGGGAAAAGAGAAGAGGGGCTGCCAAGAGTCCTTCGGGAATCCGTCGATGGCTGCAGGGCACGGGGGTAAACACGGGGTTGGGGGTAGGGCGCGCAGATGAGGAAGAACTCGGGAGACCCGCGCCCGAGGGCACTGAGCCAGCCAGGTGAGCAGAGCATCAGAGATCGGTGTCGCCAGGCGGTCGGGGCGGGAGGAGTGTCAAGGCCGCAGAGGCCGCAGCTCTGCACGGCTGCTTCAGTTCAGTTCGGCAAACCCAACTGGCGCCTGCTGTATGCTAGGGAAGATTTCTAGAGGTGGCCTTGTACGAGCTGGGTTGAAAAAGACTCTTCCATTCAGCAGGCACTCCTTGAGCACCCGGGCTGTGCCGGGCAAGCGTTGTTCTGGGCGCTGCATTTTCAGCAGAGAACAGGGTAGACCAAACCCCATCCCTGGGAGCCTGCTTTCAATAGAAGGAGTAGGCCGAGTGAGAATTTGCCAGGCGGATGTGGCCCATGGCGGCAGATTCGAGCACGTGTGAGGCAGAGAAAGTTTTACTGAAGGAACTCGAAAGGAGCTCAGTCTTGCTGGAACTTAAGGGACGAGGCAGGCCTTGTCGGGAAGGCTGCAGAGGTACTAGAAGCTGGGTTTTGAGGAGATTATGGAAGTATTTGTATGTCATCCTGAAGCCTGGGCTTTGTTCCATAGTGTGGTAAGGAGTCGCTGCGGAGCCATGGAAGGTGAGGGACCTGGTGGGGCAGAGGGCAGAGGGAGGCCAGCGATTAGATGGAGCGGGGAGGAGAGCCAGGGACTGAGGGCGTAATCCGGTGGGGAGGACAGGGTTCTGAACTAGAGCACTTGGGGCACATTTAAAAAAAAATTTTTTTTGAGTTTGAGAGAGAGAGAGAGCGAGCGAGCACATGAGCGGAAAAGGGGCAGAGAGAGAGAGAATCTCAAGCAGCCTCCGTGCTCTTAGTGCAGAGCCCAACACGGGGCTCCAACCCACGAACCGTGAGATCATGACCTGAGCCGAAATCAAGCATCGTTTAACTGACTGAGCCACCCAGGTGATCCCATCGGGGCACATTTTATTTGTTTATTTATGTTTATTTTTGAGAGAGAGAGAGAGAGAGAGAGAGAGAGAGAGAGAGAGAGAGACTGTGTGAGTGGAGGAGGGGCAGAGAGAGAGGGAGACACAGAATCCGAAGCAGGCTCCAGGCTCTGAGCTGTCAGTGTGGAGCCCTGCATGGGGCTCAACTCAAGAACCGTGAGATCACGATCTGAGCCGAAGCCAGACGTTTAACCGACTGAGCCACCCAGGCGCCCCTGGGGTATATTTTAAATAAATGGATTCAAGAAAAGTTATTCTGTGTGTCTACTAAATACATGTGGAGATAAATCTTGATCTCCTACCGCACACAAGTAATCCCGGGTGGAGTTTTGGTCTAAGCACGAAAGGTGAAACAAGGGAGCTTCTGGAAGATAACATGGGAGAACGTCTCCATGACCTGGAGGCCGGCAGGTATTTCTTACCCAGGACTGCAGAAGAGTGACAGGCCGGACTGCACGGAGATCACAACTTCTCTCCTACGTGCGTGTGAACGCCCAGCATCGAGTGAGTGAAGAGGCCGCGGAGTTAAACCCCGCGGGTTATGCGGTCAGGACCGGCTCTGGCCCGGGTGCAGAGCCCCTGCAAATCAGCGAAAAAAGACTGACAGATCAGTAGAAAAATAGGCCGAAGAAGATACCCAAATGGCCGAAAAGCATACGGAGAGGTACTTCATCTCCTTCATCACAGTGAAAGCAGACTGGTGGCAGAGAGATGCCCACACGTGGCCGGGTGGGACCCGGTGCCTCCCTGGGGAGGGCTGTGCTGTGCGGCAGTGCCTGCCAGGGCGAAACACACGCGCACCCCGGGACCCAGCCGGCCGCCCCCGGCGTCTGCACACACATGGACGCACGGACACACGGACGTGCGTGCCCCAGGAGATGAGTGCAGAAATGCTCGTGGTAGCAGGATTCGGAATTGCCGGAAACAAAGTCACCCGGATGTCCGTCATGTACAAGGGACACAGTCGTGGTCTGTTTGGGCAGTGGACTAGCAGACAGCAGCGAAAACAGATCGGCTTGGACACGGGAGCAAAACAAGTCACACGCGGAGGAATATGTACTTTTTAAATCCGTGTGTACAACGTTCAAATTAAGCAAAAGCAGTCTGTTGTGAAGCGTCTAACCAGGGATGGGTTTGCAAAGGGGATGGCAACCGGTGGGGCTGGCGGGGGGTCGGGGGAGGGGGGGGGGACACTGCACGTGTGATTCTCCAGCAGGGGGTGGGCACACTGGGGTGCTTAGGATGCTATGTTTTTAGTGTTTGGTCTTAGAAAAAAATGTAAGTTTAACAAGAATAAAAAGAATGCCTTTAACTTGAGGCTTAGAAAATGGTAAAACAGCTCTTGGGTTAGTAATAACAGCGGTACAAGGAAAGGGGGGACTTTAGGAAACTAAAGAAGAAACACAGGTGTCCCCGATTTTCCCAAGTTTGCTTTACAAAGGGCTTGTCTCGGTACCTGTTCTCACCGACCAGGAGAAGTCTCGGAGAGGCTTCCTGCTTTTAGGGAAGAAAACGTGAGAAGCATCCAGTCTGTTCTGCAGGGGCCGTAGCCGAGGCGGCGTGCACCTGCGCGGCCCCGGGACCTGCGCGCAGCTCCGCAGCCTCCAGCCACCGCAGCTCTGACCCGTGTCCCTGAGCGCCGGGCTTGATCGCGACCGATTTTGTGCACGTTAGCGAAACGGGTCCCGGGGAGCAGAAGAGCCTAAGAGGTGGTTTTGGGGTCTGGAAACGCTCGAAAACTTTTCCATGTAAATTAGAGGTAACTGCGTGTTCACTTTATGCCGTTTAGGACTTGCCGAAGGCTTCATGGGAACGCTGTGCCTGCGGATAGTGGGTGACACCTGTATTAAGAAATCAGTTTTAAAAGTCTGTCGTTTACAAAAGAGGTTCTCCAGAAGGCCCAGAAGTCTGTGGACAGGTGGTCAGCATCCTTCTTGTTCCATCCTCGTCAAGAGCTGCTGAGCCCACCGCCCGGTTCCAAGTGACACAAAGAGCTGTGGCAGGCTCGCCTTCAGCAGAGGAGAGGCTCATCTTTGCTGGGTTTGGGCAGCGTGGGGTTGGGGGGCTGTGGGTTTCGGGGGGCTGTCGCCACCTGGGTGAGTCCTGTGGCACACTCGAGTGTTTGTTGACGCACGTGTGTCCCGCAGGGGCCGCCACACCCAGACCGGCCTGCAGAGGCGAGCGGGGTTGTTTGAGTGGGTTTAGAACTGGATCTCGTGGAGACTTGCTGCCGTGGCTGTAAACAAGCCCTCTTTCCCAGAGTTCGTGGGACTTTGGAACAATTCTCAAGCTGTACCACAGTGGACGGAAAGAACGTTTAGAAAAGACTGAAGACACCAGACAAAAATTGGAACTCGCACGTGCTGATACAAGTGCGAATGTGTCCAGCCGCTTTGGAAAACTTTTTGTCACTGTCTGCTCAAGCTGCAACCCGCGCCTGTCCGTGGACTCAGCAATCCCAGATTCCTAGGTACGTGCCAAGAAAAATGAGTTCCGCCGAAAGACAGTAGGAGCTTGTGAACTAGCAGGAGGGCCTGACCTTGGCTGACGTCCTGGCTTGGGTTCCCTGGAACGGATGGAGCTGGTGCAGTTGTGTTCCAGACAGCCTGGCTTAGGACCGGGTCACCAGTCGCCTGGACTGGGAGATGACAGACGTCTGATGGGGGAGCCCGTGTTCTCAGCCCCCCTTGATGGCGGCTCTTGTAACCGCCCCTTGATGTACCCGTGCAGCTGTTACCAGAGACCGTGGCTCCCGTGGGCCGTGAGGCATCCTGAGAGACCCGGTGTTGATCTCTCCTCCTTGCCCTGATGCCACAGGGATCCCTGCAGGAGAGGGGCACCTGATCCTGCCGCCTTCTCCTCCCGTGTGGATTGGTTCCGCGGCTTGGGGGTCTCCCGAGTCTGAGAAGGCTGCTCCCCTAGAGAGGCGGGCAGCACTACCAAGAGTTTTGCCCGTAGTAGCCAAACCCCGGAAACCACCCAGAGGCCTGTGGACAGGTGGATGGACGCATACGTTGTGGCGGATCCGTGGGAAGGTGTACGGCCCAGCGGTAGGAACAGGCCTCTGACAAGCCTGGCAAGGTGGGATTGCACCGTTCCGTCCGTTCCGTGTGATTCCGCTCATGGGAAGGGCAGCAATCAGGCAGAAGTCACGGGTGGCGACAGAGGACGGAAAGGGGTTCCTCTTGGGGTGGGCGTTGACCGGGAAGAGGGCCTCGAGGGGACCTTCTAAGGTAACGCAAGTGGTCAGTTCTCGATTTGAGTGCTGCTTATATTTGTACAACTTCACGGAGCTCTAAACTTAGGATTTGTATCCTTCACACATCTCCCCGTATGAGTTTGTAACTTAGTTTTTTAAACCAATGAGGAAAGTATGGCTACAATTATACTTTACGCGAAGTTTGTTTCACGAGTGTTTCTGGAGGTCTTAGATGAGCCACTTCTGAAGTCCTGGCTGCCGGAGCCCAGCTCTGTCAGCCCCGGAGATGTGTTGAGAAGCATGCAGAGAGTTGCTGGTCCCTTTGGGGTGTTTAGTTGGGATTTGCTTGGGAGCCAAGAAGGACGGACACACGTAAGTAGCAGGGCGAGAGGCCGGTGCACCTCGAAGCCCGAGAGCAGGGGGTGCGGTGAGGTGCCGCGGGCCGTGCCGATTAACGCGCACGTGTCCCCCAGGAGGAGCTTCCACGGAAGAGGGCGTGTGCCGGGAAGCGCCAGGAGCTGCGGTCACCTCTGCGAAGGGAGCCAGTGAGAGCGCTGAGGTTACCGAGCGGACCTGCGGGAGCCAGGGGAGGGGCCGGCTGGGGGGCACCCGTTCCAGTCCCGGAACAAGCACCGGGTCCCGGTAGTAGAGCGCCTCCCCTTGGTTCCTGTGCGGCACCTGCTGGCTGGGTCGCTCTGCTGGCTCTGGCCTCCGCCGCGGCGCAGGTCGAAGCTCCAGCAGCGGCCGGTGGCTGCCACGAGTGCCGCCCCGTTTACCCCCAGAAAAGCTGCCGCTCACTGACTCTGCTGCTTTCTCTTACACACTGCTTTCCAGAGGGCGGTGCTTGCTCCTTGCAGAAAAGAAAGATGCCAGGAACATACCTATTCCACGGTCTTTCCGTGAACTAAAACCTTCATATTGCGGCGTGTGCCTCTTTAGGGTCTGCACGCGCACACGGGTGCCCTCTGGGTGCCTCACTCTCAGGTTCTTGGCCACTTTCGCTCCTCCCAGCAGGTGCTCCGATCCCGGAAACCTGCCAGCCCACACCTGGCCCTTCTCAGTGTCCATTGCCCCATGGCCCCTCCTAGTGCTCCCCCTGCTCCCCTGCAGCCCTTCTCGGTGCTCCCCTGCCCACATGTTCTCTCTCAGAGCTCCCCCGTGCACCCCTCACTGTGGTCCCTGCCATGGTCCCCCCAAGTGCTCCTCCCTGCAGCCCCTCCCGGTGCTCCCCGTATGGCCCCTCCTGGTGGTCCCCCCACACGGCCCTGTCAGTGCCCTCTTTAGCAGCCCCTCTCAGTGCTCCCCGCCACGGTCCCTTCAGGTGCTTCCCTCCCAAGGCTCTCCCTGTGCTCTTCCCTGCGGCAGCTGCCTGCTGTGACGAGTGGGGTTTCCCTTTCCCTCTCTGGGTTCGTCCGAATCAGAAGCACTGTGCGCAGCCTTGATACGTGCGCTTTATTCTCGCGGGCAAGTAACCAGTGTGTGCCCGAGGAGAGGTGGCGTTCAGCAGAAGTTTCCACAGAACGGCTGCCTGTGGTCGCAGGGTCTTGGAAGGTGACAGTACCCAGGACGTGTGGCACCTAGTTCGCGGGAGGGCCCGCTGAGCTGAGTCAGCTGACTGAGAGCCCACCCCGGTTTGACTGGGGAGGGAGGGACGTGCCCCATCAGGCTCCCGGGCTGTGTCCTGCTGACAGTTCTTCTGCGCGTCCCTGCGTGTGGTCCGTTGTCTCTGCCAGGTTTTCTCCTCAAACATCTAAATGGTTCAGCTCGTTTTGCAGAGACGGGGCAATTTGGCTTTTACAGGACCATGAAGCGGCACCCTAGTTCCTTCTAGTTGGTTCCGGGTCCTTTTATTTGTGCTCGGGGTGTGTCGAAGGAGGCTTTTTGTCAGCGTTAGCAGCTTCCCCCGTCACCTGGTGTAGAATTATCTCTGACGTTCCCATTTTTGAATAGTTCATATTAACGTATCTCAGCAAACTGGGATACCAGATGTAAGATCCCTCATGACATTAGCGCCGCCAAGAAAACGGTCGGTCCTGTCAACTTTATGTGTTAAGATGCCATTGACGGGAGACACATTCCTATTTCAGAGGTGCTTAAGTGTGGGAAAAAGTGCGTCTCAGAATTGGTTCTGTGCAGTTGATGGTTTTTTGTGTATGTGGTAATGTAATATTTATCTTACTGGTCCTTTAATGGAGAGGCTCAAATACACACAACAGTCGAGAGAATAATGTGACGAACTTCTGGGTGACCCGTCCCCAGCCGCAGCAGACGACCGTTCTCTTGTTTCATCCGTGTCCCTGCCCGCTTTCCCCTGCATTATTTTTAGGCAGATCTTAGACATCATGTTTTAATTGTGGGTAGTCATTCACTGTGTATCTCGAGGCAGCAAGAGTTCTTTTTAACAAACACAATGACACCTGAGAAGATTACCACGTTGTATAATTCCCGAGTGTCACCTGACAGCTACTCGATGTTCGCATCTCACGTATGGAGCGTGATCTTTCTGAAATGGGGCCCAGTGCTCGTGTGAGGTCCTGGCCTCTGCCCTTTGTCATGTGGCCTCTTCAGACCTAGAGTGAGTGCTGACAGTCCCCCCCTTTTTGTGGGCTTCTTTTCTTAATGATCTTTCCAGAATATATTATTGAACGTTCTATCCCTGCCCGGTCTCTCCTGTCGTTGGAAATATAAAACCAAATACCGTGTTTGGACGTAGATCACCCCTCCCCTCTCCATAAGCGAGCCGATGGGATTATTGTTCCGTCCCTTCTCTCCCCTGATGGTTTTGCAGATGGCGGCCCGTTATTTGGGCCGCTGCTCGAAGGGGCGCACTAGGACGTGGGGGTTCCGGTGCCTTCCCTGGGCGCTGTCCTCACGGCCACACTTACACCCTCCAGGTCTCTGTCCCGCCTGGCGCTCTGGACTGCTGGGTGTTCCTGAGCTGTCTGGAGGTGCTGCAGAGGATAGAAGGTTGTTGTGACCGGGCACAGATCGACTCGAACATTGCCCACACTGTGGGCCTATGGAGCTATGCCACCGAGAAGGTAACCGTGCCAGATGCAGATGTGGGCGTTGTTCGTGGGCCGTGCGCCTGGGGCGGACGGGCGGAGGGAGCCGTTTGGAGAAGCGTCCACGGGGTCACGGCACGGGCCGTTCTGGTTACTTCAGGGCGTGTCTGGGAGCAGGGATGCTCCAGATGGCTCCCTGACTGCTGAAGATGTTCCATGCCAGGAATTGGGGGAGGGGGTACAAAGAAGGGTGAGCCGGAAGTGTGTAGCAACGCAAGTGGCTTCTGCGTGAGTGACCGACGGTCACCGCGTGTGTGCAGAGGATGGCCTGCTGGCGTCAGGGTGGCCGGGCGCGGACCGGGCGGGAGGCCTGGGGAGGCTCAGGACGGTGTGGGTCGGTTAGTGGCGTAAGCTCAGAACTGCCGGCCTCGGAATCACTCAGGATTCTTGCACACGGCTGTGAATCCGAGCTGGTCCCAGTAAGATACGTTTTTATATGCAGATAAGAATTATTTGGATAGGAAGGCTAAATTTCTTCTGGGATTTAGTTAGATTTTAATTTGTGTATTCAAACTCATAAATTCTCCGCTGATCACTTCTGTACATAACGGAAAATGGTGGGTTTATCTCAACAGCTCAAGTCCTTGGGCTATCTGTGCGGACTTGTGTCGGAAAAAGGACCTGACTCAGAGGACCTCAACAGGACAGTTGACCTTCTGGCAGGTTTGGGAGCTGAGCGACCCGAAACAGGTACTTCTGGACGTGTGTCTGTGCACTGGCACAGTGGACAGGGACGAGGACGTGGCTCGCATCTTGCCACGTTTAACTCATATTCTGACGGTGTAATTGCTCCCATTTGGGAGATTGTGCTCCTTGTTAGCCGACCAGGTTAACACACAGAGTGTTTTACCATTTAACAGTGTCAAGAAACGTTAGAGATGGCGTAAGAAATTGGAAGGATTTTAAAAAACGTTTCTGAGTTTCTCATTAGGCTTGAATGAGCGGATCATGACTTCTTACAGCCTGTGTGGAGTCAAAATGCACCAGTCTCCCTCTGAATTAACAGGGGGCCTAGTTTCCTAACAGTATGGCCAGAGAAATCCTTTTACTCGGTAAACTACTCCTAGGTCATAAAGCCCTTTGAAAGGAGCCTTCCCGATTCTTGGAGGTGTGAACTGAGACCTAGAGTGTGATTTAGCCAAAGCCTTGCTGAGGTCCGGCCCGCGGGCAGACCGAAAGTATCCGGCGGGCCGTGCGGTGTTCACATTCCATGGTGACCACTTGGGTGAGACCACTTCCGATCGTTGTGGAAGTGATGGAATTAAAAACTCTGGTCTCAGTCAAGAATGAAACACCACGTGAAGGGTTGCAGACTATTTCGTGACCGTATTGCTTGGACAAGCACGGAAGTGGGGATGGAGTTCTGGGGGGCACGGCTGTTTGTGGGTCCACAGGCAGCAGATGCAGGTGAGTGCCTCTCCCCGTGGCATTTGAGGGTGACTGTAGACTCACGACGGGTCCGAGGATGTGTGTAGGAATGCAAGTGGCTTCTGCGTAAGTGACTGACGGTCACCCCGTGTGTGCAGAGGATGGCCTGCTGGGGTCAGGGTGGCCGGGCGCAGACTGGGCAGGAGCCCTTGAGAGCTCAGGACAATGCGGGTTGGTTAGTTAGAACTGCCAGGCTCAGAATCACTCAGAATTCTTACACACAGGTATGGATGAATAAGGATGAAAAAGGACTGAGGGTAAATAAGGACTCTTATTTCTTTTTAAGCCAACACAGCTCAGAGTCCTTATAAGAAGCTCAAAGAAGCATTATCATCAGTAGAAGCTTTTGAAAAACACTACTTAGTAAGTATTACAAATGATACCTGTCTACCCACGGCCCAAGGCTGTCTCCAGAAGGCTCTGTTGACCTTGGGGCTGAGAATGGGATAGTGTTCGGGACCTCCTCCTTGTGGGCCTTTTCCACTTCTTGGTGGGTGCCCTAGGGAGCTATGGGTGACACCCAGGATAGTTGCTGTTCGTTAAATGTGCATTGGTATCCATGGTGCCATAATTAGGCATAAAAGCATCTTTGGATGTTTATGATTTTGTTCAGAGTGATACTGCGCGTTCAATAGAAATTGTAAGAAAGGCTAATGAATGGTTTTGTGCATACCAGAAAATACGGTAGACTTGAACAAATCTATTGTGCTTCATTTTAAAAGATTTCGATTTGGAGAGACCGTAGGAAGCGCAGTGTAGGTAGGAGCTCGGTGGGCCAGCCGGACTCCTGACTTGCAGGTAACTTGGGAGCATTTGATAGAGCGTTTTTGTCCCTATTGTCCAGAAAGTGAGAAAAACACTAAAAATGTTACCCTATAAGGAAAGTACTTTGAGAAGTTAAATATTCTCTGCCTGCTGAGTTCCGATTTCTTTTATCATTAGGCTTCATGATTTATGTACAAGTTAACGACTTTGCGTAAATCACACATTACATAAAAAACTCAGCACAAAAATAGATGTAAAGTAAACAATGATGTTGTTAACAACGAAGTCTTTTGCTTCAGTGCTGGGTAGATACGTGGGGGGTTGCCTAGTGATCAACTACGGGCTCATGCGGATTTCCGCTTTCCCGCAGGATCTGTCCCACGCGGCCATCGAAATGCACACGAGCATCGGAAGGCTCCGGTCTGCTAAGTTTGTTGGGAAGGACCTGGCAGAGTTTTACATGTAATTGAATTTGAAATTTTCTTTGAGTTTCAGACATTTCACGCATGTACTAAGAATGTCAGGTACGGGGTTAATACGAAGCGTACATAAATGCGTAGAATGAAAAATGTAGGATATGTCAACCGATCATTATCAGGTGTTTTTTTCTATTTCTTCTAAAAACCAAATGGAGAGATTTCTCAGCCTGTTACTCTTAATATCTGTGTTTCTTTGTGATCTCTCTGTGATCTTTGTGTTTCTTTAATTAAATTAGTGTAATGTAACTATATACGCAGGTGGTATACGTAACATCTATGGTATGTAATAATTTTACTTAATGAAAGAGTTATGAGGAAATGGTTACAAATCTATATCCAATGGCATAAACTGGGATACTGATTCGTAAGTATTTTGTTACATAGCATTTTCCCTAGTTACCTCAGTTGTCTTCTGGGAAGATGGACAGCCTCGAGGTCAGTGATGTCAACGTCCAGGAGAGTGGGGTGCTCGTGGCGGGTTGAGGGGCGGTGTGCCTGGTGCAGACTAGCGCCAGCTTTGGAGTCGAGAAGACTCCGCGGATTTCTCACGTGGCTGATGAAATCGGCCCTTCGAGGAGCTGGCGGTGTGCTTGCTATTTGAGCCCTGGAGAGGGATGTAAATCCTAAGGGAAAAGACGGTTAAGTTCGCTTAAATGTGTGTTTGAGATGCTATCTTGAAATCTGTCATTAATAAAGTAATTTTATTAGCCGAAACCAGAAAAGATAACTTACTTTCACCGATTAAAGTGGCCGCAGAGGGCTTTGTAAATCGTCTGAGGGAACTTCCTAGTTTTCCACACGCGCTCGTAGCCTCTAGCCAGTCACACACCTGAGGACAGGGCTAGAGTGTGGCACTCCTGAGCCTCCATCTCGTAAATCTGAGGAGTGAGTTTTTAGTCGTTGGAGCGAAGAGGCCGCCCCCTCGGATGCTGTGAGCCGAGCCCCCCCGGACACTGGCTCTGGCGAGGCCGGGAGCTCCAGCGGGCTGGCGCTGGTCCGCCCAGAGGCTCGGCTCCCGGCCCCCGCTTGCCGCAGGCTCGCTGGGGGGCCGCTGGCCTCCGTGTCCGGGGGCTGAGCACTGGCCTGTAGACTGCCTGCTCTAGAACATGAGAATCTTTGGCTAGAGATAGTAACTGAAGAAGTATTAAAGGTTCTGACCCCTTTGAAACACGGGGACGTAGGAATACCGACGTGCGTCGTTTGATAGCTTGCAAATTTATGTGATTTGAGAATTTGAGAACCTTACTTCTTCAAGAGTAGGCTAGTCAACACTGGAAGGTCTCCCAAGGGTGCCTAGAGTGGACGAGTGCTTGTTCTGTGCTGGCCTTTGTCTAGTGAGCTCAGGAGAGCCCGGACCCTCCAGGGAAGGACGGGGGGTCCGTGTCGTCACCGAGGCTTTGGCAAGCTCTCCTCAGTTGTGCCCTGTTCTACTCTAAACATCTTGAAGGTTTAAACTGGGACTGGAAGATCCTCTTGGGCGATGTGTGTTGCTATTTAAATTCTTCCGGGTTCTCTGTAAATCTCTGAGGCCTGGCGAGGGCCGTTTGCCCGAGTTTCAGAGCCTATCCGAGCTCCCTCTCAGTCGGGCTGTACGGACCGCTTCTGCGTGTGCCCGTCTTTAGCAGGTGCTGTGGCACCGACGCGGGTGGACGCGGGCGTCCGCGCTTCCTGGCCAACCAGCCGCGTCCCCGTGGATGAGTCCTTCACCTCGCCTCGCCCTTGGCCTTCCCACGCGTCCTGCTCCCGTGGGGAGCGCCAGAGAGGGACTTAGATGGCACAGGGTCGGTGCGGAGGGCGGCGGGCAGGGCGGGATTGTCATGAACCATGACGAAAGCTTCTGTGTGTTGATTTGCAAGGAGGAAAAAGTCTCCACAGAAGGCGGAAGTGTACCTTCAGGGAGCACTGAAGAACTACCTGGCTGAGGGCTGGGCGCTGCCCATCACTCACACGAGGAAGCAACTCGCCGAGTGTCAGAAACACCTTGGACAGACCGAAAAGTATCCTTTGGGTTTAATATTCCCCGCGAAATAGGAGACTTGCTTTCTGTCCGTACGAGCAGCGGGGCCCACGGTGAGCGTTTGGCAGACACCCAACGGCGAAGAGAGGAGAAGCCCGCCTCGTGCTCACGGACCGGGCCGCCTGTAAGTTAGGGGCCTAGTCGGCACATCTCACGTCTGTCCTGGAGCTCCAGATAATGTAGGCCCCGAGGAGACTCCGCGCCGGGCTACACGCGGAGGCCCTGGGGACCGGGAGCCCCTGGTGCCGGTGCCGCTGGGGGAGTGGGGCCTCTTCTCAGATCCTTGACTCTCCTCCAGCTACCTTCAGACCAGTAGCCTTTTGGCCAGCGATCACCACCTGACTGAGGACGAACGGAAGCACTTCTGCCGGGAGATACTCAGCTTTGCCAGCCGACAGACGGACAGCCCAGGTCAGACCCGCTCTTTGCGGGGAGGGGCGGGGGGTGCTTTCAAGAACCTCACTTTTGAAAACCCGCTTCGCGCTGAAGCAGAGTTGGCGCACGGCGTTCTAGTAGTTTCGGTGTGGGCGTGGCGATTCAGCGGTTCTCTGCGCGCTCCGTGCTCGTCACAAGTGTGCTCTTCATCCCCACCCCTCCCGCCTCCCTTCTGGTGACCACCAGTGTGTTCTGTATTTAAGAGGTCTTTGTCTCTTTCCCGTTTGTTCGTTTTGTTTCCTCCTTTTTATTTTGAGAGAGAGAGAGAGAGAGAGAGAGAGCATGAGCAGGGGAGGGGCAGAGAGAGAGGGGGAGAGAGAAGCCCAAGCAGGCTCCGCGCTGTCAGCATAGAGCCCGATGTGGGGCTCGAACCCACGAACCGTGAGATCGTGACCTGAGCCGAGATCAAGAGTCAGACGCGAAACCGACTGAGCCACCCAGGCGCCCCTGTTCTGTTTCTTAAATTCCACATATGAGTGAAGTTGTGGTATTTGTCTCATTTCTTTCTGACAGATACTCAACTTGACCAGCTGACAGCCCTGGTCAGACTCACTTTTAAAACTTCTCTTGTGAAAACTTTCAAATACTGTAGGAAAGCAAAAAAATAACACAGTATATAACACAGGCTACCCACCTAGATTCAGCAGCTGTTAACTTTTGCCGTGTGGCAAACATGTATCTGTACCTTTCTTTCTACTGAACTTGGCAGTGACTCCAGATCACATGACACACTTTACCCTGAAACTGCTTAGGGTGGCCTTCTGAAATCAAGGGTGCCCCCAGCCACCCAAAGAACAAGGTTCTGACTTCAGCTACTAAGTGGTCTATATTCAAATCTTCCTCAATGGTGCAAAAGAAATGTTTTTATAAAGTATTTTTAGTAGAGTCCAGTCAGGGATCACAAATTGCATTTGATTGTTATATCTCACTTCTCTTTTAATTACTTTTTACTTTTTTATTTTTTGAGGGAGAGAGAAAGCGTCAGCAGGGAGAGGGGCAGAGGGAGAGAGAATCTCAAGCCGGCTCCGCGCTGTGCGTGCAGAGCCCGACACGGGCTTGATCTCGCAATTGTGAGCGCGTGACCTGAGCCAAAATCGAGTTGGATGCTCAACCAACTGAGCCGTCAGATGCCTCACTTCTTTTTTAATTTAGAACAGTTCTTCCCATCTCTTTTCCTTTTTTTAATATGCTGTTTTTAATATACTAGCTCTATTGAGATACAATTCACCCATTTGCAGTGTACAATTCAGTGGCTTGTAGAACATTCATAGATACGCACGGCCATCGCCACAGTGAATTCTAGAACATTTTTGTCTCCCCCAAAAGAAGCCTCATACTTATTTGTCCCAGCCTTCCTCCTCCCCCCACCCCTGGCAACCACTGATCCACTTTCTATCTCTGTAGATGCCCATTCTGAGTATTTCACGTAAATGGAGCAACCACACGTGGTCCTTTGTGACTGGCTCATGTCCCTGCGCGTCACGTTTTTAGCACTCATCCATGTCGCAGCCCGTGTCGGTGCTTCCTTCCTTTTTGTGGCTGAAAGTAGTCCTTGTATGGATGGACCGCACTCTGTTTATCCCTTTGTCCACTGTGTGACATCTGGGTTGTAAGATGCTGACCTTTTAAGGGCATCGAGCCCGTTGTCTCACAGGCTCCCCACCTTGTGGAATTTGTTGAGTGTTTGCTCAAGGGAGCATCACCCAGGAAGGTAGGTCTGAAAGGCTTAGATTTAGGCCAGAGATTCGGCAGATCCATTTCTTAAGTGGTGCTGTGTGGTGAGGTTAAATTTATTGTAACATTTAGCTCCTCGTGTTTAGTTTTTCAAGAAGAGTGCTCATTTAAGATAGTTACTGCCTTAGTCCACTTAGACTGCCATAGCAAAATGCCTCACACCAGATGCTTAAACAACAGACATTGTTTCTTGCAGTTCTGGAGGCTGGACGTCCAAGGTCAGGGTGCCAGCAAGGTTGGTTTCTGATGAGGCTTGTCTTCCTGACGTGTCTTTACGTGGCAACAGGAGAGACAGAAGTGGGGTGGGAGGGGCAGGGCGGAGAGGGGGGAGGGGGGAGGGGGAGGGAGGGGGAGCGCTCGCTCTACTGTCTCCTGATAAAGACACTAACGCTTCATGACCTCATCCAAACCTCATCATCTCCTAAAGGGCCCCTGTCCACATACCATTGTACTGGGGGCTAGGACTTCCACTTAAAAAGGGGGACCACAGTGGGACCCCTGAGGGCTCAGTCAGTTAAGCTTCTGACTCTTGAGCTCAGGTCACGATCTCACAGTTTGTGGGATTGAGCCCCATGTCAGGCTCTCACTGACAGCACGGATTCTCTCTCTCCCTCCCTGCTCATGTGCGTGCACTCTCTCTCTCTCTCTCTCACTCTCAAAGTAAATAAACTTAAAAAAGAGGATGGGGTTGACCACAGTGCAGTCTATAGCGGTTTTTAAGTACTTGAAAGCCAGTGTTTCCAAAGATTTTGGCTTCAGGTAGGTAGATATACGGTTGTTGATTGCTGGGGTGCATTTCACTCAAATTGAGCGCTCTGGATGGTTTCTCAGGAGCAACATGGCATTGGTTTGTTTGTGTTTTTTTAGATTCTTTTTTTTTTTTTTTAATTTTTTTTTTTAACGTTTATTTATTTTTGAGACAGAGAGAGACAGAGCATGAACAGGGGAGAGGCAGAGAGAGAGGGAGACACAGAATCCGAAGCAGGCTCCAGGCTGTGAGCTGTCAGCACAGAGCCCAACCCCGAGGCTCGAACTCGGGAACCATACGATCATGACCTGAGCCGAAGTCGGACGCTTAATCGACCGAGCCACCCAGGCGCCCCTTTTAGATTCTTTAACGTGCCCCAAATGGTCATTGGCAGAGCCATGTGCCACATCTGCTTTATGTGACACGTATGTGAGACTGCACAGGCACGCCTCCTGCCAGCATTCCTTGACGACGTCTCTGTAGGACTAAGATGGTCTATGATTGACCACTTGTGCTTCCTTTCCTTCTCTCCTTCCTTCCTTTTAATTAAAGTTTATTTATTTATAATTTATAGTTAAAAGGGAGAAAGAGAGCACATGTATGAGAGCTGGGGAGGGGCAGAGAGAGAGGAAGAGAGAATCCTAAGCAGGATCCGTGCTGTGCTGTCAGCGTGGAGCCCGACGTGGGGCTGGAGCCCATGTTCCGGGAGATCGTGACCTGAGCCAAAATTCAGAGCCAGACACTCGGCCGACTGAGCCACCCACGCCGCCCCTCAAGTGCTTTTAGAACATTAATCTCTGCAAGTCTTTCCTTAAGTCGATTAGTGTTTAATAAACTTACCAGTCTGGCAGCCTTGTACGTTTTCTGGCAAACCAGAAAGAAGGCCAGAGAGTACAGCGGGTTCTCCCGCTTGGTAACTGGGAGGCTGTGGCCTCGCTGCCCTCTGGGGGTCCAGGACACAGCGCTCCCCACTGGCTGGTTTCATAGGCCGGCAGGCACCTGGGTTTATTTCCGGATATATGGGGGGAACGTGGGCGTCTTTACTTGAGAATTTCTTTTTGTTGAGAATTTCTTTATGTAGGCGGGAAAGCGGTGGAGTTCTTTGAAACAATTCTAATAATTGGACTATTTATGAATACTGTTTTGAAATTCAGGGGTTAATTGACCTGTTTTTCTCTTAGGTTTGCCAAAACAGAGCTTACAGACCTTAATTTCTTCACATTTTATGACTTCCAGGAGTTATCTGGGCATGTGTTTATGCTTCCCTTTTGACCAAATACCTCGTTTAGCTGTGCGAAGACGGCGCGGGGCCGGGGGGTTTACGCCGTCCCCTTTGAATAGCGTCGCTTCCTGCTTCTCGTGCCCGGTAGCGACCGAGGCCCCGCCGCCTGCAGGCAAGCCAAGGTGGGACCTGGCGACTAACTCGTGGTAATGTGCATTTACAGGTCAGAAAATAGTACTCCCTCTGCACTGTTTTGCACAACTGAGAGACCTCCATTTTACCCCTTCCAACGCCGTGGTCCACGTGGGGGGGGTTCTGTCCGTGGAGATCACCTTGTGCAGCCAGATGCCCATGCCCGTGCACGTGGAGCAGGTCGCCATCAACGTCCACTTCAGCATCGACAAAAACAACTACCGCAAGACCGCCGAGTGGCTGACCAAGCACAAGACGTCCAATGGGACCATTAACTTTCCGACAGAGACCTCGCCTCTCCCCGCACCGCAGAACAACTTACCCGCGCTGGAGTTGTATGAGATGTTTGAGAGAAGTCCTTCGGACAATTCCTTGAACACAACGGGGATTATATGCAAGAATGTTCACATGCTCCTGAGAAGGCAGGAGAGCAGCACTTCCCTAGAAACGTCCTCCGGTGTGGCTCTGGAGGACGGGGCCCATGTGCTGAAATGTAGCGGTGTGACTCTGGAACCTGGGGCCAATAGGATAACGTTCAGGACGCAGGTACGTGTCGAGGTGGGGAGCTGACTTTAAAGACGGGTCGGGAAGGGTGTCGAGCTCGCCCCAGCTGTTGGAAGTGTGGCGTCTCTGTGCCCTACCCTGGGTTTTGTTTGTATCCTTAAAGAAAAATAGACTGACGTTTTAAAAAATCTTTTATACTTAAACAGATTTATGGCAGTTGATACATTTTTTTTACAAATGTTTGTTTGTTTGTTTGTTTGTTTATTTATTTAATTTGAGAGAGAGGGTGCAAGCATGCTGGCCGGGGAGGGGCAGAGAGAGAATCCCAAGCAGGCTCCACCCGCGAGCCCGGACGTGGGGCTCGATCTCATGAATCGTGACCTGAGCCGAAATCAAGAGTCTGATGCTTAACTGCCTGAGCCACCCAGGCACCTGGCAGTTGATACATTGTGAAAGAAGTTCTTAACGTGTGGATAATTCTGTTTGCTCTCGCTGGTATTAAAAAATACCATTTGTTGGCCTGTGCTTTCAAAGAAGGTGGCAGTCATACTAAACTTTGTTTCCTTTTGTTGGCTGCTCGGCTGTCAAATTAGCGGCTCTGACCTCTCTTCCAAACCTTGCCCTCAGGCAGAGAGCCCTGTAGTTCCTGGACTGACGACGTGGCCAGCGCAAAGTACCGCTCGCTGTTGGTCACGAGTTCTTAGTGTAGGCCTAGAGCAGGGCTCCGATCTCATGCCGGATGTTCCATTAAACGCCTGTCGGAAGAGAACGCCAGTTTGTCCCATTGAAAATAACGGACTAGAAGCAGAAGGGCAAAGTGATGCCTCAGTGACTTAGGAAATCCTCGACGGGGGTGGAGGGCGCTCCCGAGCAACCTCCTGCGCGGCTGGCCCTGGAAGTGCAGGGCGGAGGGGGGAGGGCGGGGCTGGGACAGCCCTCCCTCGGAGGATCCATAGATCGATAGATCGGATTGGTACAGGAGTGGGGGTGACTCGCCCGCTTGTGCCTCTAGGCCAGGGAGCCCGGAACGTACACGCTGCGGCAGCTGTGCGCCTCGGTGGGCCCGGTGCGCTTCGTCCTCCCTCACCTGTACCCCCCGGTGCAGTACGACGTGTACTCGCAGGAGCCGCAACTGCGCGTCGAGCCGCTGGCCGGTGAGTGGGCGCCGGGCTGGGCGGGGCCCTTCCCGAGGGGTCCCCCGGTCCCTCTCCGCAGCCACTGCCCTTTCGTTAAGTCCTCAGAGTAAGAGGAACTGGCGCAAAGACCACGTGGCACTTAATTGAAAGCACAGACGAGTGAATTTCTCAGCTGTTTAGGCCGAAGACGACGTATTTACTTGGCTTATTTCTTCCATTTGGGAAGAAGAGGCAAAGAAAGCATTTTTTCTGTTTAATCTCTCCATACTCCCTACTTTTCTTTTTTTTTAAAAACAAGCCCCCCATGGCCTCCAGGGAAGGCCCTCGGGTGCTGAGCCGTCTCAGCCGGTTCCAGGGCACCACCGGAGGGCCTCTGCTGACACGAACCTAGCGCCGTGGCCCCGAGGGCCCAAGTGCTCCGAGCGCCATGGTCGCGGTGCTCATACCCTGCTCCCGGCCATGGCCCTCGCTCCCGTTCTTGCCTGCGCCTTCCCGCCCCTCTCACCTGTTTCTTCCTCCTCCCCCTTCCTCGCCTCTTGCCTTCTTCCTTCTGCCCGTCCTGGGGTGGGATTCACAGAGACCGCGGCCCACCTCTGCCCTCCATTTCCTTCTGGGAGAAAGCAGTGGCCGCGCCTTCTGCCCAAAGGTCCAGACCTAACCCGAAGAAGCCAGAAGCGGTTCTGAATAGCAGCAGTACATTCGATTCCACGTCCGGTCTTTAGTGTCCTTACCGGATTCTCTCTCGCTGCCTTTTTGGCAGATCAGTTTTGAGACCCTCACAGACGTGGTTGCCACTGTGATCCCCAGGTCTCTCCTCGGTACTGACGGGTCTCAGGTTCTCTTGTTCCCAGCGAGGGCCCCCTCAACTGTGCACCCCACATCACCGAGATGAAGAGTGAGGGTGGAGGGGTGGGCCGTGGGGGAGATCATGGAGCACCTAAAGGGAACACATCTGGTTTAGTAGGAGAAACGGAGCATCCTTTTAACCTCACGGTAGGCCTTCCGTCCACTGATTGTGATACTGATCGCTGTCTTTTTCCCTTTAGATAGCCTTCTGGCTGGTATCCCTCAGAAGGTAAAGTTCACTGTCACCACTGGCCATTATACAGTAAAAAACGGGGACAGCCTGCAGCTCAGCAACGCGGAAGCCATGCTCATCCTGTGTCACGCAGAGAACAGAGCAGTGATCTATTCCAACACGAGAGGTGAGGCGGCAGTCACCTGGTGAAGGCGGACCCTACCGTGTGAGGCTGTAAGGCGCCTGTCGTCCAGGCCGCGCTCAGGCGGTGTCTGAGGACCACTTCTCCCTGCAGCTCTCTCATGGCAATGGCCTGCCTGTAGGTGGGCTAGGACCCTGTCGCTGGATGGGACATTATATTTGGCGGGGGGATGGACTGAGAGCCGTGCATATGTTTGGTGGCCAGGCGGTGCTGAGCTTGCTAAGGACTTGTAATGCAGCATCATGGCCTGGGTCCCTGCTCCAAGATGATGCCCTGTCAGCCTCCAGTCTCCTCCGACCTCCCCACCCCCACCCCCATCACCAAAAAGCAAAAGCAAATCAGCCTTTTTAGGCACTGGGCAGAAGCCCTAAAAAAGCCCCGTGTCCCCCGGTCCCCAGGCAGGAGGTGTGGAGAGAGGACACTGGTCCCCTTCTGGGCAGGCGTTGGTCTGGTGGTGGGACGGAGCGGGAGCACGTGATGCAGGGAAGCACACAGTAGGCCATGGGTGGGCCCTGTGGGAAGTGTCCCTTTTCTGCTTTCAGACTTAGCACAGCGACCGTTCTCTGGCCCATGGCCAGCCAGCTTCCAGACAGTATTACTGTCTTAGAGGGTTTTGTTCCCGATTTTCCTGCCTCTGCCCTCCCACCGTAATCCTTTCTAGTACGCTCTTCTGCACACGTAGCAGCAGCAGGAGTTGGGCTGGACCTTCACTGCTGAGCCTATCACCTACTAGTAGAGAAAGGAACAGCGGAGGGAATGTGTTAGAAGTGACTTTTTCTGTCTTTCCTAGAAAAGGCTTCTGATGCATTGCTCCGGGTTCAGTCGTCTGACAAGGTCACAAGCATCAGTCTGCCCGCTGCTCCTGCGTACCACATGATTGAATTTGAACTGGAAGTTCTCTCTTTACCTTCAGCTCCAGTAACTGGAGGAGAGAGCAGCGTGCTGGGGATGACAGAGTCCCACAGGAAGCATAAGGACACACAGAAAGCCGGCCAGTGCATGGCTACCACAGACCACAAAGTAAGGAGGGGCTGGAATCGCTCAGCTCGGGAAGGCAGCCTCTGCCTGCCGCACTCGCGCGAAAGAGGGGGCTTCTGTTGAAGTGGCAGATTGCCCTTTCCTGATGTCACAGCCTCTCGTTGGATTTAGCACGTGTAGCTTCGAATCACCCCTTCTTAGATAAGGGGTACGTCGTGCAAGGACAGAGACAAACAGGTTCTGAGTTTCCTGCACCAACTCAAGAGGGAAGGACGGTTTATCGTAAGAGAGAATGTTTGCTTAGGGGAGGGAAGTTTGGGTCTGTAGTCCATTTGTCTTGATGAAGAGGCTAGGCTGAGTTCCGTGTGTTGGTATGCTCCCATTTCTGTCCACTGAAACGCCCCATCAGACTTAGCCAGGAGGAAGCGCCATCAGTTTACGCTTTGATGTTGATGTCGATTGGCCGTTATCTGGGAGATCCATGGCTTAGGTCCACATCCACGGTCCTTTAGCTCAAGGACTGCGTAGCTGCCGTTGTGCTCATTCGGGCATGTCCATGTCTTGCAACACAGATGTCACTTCTGAGGGTTTTTAATGGCCCCACAGGACTGTACATATATGCACACCTTAAAAAGCTGCTGCCGGTGGGCCTGGCTTCCAGTCACCCTGAATCTGCGTGCTGAGACCCTCCGCTCTGGGACGATGACAAGTCTTGGCACACCCTCCACTGCGGGAGGTATCAAAGACACAACGGGTGCTGGGACAGCACGAAGGTTTGAGTGACAACCGAAAGCTGGGACGGGACTGAATGACGAGGTTCATCTCCTACACGAGGCCGCTCCTTCCAGACTGGGAGAGGCGGGTGTTCCCAGTTGGTACAGGGACCAACTCGGAGAGTCCAGCGAAATGGACAAACAGGAATATGTTCCCAGGAAAGAACAAGATAAAACCTCAGGAAAAAGCATCTCAGTGAAACGGAGACAGTTTACCGATAAGGAGTTCAAAGCGATGGTCACGAAGACGCTCACCAAACAGGAGAAAAACCGATGGATGCAAAACCTCAACAAAGAGATGGGAAATACAAGAACGTACCAAAGAGAAATCGCAGAGTGAACAACAGAACGGCTGAACTGAAATACAGACCAGATGAAGCAGAAGAAAGGATCAGCCACTCGCGGTCAGTGGAACTCAGTCAATGAGAGCAGTAAAAAGAATGACAAAAAGTGAAGACAGTTAGGAGCTCATAAGACATCAAGTAGACTAATATTTGGATCATGGGGCTTCCAGAGGAGGAGAGAGAAAGGGTCAGAAATCTCCTTGAAGAAGTAATGGCTGAAAACTTCCCTAATCTGGGGAAGGAAACAGGCATCTAGATCCAAGAAGCCCAGAGAGTTTCAAGGGAGAAGAACCCAGAGAGACCCACACCAAGACACCTTATAATTACCTACCAAAAAGTAAAAGCCAGGAGAGAATCTTAAAAGCAGCAAGATGAAAACCACTTGTTATGTACATGTACGTGATGCTAAGTCTATCGGCAGACTTTTCGGCAGAAACTTTTCAGGCCAGAGGCCGAGGCACGATACATTCAAAGCACTGAAAGGAAAATCTCCAACCAAGAATGCTCTCCCCGGCAAAGTTACGACTCAGAAGTGAAGGAGAGGTAAAGGGCTCTCCAGAGAAGCAAAAGCTAAAGGGGTTCATCACCACTAACCCGGCCTTGTTACAGGGAATTCTTTAAGCTGAAAAGAAAGGGTGTTCACGAGAACACATGTGCAAGAATAAATCTCACTGGAAAGGTAAGTATATAGTAAAAGTACTGGGTTAATCAGTTAGAAAGCTAATGTGAAGGTTAAAAGACCTAAGTAGTAAAAATAACTACCATTGTAATAACTCATTAAGGAACACACAGATAAAAAGACATAAAGCATGACTCAAAAATATCAAATGTGGGGGCGAGGAAGAGTAAAAGTGTTGAGCTTTAGAATGGGATCAAACTTCAGTATTAACTGAAAATAGATCGTTACAGATACAAGTTGTCACATGTAAGCCACGTGGTAGCCACAAAGCAAAAACCTGTAGCAAATGCACGAAAAATAAAGAAAAGGAACATAAGCATACCACCAAAGTCATCAAACCACAAAGAGAAAAGAAGAAAGGAACAGAGAGAAACTACAGAAACAGTCAGAAAACAACAAAAATGGCAACAGGCACGTGCCTGTCAGTAATTACTTTAAACGAACTCACTCCGTGTCCAGTCAAAAGACACTGAGCGGCTGAATGGGTGAAAAACGCCAAGACCCGTGGATATTCTGCTTACAAGAGGCTCACTTCAGATACAGGGACACACACAGACTACAGTGAAACCAAAGAAATCAAAAATCTAGAACAGCTAGACTTCTATCAGACAAAATAGACCTTAAAACAAAGACTATAATAAGAGACAAGGGGGAGAGTGTTACTTAGTGGGGTCCATCCGGCAAGAAGATACAACACTTGTAAATGTGTGGACAACACGGGAGCAGCTAAGTATGCAAAGCAAATGTTAACAGACCTACAGGGAGAAATGGACAGCAGTACAATGATAGCAGGGGATTTTAATGCCCCATTTATATCCATGGATAGATGATCCAGACAAAATCAGTAAGGAGACATTGGCCTTAAGTGACACATTAGACCAGATGGACTTAACAGATGTTTACGGAACATTCTGTCCACAGGCAGCAGAATACACATTCTTCTCAAGTGCACATGGAACATTCTCCAGGATAGATTGTATATTAGGCCACAGAGCAAGACTTAACAAACTTAAGAGGATTGAAATCACGTCATGCATCTTTTCTGACCCCAACAGTATGAAACTAGAAATTAATTACATGAAGGAAACTGGAATATTCATAGATATGCGGGGATTCAACAGCAGGTTGCTGAACAACCCCTGGGTCGAACACGAACTCAAAGGGAAATCAAAACATGCTTTGCGCCAAATGGAAATGGAGATGGGACATACCCACATTGGCTAGAGGTGGCAAAGGCAGGTGTAACAGGGACGTTTGTAGGGATAAATGCCCACCTCAAGAAACCAGAAGTCTCAAGTAACCCAACTTTACACCTGAAGGAACTAGAAAAAGAGGGACAAAGCCCAGACTTAGTAGAAGGAAAGAGATAACAGACGTGAGAGCAGAAAGAAATGAAGCAGACTAAAAAGGCAAGAGGAATGATCAATGAAACTGGGAGCTGGTTCTCTGAAACGATACAGTCGACAAACTTTTAGCTAGACTCACCAAGATAAAAAGAGCGAGGACTCAAATCAGAAATCAAGGAGATGTTACAGCTGACACCACAGAAATACAGAGGATCACAAGAGACTGTTCTGGACAATCGTATGCCGACAAATCGGGCAACCTAGAAGAAAGGGATAGATTCCTAGGAACATACCACCTACCAAGAGTGAACCATGATGAAACAAAATCTGAACAGAATGATTATAGTAAGGAGACTGAATCAATAATCAGAACCTCCCAACAAACGAAAGTCCGGCCAGAAGGTTTCACTGGTGAAGTCTACAGAATGTTCAAAGAAGATGTATTAATTCTTAGTACATTCTTACAGTTCTTAAACTCTTCGAGAAAACAGAAGAGGGGGGATCTCTTCCAAACTCATTCTACGAGGCCAGCATTGATTGACCTGGTTCCAAAACCAGAAAAGGATGCCACAAGAAAAGAAAATTACAGGCCAGTACCTCTGATGCGCCTATGTGCAAAAGTCCTCAACAAAATATTAGCAAGCCATATTTAACAATACACTAAAAGGATCATACACATGATCAAAAGGGCTTTATTTCAGGGATGCAAGGATGGTTCACCAGCCACAAATCCGTCCGTGCGATACACCGTGGTAACAGTAGCGAAGTGAAGGATGAAAATGGACACAGGAAAGGCATTTGGCAAAATTCGTCATCCATTTATGGTAGAAACTCTCAACAAAGTGGAGATAGAGGGAACATACCACAACGTAATAAAGTCCACATAGGACAAGCCCAGACTAATAATGTGCTGGACGCTGAAAGCCTTTCTTTTAAGATCAGGAGTGAGACAAGGATGTCTGCTCTTGTCACTTTTATTCCACATGGTACTGGAAGTCTTTGCCAGAGCAGTTAGGCAAGAAAAAAGAAAGAAAAGGCATCCAAATTGGAGGGAAAGAAGTAAAATGTCACTATTTGCAGATGGCATACTGCGTGTATGTATATGTATATATACACACACATACATATAAAGCTCTAAAGGCTTCATCAAAAAACTTAAATTCAGTAAAGGTGCAGGATACAAAATGAGTATGCAGACATCTGTTGTGGTTCTCTATACTAATGATGAGCTATTGGAAAGAGAAATAAAGAAAACAATTCTATTCACAATTGCATCTAAAAGAATAAAATACCTAGGAATAAATTTAACCAGGGAGGTGACAAACCCACATACTGAAAACTACAAAACAGATGAACATAAGAGAATCTAAAAACATAAAAGTAATATAAAAATAGGGAGGGGTACAAAACATAAGAGAGTCTAAAATCCAGAGAGCAAAATGAGGGTGGCTGGGGGGGTCGTGGGAGGGCGGATGGGCCAAATAGGCAAGGGGCACTAAGGAGGACACTTGTCGGGGTGACCGCTGGGTGCTGTGCGTAGGGGACCAATCACTGGATTCTACTCCTGAAATCGTCATTGCACTATATGCCGACTAACTTGGATGTAAATTAAAAAAATCAATCAAATAAGTGAAATTTAAAAAAAAAGAAAGAAAACTACAAAACTTGGATGAAAGAAATTGAAGAAGATACAAATACATGGAAAGATAACCTGTGCTCTTGGATTGGAAGATTTAATACTGTTAAAATGCCCGTAACTACCCAAAGCAATATACAGATTGAGTGTAATCCCTACCGAAACTCCGATGGCATTTTTCATAGAAATAGAACAGAGAATCGTAAAATGTATGAAACCACAAAAAACCCCAAATACCCACCACTTTCTTGAGAAAGAATAAAGCTGTGGGCACCATGCTCCCTGACTTCAAACTATATTACAAAGCTATAGTAATCAAAACATTATGGTGTTGGCATAAAAGCACATACACAGATCAGTGGAACAGAATATAGAGTGCAGAAATAAATGCACACATATATGATCAGTTTTTTAATGACAAAGGAGCCAGGAATGTGTAATGGAGAAAAGACAGTGTCTTCAAATAAATGGTGCTGGAAAAACTGGGCAGCTACATGCGAAAGAATGAAGCCGGACCCCTGTCTTATGCACAAAAAAATAACTCAAAATGGATTAAAAGCTAGAATGTAAGACCTAAAGCCATAAAATCCTAGGAGAAAATAGGTGGTGAGCTCCTTGACATTGGTCTTGGCAGTGATTTTATGGATCTGACACCAAAAGCAAAAATTAACAAGTGGGACCACATCAAATAAAAAAGCTTTTACACAGCAAAGGAAATCATCCACAGAGTCAAAAGACAACCTACTGAATGGGAGAAAATATTTTCAAATCGTATATCTGATAAGGTGGTAATACCCAAAATATATCAAGGACTCCTACAACTCTAGCAAAAGCCCCCACAACCTGATAAAAATGGGCAGAAGATCTGAATAGACATTTTTCCAGAGAAGACACACACATGCTCAACATTACTAGTCAGGTTGACGGGATGTGCAGAGACGGAGCCCTCGTGCGCTGTTGGTGGGGATGCAGACTGGGGCGGCGCTCTGGAGAACAGTATGAACGTGCCTCAAAACATTAAGAATAGGGGCGCCTGGGGGGCTCAGTCGGTTGAGTGTCCGACTTAGCTCAGGTCATGATCTCATGGTTTGTGGGTTCGAGCCCCGCATCGGGGTCTGTGCTGACAGTGCGGAACCTGGAACCTGCTTCGGATTCTGTGTCCCTCTCTCTCTCAAAAATAAACATTAAAAATAGAACTACCCTACAATCTAGCAATTCTACTTCTGGGCATTTCTCCAAAGAGAATGAAAACAGTTACTTGAAAAGGTATCTGCACCCCCGTGTTCACCGCAGCTTTATTTGCAACAGCCCTAAGTGTCCAGCGATGGATGAATGAATGGATAGAGAAAACATTGTGTAGATGCACCGTGGAATATTACTCACCATAAAAAAGAAGGACATCTTGCCATTTGCAATCTTGCCACGGACCTTGAGGACGTTACGCTCACTGAAATAAGACAGAGAAAGACAAATACCATACGATCTCTCTTCTATATGGAATCTAAAAACAACTAAAACCAAGCTCATTGATAGAGCAGACCGGTGGATGCCAGAGGCAGGGGTGAGAGATGAGGCATAGGAGAAATGGGTGAACTGGGTTTTTTTGGTTTTTGTGTGTTTTTTTAGTTGAAGTAAGTTGAATAATTAAAAAAAAAAAAAAACCTGCGTTAAACCAGTAGGATAACAGGCTAACACACACAGTCATCGCAGAGAGATGAGGCTTAGAACACGAGACTGGTCAGCACCTCAGGGATAATGTTTTAATTTTCATTCCTTGAAATTTTCTTCCCTTATCTAGTAACAGAGTTCAGGAAGTGAAGTCGATACTTACTTCAACGTGAGCACGAAACCAGGGCTGGATGAACATGCATCTGTGCTCTGTGTCATTTGTTCCAGGGGGAAGTAAAAGGAGGCTTGAAGCAAGGCTCATGCCCTTAGCGGAGTTATCAGCTGGGTCCGCACCGCGCCCCCAAAGTGCTTGCTTCTCTGTTACGTAGTCGTTGTCGTGTGGATTATTTGGATAATTCATTTTGTAATAGTGATTGATCATGTCGACTTGACAGAACGCTTTGTTATAACCTCCCGCACGTTAAAAACCGCCTTTGGCGTACCGGCCACGTTGGTGTGGGAAGAGCGAGGTGGCGCTGGTGTTCCTTGCCACGGCATCAGCTCCGGAGCTTTGGAGACCGTTCTGGTGACTCCCGCACGTTTGGCCGCTTCCGTGTTTATTTTTCTCGTCTGTGTACGTAGTTTTATGTTTCTCCTTTGTTCGTGCGTGTGATTAATGGAGGTTTGCTTTCTAAATAAGAAATGGTGAGGCCATCGAATGTCTAAGAGATTGGCAGCCACCGCTGATTTGGATGGATGGTGTGGCGGTGGCTGTGGTCGTCGAGTGGTCTGAACGCGTGTCCCTCCGTCTCTCCTCAGGTGTCCATTGACTGCCCGTGGTCCATCTACTCCACCGTCATCGCCCTGACCTTCAGCGTGCCCTTCAGGACCACACACTCTCTTCTGTCCGCCGGGACACGGTAAAGGTGGCCCCCCAGGCCTTGCTCCTGCCCCACGCCCTCCTCCACGGAGCCCCTGGCTGCGCAGAGCTCGGCCTCAGGGACACTGAGCATGTTTTCTTACGTAACCGTGACGCTGCTTTCCACGTGTTGAGATTCACAGGGATTTCCTGCTGCTCTGTAACAGCCGGTCCGGATTCACATTTCCCCAGATGTCTCAGAAGTGCCTTTGTGCGGTTAGGATGTGGGCAGTGGGATCCAAACCAAGGCCCCGTTTGATTGTTAGAGACTTTCTTCTCTCCTGTTTCTCAAGCCAGCGACCCATTGACAAACTTGGGTCATTTCTCCTCTAGAAGGTCCACCATTCTGAACTTGACTGGTCAGAATCTTGTGGGTTTGTGTAACTGTTTCCAAAGGCAACTGTTAGTTCCGTCTGAGCCAGGATTTCAGCCCCAGCACTACTGACGCTCGGGTCTGGTAGCTCCTTGTTTGGGGGGGCCGCGGGGGTTCTGCACACCCCCGCCGCTCCCGTTTTATGCCCGTGGCCCTCCCCATCCTCCCCACCCCTACTGTGGCCACCAGAAGTGTCTTGAGGTGTAGCACCACGTCCCCTGCAGGGGCAAAACCGCCTCCAGGGGGAAAGCGCTTCTGCTCTAGAAGCCGGGTTCGATTCTGATTCAGCCATTGGACGCGAGTGCTTGGAGGCGGAGCCCTGTGCTGTGTGTCCCCGCCAGGAGACTGTGTCCGGCTGTCCCACCATAAGTGGTGACATGCACACTGCTCCCTGGGCTCAGGGCTGAGTCTGGCCTCTCATCACAAAATGCCTTTTGTTTTCATCCGTTGATGACCTCGGATGACCTTTGCATCATTTGGGAACAACGGTGTCGGAACTGTATTTAGAGCGGACGCTCTGCTAGCGGCTTGCTTGCGTTTCCTTCACGTTACGGGGAGGGAACCGTAGACATTAATGGCGAAGACACCAGCGCTTCCGAGCAGAGCCTGGGTCGCTTTATTCAGACTTGTCGTCGTGTGCATCAGGGGTCGACGTGGACCCCGCACTTCGTTTCTCCGGGACCGTCACTCTCTCCAGCCTAACTCCCCGCAAGCTGCTGCGTGTGCAGAAGTCCAGTGACAGCCGTGTAACGGCACTGGGTCAGAAACAGAACGTTCTTTGGTCCGGTTTTCCTCAGAAGCAGCTTGCTTGGGGAGATTGGGTTTTGGTGGGGACACTTTCCCCCGTAAAATCGAAGGTGGAAACACACGTAACAAGTGGTTCCTACTTCACTTCCCCAGGAAGATCTTCTCAAGAAACCAGAGTACGTTTACTGAAGTTCTTAAGTTTCAAAATCATATTCTTTCTTTTTCTGCTTCAGGAAGTACATTCAAGTTTGTGTCCAGAATTTGTCGGAACTTGACTTTGAGCTGTCGGACGGTCACCTCGTGGATCCTGACAGTAACGCTGACCTACGGCTGGTGCCGCTGAACGCGAAGTCCCCGCAGGTAACGGCTCTCTGGGGTGGAGCGTCCACCCCCGGCAGGAAACGGCGGGGGCCAGGGTGCGACGGTGGTTCCAGCAGGTTTTGATGAAGACATAGCCTGCCTGTAGAGTGAGCCTTGCAGCCCCGAGAGTGACGTCCCGGCGAGAAGCGCGTCTGCTCTGAAACGGCCGCGTCGTTGCCGTGACGTGCGGGCTGGGCGGCACGGGGCGGATTGGGGACAGTGCTCTCTGCGTTCTGAGAGGGGTTCAGCCTTAAGCTTACCCTGCTGTGTGCACAGCTTTCTGGGAACACCTGTCCGTGCCCGAGGAAGACCTCTCGTGTCCGTGTAGCTTTGTAAGGCATCCCACCCGTGTTCGCGCTGCCCGGCCGAGCGCAGACCTTGCCGTCGCAGACGTTCAAAGGGTTTCTCAGGATGTGTGATCTGTAGCATTTTTGAAGGACTTCCCCGGCTAAGGGCTGACCCATTTCAGACGCTGGCCCAGTTCGTCCCTGTGCTCACGGGCGGTGCTGGTGCTTCATTCAGGCTGATGTTAAGTCTAAAGTCATTGGCCTGAACGTAAAGGCGACCTTTGCCGTCGGTTGATGGCATTTCCCAGTTTGGAAACGTACGAGGCACTGTGTACTGATAAACGTTCTTGAAGCACTTTTATGGTCCCCTGTGCCATGAAGCTTACGGAGTCAGAGAAGATTAAAACCGTTAACTGACTTGGTGCAGTCTTCCAGTGGAGAAGGGCAGGAGGACCGTGGGGCACGGGCGGGAGCACCAGGAGGCGGGTCCCGGCGGCGGGCTCGGAGCGCGGCTTGGGGTGCGGTGTCCGCTGTGCCCGTGTGCGCAATGACAGTGACTCTTTCTGCAGCACATCCACAGCAAGCAGTCAGTGTTCTTTGTGTGGGAGCTGAAGTGGACGCGAGAGCCTCCCCCTTCTCTGCGCTGCCGGTTCTCCGTTGGATCCTCCCCGGCTTCGGGAGGACGGCTCTCCATCCCCTTAAAGCCGTACACTTACGAATTTCAAGTGGAAAATTTTTTCGTATGTATCGCGTTATTTTTTGGTGGGAGTGTGGGGTGGGAAAATGGAAGGTGGCATCATACTCCTTTTAATTAAGAAAAAATCAGATAGAAAAAAGTCTTTCAGAGTAATGAGGCAACAGATCAAGGAAAATAGTTAACACTTGGAGTAGCTCAGTCGTTGGCTGATTTATTTTAGACCCGCGGGTCCTTTTCGGGTGACATGTGTGGCCCTGGCGCAGGCCGGCCGGTGGCCTTCAGATGGGTGTTTATAAAGACCCAAGGCTCCTGATCTCTGCTCCCTTTTCTCTCGCCCACATTCAGAATGTCCTGGAACTATTTCTTAGAGTCCTTTCATCCTGATCCTGGCTGCCGCTCAGGGCGGGTAACTTTATAAGGCACATCTCTGATTTTTTAAAAGAAAAGCTGACAATATGTAGAAACTGACTTCACGAGTATTGCAAAGACGTTCCCATAACCTGTGCATGAAGCGTGGAGCTGAACGTAGCCTTGAGCTAGATGAGGACACGCGGCTGTGTGTTCGTTTCTTTGGTGAGACGCTGGGTGTTGTGTCAGGGAAATCAAAACGCAAATGCACGATTTTGTGCTGTTTCCTTCCCTTCTCTACTGCTGAAGTTGTCAGGCACTTTGAGGTGTGTTTGTGTGTGTGGCTCTTGCTATGAGCGGGTTTTTCGGTAACCCCTTTCAGCCAAAAGACTGTTTTATTTCACTGTCTTTATCAGACTTAGATTGCGGTGTAGTCACCAGCATGATTCGTCTTTTCGTGGCACAAGCAGGAGCCTTTTTGGTGTTTTAACACCAGCGCCACGACCACTCCCGTGGTGCAGAGGCCGTGACTGTGTCTGGCCTGCTTATTACCACGAGGTAACTCGCCCGCGGTCACGCTGTCGCTTCTGGCTTTGCTGCTTCCTCTCCACGTGGGGAGCACAGAGACATTTCTGGTGGATTGCTCTTTGAAAACGCATTCTCTGGGGCGCCTGGGTGGCTTGGTTGGGCGCTACCGACTTCGGCTCGGGTCACGATCTCGCGGTCCTTGAGTTCGAGCCCCGCGTCGGGCTCTGTGCTGACGGCTCGGAGCCTGGAGCCTGCTTCCGATTCCGTGCCTCCCTCTCTCTCTGCCCCTCCCCGGCTTGCACTCTGTCCCTCTCTGTCTCTCAATAAGAAATAAACGTTAAAATAAAATTAAAAAAAGAAAACGCATTCTGTGAGGCCCAGAAATAAAGACGCTACTTTTTTTTAAGGAAAGCTGTTAAGCTGTTTTGAGATTGAGATAGACAGTCTATACACCATGAATTTCACCCATTCGAAGTAGACGGTTCAGCACAGTCGGCATATTGACAGAGTTATGCAGCCATCATCATGGTCTCATTTTATTTTTGTTTTTTAAATGTTTATTTTGAGAGAGAACGAGAATGTGAGCAGGGGAGGGGCAGAGAGAGAGAATCAAGCAGGCTTCCACACTCAGCATGGATCCCAATGTGGAGCTCGATCTCACAACCCTGGGGTCTGACCTGAGCCAAAATCCAGTCGGACGCCCAACTGACCGAGCCACCCAGGGGCCCCCAGGCTCTCAGTTTAGGACACTTTAAACATTTTGCTTTATTTATTTTGTTTTTTAAATTTTTTTTTAAGTGTTTCTTTATTTTGAGAGGGAGAGAGCGAGCACGAGGCGGGAAGGGGCAGAGAGAGAGGGAGAGAGGGAATTTCAAGCAGGCCCCGTGCTGTCCACACAGAGCCCGACGTGGGGCTTGATCTCACAAACTGAGATCATGACCTGAGATCAAGAGTGAGACTTTCAACCGACTGAGCCCCCCCCCCCCCCCCCACTCCACCCCGGGCGCGCCTTCATTTTAGAACACTTTGATCTTTCTGGAAAGAAACCTTCTACCCCAGCCCTAGGCAACCTGCAGATCTGCCTGTTCCAAACACTTCCTACACACGGGAGCGTGTCACACGGCTCTTTCTGCGACCGGACTCTTTGCCTTGGCGGACTGTTCCCAGGGTTCACACATTGTGTTGCTTAGATCAGACTTCAGACTTCAGTGGAGGAAGAGTATTCTGCCGTGTGCATAGACCACGTTTCCTTTCCCAGTTGTCGGTGGCTGGCCGCCTGGGTTGTGTCCGCCGTGGAGGGGACACACGTGGCGGGGGCTGTTCCGAACAGTAATGCCGTGAGAGTCCCCGTGCGAGTGTTTGCGAGTTCAGCTCTGGTGGGCAGATAACCGGGTGGGGTTGCCCGGTCCTGTGGCAACTCTCTTCACGGTTTTGTGAAGTTGCCGCGCTGGTTTTCAAAGGGACACCGTTGAGTACCCCCCAGCAGCGTGTGAGCTCCGGGTCTGCACATTCACACCGACACTTGTTTTGGTGTCTCCTTGCTTCTAGCCGGCCCCGGGGCCGTGAGGTGGCATCTCACCCTGGCCCTGTTGCCACACTTCCCTGACGGTAAATGACGCCAAACGTCTCTCATGCACTTCTTGGCCGCTTGCATTTTTTTCCTTTGGAAAGATGTCTGTTCGTATCCTCTGCCCGTTAAAAAAATTTTTCTTTAATGTTTATTTATTTTCGAGAAAGAGAGAGAGACAGAGCACGAGTGGGGAAAGGCAGAGAGAAAGGGAGACACAGAATCCGAAGCGGGCTCTGGGCTCCGAGCTGTCAGCACAGAGCCTGACGCGGGGCTCAGACCCACGAACCTCGAGATCGTGACCTGAGCCGAAGTTGGAGGCTCAACCCATTGAGCCACCCAGGCGCTCTGGATGGATCCTCTGTCTTCCCGTCCCCCTCTCTCTGCCCCTCCCCTGCTTACCCTCTTTCAAAAATAAACACCCCCCACCCCCCACCCCCCAAAAAAAGAGAGAGACTGAGGTGCCCGAGGTGGGGACTTGCCAGGCACGCCGTCCCTCCAGGGCGGTTGTTTAGGGGCCGTGCGCAGCTGCTGGCCTACTCCGCGAAGGGCTGAGCCGGCCCCTTCCCTCAGCCCTCTGGCACGTCTGTGGGCAGCACCCCCGTGGCCCAGAATAGCGTTTCTCCAGGTGGTTTCTGCATCTGTGCTTGTCTGTCTCTTTCTTGCCCAGACGTTATATAACGTGAGAGCTGAGATCCTGCCCCCTTCGGGAACGGAGCACTGTAGGACGGGCTCGCTCTGCTCCTTGGAGGTGTCCATCACGCGGCTCTCCGACCTCTTGGAGGTGGATAAGGATGAGGCACTGACAGAATCCGACGAGTATTTTTCCACCAAGCTTATGTATGAAGGTAGGTCTGGAGGCATCTTTTCCCCTGGCTGTTGTGCTAATCCAGTGCTTGAAGTGATGGTGCCCTCCCTTTCTCAGAGTATAGCGTTCTTTGTCTGAAGAGAGAATGTTCTAGAATCAAAAAAGCTCATTTGAATGCTGCGTTGTATAGCAGGTTCCTAGGCTGGCAGGATGTTGGACTTGGTTCTGGGGAGTCATTCTTCCTACAGGTATTTTTAAGCAGTCGTTGGGCTCAGTGCTGACAACACGGGGGCCCCTAGAGCTGCCGTCCCTCTCTGCCTGGGGCTCGGGGCCTTCCCGTGGCCGTGGAAGCGAGGCCGGAACTCTGGCGCTCAGCGGCCCATGCGCCCTGGGGTCCCTGCCCCTGTCCTTTCCCCTCTGGCCTCCTGGAATCCCCCGTTCCGTCCCCCACCTGACGCTGACCTCCGCCTGGGCCCCTCTGCTCGCTGACTCCCCCCAGAAGCCCCGCTCCGCCTCCGCCAGGGCCGTCGGCGTGGAGTGTCGGGACCTCTTAGGCTCTAAAAAGTGATTAAGGAGCCAAATATTTCTTTCTTTAGCTACTTAAAAAATAACATTACACGAAATCATGCTTGAAAGATAGCTGTTTTCCAAAACAAGACAAAACAGTGAGAAGGGGCGCCTGAGTGACTGTGGGTTAAGCGTCTGACTTCAGCTCAGGTTCTGCGCTGACAGTGCAGAGCCAGCTTGGGACTCTCTCTCTCTCTCTCTCTCTCTGCCCCTCCCCATCTCATGCTCTCTTACTCTCAAAATAAATAAACTGGAAAAAAAAAAAGGAGAGAAAAGAAAATAGACGGATGACCTTGATTTGAGTTCTTTCAAATCTGATTCCTGGTTCCACGGAAGACAGCTGAGCCTTCCTTTCTGCCGCACTCGGTCTGCGGTGACGCATTGTGCTGGCTGGAGCGCGTGATGGGACCCCAGGCCCGCGTAGATCTGTAGTTGGTACAGGGCAGTATTTTAAACAACCTTCTGTGATACTACACCAAAACGTGACAAGTGCTGGGGTTTTAGAGGCCAGTTACAGGGTGGAATCTGAAATCATGTGAATGAACTTTTCGTACTCAGTTTCTTTAAATCCTTTGACCTGGCTTGTGGTTTGACTCTTCCTTCTTTCTTTCTTTCTTTCTTTCTTTCTTTCTTTCTTTCTTTGAGAGGGAAAGAGAGTGAGAGTGCCTGGTGCGGGGCGGGTGGGGAGAGGCAGAGGGAGAAGGAGGGGGAGGGAGGGAGGGAGTCAGTCCCAAGCAGGCTCCACGCGCAGGGAAGAGCCCAGCACGGGACTCTGTGTCACAACCGTGAGATCATGACCTGAGCCGAAATCAAGAGTCACATGCTTAACCGACTGAGCCACCTGGGCGTCCCTGGCTTGTGGTTTGAAAGGCTCTTCTACCCAGGCAGCATTTTGTGACACCATGGCTTGGTCACTTGGGAAACGGGCCTCCTGATGCACGCGGACCTGCACGTGCTGTCACCTTCTGTTCTACCGTATGACACGTTCGCACCCGTTTCCAGCTCCCGCTGAGCTCATTAGGGTGGTCTGAGTCCTGGGACACTGCCTGGATCCCAGTGGCAAAGCCACGCTTTGCAAAAGCCCAACTTTGATCAGAGTTTGAGATTGTATCATTGGCACCTTGGAAGTGACGGGCTCCCGCCACTCGTTCCCGAGACCACATCTGCCGAATTCCCCAGACTGAACGGCACCGCTAATGCCGTCCGCGGTGAGCTCGGTAGTCTGTGACCCGTGCTGCGCCCGGGTCCACGTGCTGAGCTACCAGAGACGGTGCCTCGGGGGGCCCAGGGTGAGGAGCACACAGGACCTCCCTCTAATGCTTTGCAACTTCTTGTGAGTCCGTAACCATTTCTGAGTTAAAGTTAAAAAGATGTTTACTTAAGGGTTGCATTTAATAAAACTAACTTGACTGCTTCAGGAAGGACCTGCTTAAGGAAAACTGGCAGTTTTTATCCCCAGGTGTGTGGTGTTGGGGAGCCCACCGCCACGACTCTCCCGCCTGTGGGGCCTCGGTTCACGCTGGGACCCGCGGTCTTGCCCGCCCAGCGCGCAGGGCAACACGGGGGTGGGGGGAAGGCGGGAGTGTGAAGGCAGCGTTGGCCCCGTTGCCCTGGGGACCTGGGGACCACGCACAGAACCGCTCCAGCGTGTCCCTCCCACATGCGGCTTCGGCCTCTGCGTGTCCTTTGGTACCACCTGTCCCCAGAGGCTCCTCCTCCCCGTCTGTAGGCAGCCTGTCCTCTGCTGCCCCTTCTTTGCTGCTCGTGAAGCTTCTAGTCCTTGAAGCCCCTTGGCTCCTGCTTTGCGTCCCCTTACAGAGGGGACGCCGTAACCTCTCTGCAAGGTCATCCACTTCTTGAGGACAAGGCTCCGCTCCTTTTTGCTTTTGAGTGCCTTCCCAGTTGGGGATTCACATCGTGCCGAGTGACCTCACGTTTGTGTCGTAGAAGGTGCCAATGACTGCCGTGCGCGAAGGCTCTCTGAGGCGCTGGTGGAGGTGCTCTCCATATGTCTCTTTCCGTCCCCTCGAGAGGCTTGTCTGAGCGGCGGAGTTGGGGTCGGGACCCCAGTCTTATGCCGCCGCTTACCAGACGCGCCAGCGTCCTGCCCTGCCCGCGTTCCAGGTTGAACAGCCAGGGCGGCCACCGTCTTGAAACATCACACACGAAGTTTTCAAGTGAAATTGAATTGCTGCTGTTCATTTCTTAACTTGAGGAGAAAAAAGTGATTTTCCCTATGCGTCTAACATGTATTTTCGTTATTAAACCGATGTGTTTTATGTTCAGAAGCAGTTAGGAGACATTAAAGTACAGACTGTGTCCAGTTTGGGATTTTGCGCTCTGGAGCGCGGGACTATTGACGCCTCTTATTTGGGTGTGAAAACCGAATGCTCTTGCCGGGGCCAAACCGGTGCTCTCGTCTGCGTTTCAGTGGTCGACAACAGTAGCAACTGGGCGGTGTGTGGGAAGAGTTCTGGCGTCATCTCCATGCCTGTGGCCGCCCGGGCCACTCACCGCGTCCACATGGAGGTGATGCCCCTCTTTGCGGGTTACCTGCCCCTTCCCGACGTCAGGCTCTTCAAATACCTCCCCCACCACTCCGCGCACTCCTCGCAGCTGGACGCTGGTAAGGACTCAGAGATGGGGTGCGCTCACGTCGGAGCGAAGAGACCGCTCCGTGCGGGGATGGGGGAGGGGGGCTCCGCTCGCAGGGCCCGCGCTTCCGGACCAGTCGCGTGTGCTCGGTGCCGGTGGCGTCTAACCGAAAACCCGCTCGGGGTTACGGGTTGTAGGCGCCTGCTCCGGGGTTGGGTCCTCTGAGGGCCCGCGCGCCGGATCCCCGTAGGGGTGGCCTCGTTTAACGTTCTCTCGTTCGGAAGGTCAGCTTGGGTGGCTTGCGGCTCCCCGGGGCAGGTAGCAGGTCCCCGTCGCGGGCCCGCACCTCACTTCCTGTGCATTTTGCAGATAGCTGGATAGAGAGCGACGGGCTGTCGGTGGACAAGCACGTGGACGAGCAGCCGGACGGCGGCGGCGGCGGCAGGTGCAGGGGCAGCGCGCACCTGGCCTCCGGCGGCGAGCACAGGGGTTTGCCCATGCCCCGGCTGCAGGCGCTGCCTCCCGGCCAGGTCTTCAACGCCAGCGTGGGCACGCAGGTGTTGGTCATCCCCAGCAAAGACGACCACGTCCTCGAAGTCAGCGTCACATGACCGTGCCTCGGGTCCTCGCGCGCCCCGGGCCGTTCGTGAGTGCGCTTGAAGGGGTCCCGCCTCCTCTGCCCCCCATCGTCACATCCTAGCGCTAACCGGACTCTCGGTGATTCTGCCTGGCCGTGGAGGCGTCAGAGAATGTCAGCGCGCAGCCGGTCGGCCGAGTGACAGCGTCATTTCCGTGTTGTCCGTGGTGTAAGATTCCCCGTTATTTCTTTTTTCCTCCCTGTCCTTCTGCCGGCGCCTCCGGGGTTTGCCTGGACCCCACCCCCGCCAGCCCTCTCCCTGCCCCTGGAAGGTCTGTGCCCTGCTCTCTCACCCGGCAGTCTCCCGGTCTGCCGGCTCCTCATGGAGTCCGTGGGCCTTCCAGGGGGACACACGGCCACCCTCGCCGTCTTAGTAGTGACACGTGTATGCCTTTCTGGGCACACGGCTGCCCTCTTTCTGGACCGGTTGGATTTGTAAGGCTCCTGAGGGATAAAACACCATCCTTTACCCAGATGAGTTGTGCTTCTCTAGAATAACACCCTTTGAGAGCGGGTCAGCGAGGCTGAGTGCTGGAGGGGGGAGGGAACTGAGCCCCTTCTGTGCCTTGGGACGTCACACTGGGAGGGCCTGGAGCCTCCGTTAGCTGGAGCCATTTTAAGGTACTTTGGGGAGACTAGACCAGGGCCTAAAGGACCACTGGTACTGAAATAGTTTAGGAATAAACGTTTCTGGAACCCCTTTTCCCCATGATATTGATTGAATTATCATATGCACTTGGAATTAAATATGTATTTATTTTAATTATCATTACATTGGGGGTTGGTACATTGTTTTCTTCTCACCTTAAAAGTCTTTCCATGTCATTGTCGCCGTGTAATCGATACTTTCTTCCGCACCTTAAGTCCTAGAGGTTAAGAGGCTCCATTTCAGTGGAGCTTGGCGGGGCCCTGTCAGTGTGCTTCTAGTCTGGTTGTGGGAATGACGGAAGTCTTGGAATATTCTCTGCCGGTCCACTAAAATTGCAGTCGTAACCGTACCAATGGATTAATTTGCTCTCGGTTGTAAATTTAATTGTACATATGGTTGATTTATTATTTTTAAAAGTACAGACTAACTGATGTAATGTTTATGTAGAAGTTGCACCAAAAATCAAGGACAAAATAAATGTGTGTTTGTTTTTACTGGTGTGAGAGTCACGGCTTGTAAATAAGTGTTGGCTGTATGAAACCTTTTCCAGCTCTCCAAAGCAATGTATTTTTGTACATAAGAGAACTCTTACTTCCCCGGGAAAGCGTGGTCAGAACGGAGCCCGGCAGGCTGATGCAGAAAGGGAGTGCGGTCAGGCCCAGAGGGCACGGCCTCACGCCCAGCTGGAGAGGAAAGGGGCCTGCTTGTCACCTGCCAGAGAGAGGCTGGAGGAGGCTGGCGTTGAGGGGGTGGCGGGGACTTGGGGCTGCGGGGGTGAAGGGGCAGATCAGAGTCCTTGTTCCCACGCTTCTGTGTTGTCTCTCAAATCACTCAGAAAATAAGGTGGTGTGATTCCCCCGCACCCCACCCTGTGTCTTTTTCGTTTACAGAAATTGGAGATACGTAAAGAAGATCAATATTTGTGAGTTTAATTAAACTTTTCAGAAATTAATCTTCCTTAGGTGCACTTTAAAACTAATAAACTTGGTCAACTAGGCAAATTAGAGCTTCGGAGTCTAATGATAGTTTAGGGTTTCTAAAATGTTTGTTTTGTTGTAAAAATTGATGATTGCCCTACGGATCTGCCAAGCCCTGTGGATGAAGAGATGTTTGAGATGTGATTCCGCCCGAAACACCTCACGTGGTCAGTCTCGGAGCCACCGTGCCTAATGCGGCTTTCCCTTTACACTCCGGAAGGGGACGTGCGATTCGATGGTTACCTTATTTCTGTTTGATTGTGTGTGTGTGTGTGTGTGTGTGTGTGTCTAGGTTCCAATCCCAGGATGAAATTCTCTAATTACGTAATATATAGAGAGGGAGAAAAGGAAGGGGAAATCCAAAATGTTCATGGTGGCTTCTTACTGTCCTCAATTTATATGAAATAAAATTTATTGGAGGTTCGGTTTTTTTTCCCCCAATTACCTGAGAGATCTTTTGCAACCTAAGTTACAAGGGTGCCTCTGTTTTTATTTTGTTTCATTTTACCCAAAAGAAAAATGTTACCTATACCTTCGTCTTTTTTTTTTCTTGAAGACAGTAATTCGATTTTTGTTGTGTTTACAATAAAATAAGGCTCATGTGTTTGCGACAGGCTGGTTTTGTTAGTAAAGATGTAGCAGCTGTTAAATAATTGTGAAGCCAGATATGGAATGTGCAGCTAAAAAGCAGAATGTGCAGCTGTTTTACAAATCTCTGTGGAACATGTAAATACTAGCAAGTGGAAAAGGAAATAAGTTATAATTTTGGTGAATTTCATGGGATTTCCTATGATTGGAAAAGTTATAACTTCTGATCTAATGTGAAAATTGTATTTAATCTGAAAATGACTATTACCTACGGTCCATTGTCAGCACAGCCGGTCGTGGGTTGGATTCTTATATAAGGGAGTCTTGGTTGATATCCCATAGTCAGTAGAGAAAATACACACAGGCTACTATCCAGTTTGTCTTTAGTGTTTAAAAGAAGAGTGAGTTACAAAATGAAATGAAAGAAACACTCCAGAAGTGTGCATTGAATGAAAAGGATACTACTTTTTAAAGAACAAACTACACTGATCTAAATGTTCTGCAGTCAACTGTGATCTTTAAAATAAACCCTACGTGATTTTGGAATTTGATTTTTCATGAAAGTGCCCCCTTTCTCTAAATTTATTCATCATATACGTCAGGCCGTAAGACCCAAAAGTATCCTTAATACAATTTGCCGGGATTCTGTGACTGGAAAAGGTGACAAGTTGGTGACTTTGACACTGCAGGTATTAATTCCATTTTCATGGTTTACTACGAGAGTCATTTTTCACATTATTCTGTAATATATTGTTAGACTAAAACCATTGTATTAAGACTGTTTAAAATGTAAGCATTATAATTCTGAAAATACAGATTTTAAGAAGAAACTTTGCTGTTTTGAACTTCATTCTTTTGGTGAGGAACATGAAAGTTGAGTGTGTGAAGTTAAAGAATTTTCTGGTTTTCTCTCCCTAATCCTTCTTCCTGACTCGAAGCATAGATTATTTGCTTTGTGGGGAACACAAGGGATTTTTTCATAATTCATTACCCTACAGGAACAATAGCAGACAGGAACAAAGACATTTGAGTGTTAAGGGCTTGGGGTTGTGGGTTTTTTTGTTTTTGGTTTTTTTTTTTTTTTTTTTGGTAGCTCTATCTGCCAAAGGAGTTAATTGCCTTTGTGAGGTTTTGTAGCATCGCTGATACAATTTCTTTAGTTTACTCAGTCTCCTTGTTTTTGGTCCCCCCATTCATAATGCAGAGCTTAAATAATTAAGCGTGGGGTCGGAGCGCCTCACCCACTCAGGACGTGAACCTTCTGGGCAGCGGCGCAAGCGGGACCCAAGAAAGCCAGAGCCCCAGCCCTGCTTGGTACCCACGGGTGCGCGGCTCCAGGCGCGGGGAGCGGGGCCGGCAGTCTCACGCCCCGCCTCGGGGTGCGATGGGGGCGGGGCCCACGAGCTGGGACTCCGCCTCGGGCAGGAGGCCTGGGCGGGGCTCAGCTTTGGGAAGGAGCGAAGGCGGGGCCTGCGGGATAGGACTCTGTCTGGGGGTAGGGGCGTGGTTCGAGAGCTCCGGCTCCGCCTTGTGGAGGAGAGGGGGCGGGCCTGCGGGCTGAGGCTCCGCCTCAGGAAGGAAGCGGGGCGGGCCTGCGGGCGGGGACTCCGCCACGGGAGAGGGGCATGGGCGGGGCTCAGCCTCTGGACGGAGCGGGGGCGGGGCCTGCGGGATAGGACTCCGCCTGGGGTGGGGACGTGGCTCGCGGGCTCCGCCTCGGGGAGGAGCGGGGGCGGGCCTGAGAGCTAGGTCTCCGCCTCGGGGAGGAGTCGGAGGCTGAGACTCCACCTCGGGGAGGAGTGGGGGCGGGACCCGCGGGCCGGGACACTGCCTCAGGGAGAAGGGGGCGTGGCCTATGGGCAGGTCTAAGTCTCGGGCTGCACCGTCCCTCCGGGTCGCCTGGGGGCGCCGTGGTGCGGCGCCGCGGCCACTCCCGGAAGCGCTCTCTTGGGGTTGGCAGTCCTGGAGGCAGAGACTGCCCGACAGCACACGTGCGGCAGCCGCGATGAAGTTCGCTTACCGGGTGAGCGAGGGTGCGGGGCTGGGTCCGGGGTGGGGGGCGGTGGGGCCGCACTGTCTCTCAGCCTATAACCTGTGCGGCCGGCCCCAGGGCCATGGGCGGACATCCCGGACCCGGACGGAGAGGCGGGCCCCGGCCCCCAAGCGGCAGGTGTGGGCGGGAGAGAACGGAGCCCTAGCGGGATGAGCATTGACAGGCCAGCCCTGGACTGAAGGCCTGATTCCCGGCTGCACGCGGGCAGAGGAGCCGCGGAGCCGAGCCCCGGAACGTCGACTTCATCTTCCTTCGCTGTCAGGGTCACGTGGCTGCCCGATGGTGGGGACACTGGAGGTTTACCCCGTCCACACCTTGTGGGTCCCAATTCTTGAGGGTAGTTCTGCCCCCGGCCTCCTGCCTGGTCGCGTGCCTCTCTCCCTGGTTCGTGCCAGGTCCTTAGCGCCTTGGCCTGGCTCTGGCCACAGCGCAGGCCTTCTTCAGCGCTACCCCGCACTTGCTGGCGCTTGCCCATCAGTGCTCTCTTCCCCTGCCACCCAAACCAGGAGGGGCTGGGTGGCGGCTCTCCTCCCGCCCATAGCCAGCTCCTCTCTGGCGGCTGCACTTCACCCGCTGTCTCCATTCCTTGGGGCCACCTTCCTGGTCGGGACAGCATCACCGAACCGCCTCCCTGCTCTCCCTGTTGTTCCCGCTGTGGTGAGCATGGTCTTAAAACAAAAAGGGTGGTGGGGGGATTTGAATCACAGCCGGCCTCTGCTTAAAATGTTCTCGGCTGGCCAGGCTTCTCCCTCTGAGCTCCCTGAGGTTATGAGGGCCATCACTTCCAGACGCTGGCCCTGCTGGCTCCTTCTCTCTAGGTTCTGGTTCTGGCGGCCCCTCCAGGGGTCCTTCCCTGACCAGTCTCGGAACTACCTCTCTCTTCCAATCGCTACACACGCTCTGTAGTTCCTTCTTCAGTGCCCCGCCCCCTGGACATAGACTATGAGGGCATCAGGGCACAGACCCCAGCGCCCAGCCTCATGTCCAGGGAACACATGAGTTTGGCGACGAATGAATGAATCAGCTAATAAATTGGAGCCCAGCAGGTTACTTTGTTCAAGAAACCTTGAGCCCCAGATGCCCTTGGAGTGCCCTTTTCTCCTCCTGAAACGTGGGTCCTGTTCTCTTCTGCACTTGGCAAACGCCTCTGTCCTTGTACGCGTCCCACATACTCCCAGTGCCCCTCTCCCACCTCAGCAGGAGCTTAGGGCCCCTGGGGGTTGGGCTCACTTTGCTTTCCTCCGTCTCGCTCAAGGCTGGGCTGCACAGGTGGCCAGCAAGTGTCCCAGGGGATACGTGGAGGGACCCCAGGAATGACCAGGGACCTGGGGGGGGAGCAGGGAGTCTGTGCTGTCTCCGTGACCAGAGAGAGGCCTCCTTTAGCCCTTTCCCGAAATTGAGACTTTTGTACTTTTGTTGTGTTAAGATGGCTTTATTTTCTTTCCAGTTTTCGAATTTGCTGGGGACAGTCTATCGGTGTGGAAACTTAAATTTTACATGCGATGGAAATTCAGTTATTAGTCCTGTGGGAAACAGAGTGACGGTGTTTGACCTTAAGAAGTAAGTGCGTTACCAAGATGTTAACGACAGTGACCGCTATGGCGTGTGGGCAAAAGCTGACCGCGCCTTCCTCTCACTAGTGCCCCCGTTAAGTGCCGCAGCCCGAAAGCCTGTTCCAGGGTGTACGGAGTGTCGGTGGGTCAGGAGTGCGCCTGGTCCCTCAGCTGAAGCCCAGTATCTAGGCTGTTGGCCTCACCTCCAGGGCAGAGCTTCCGCTGCTGGGCTGCATTGTCGCCGGCTCACTGCGGCTCAGTTCTGCCTGCTGGGTGTGCTGTCCTCCCGGACGAGCATGTGGCTCTGTCCTTCCTTCTCAAGGGGAAGGACTCCTGGGCGGTTGTCACTGCTTCCCACAGTCGTGTGGCCGGGGTGAGACCCTCCTGTCGCCTGGGTTTCTGTCCTGCTCTGCGGGCCTCAGCCTGTCTGTACGGCGGGACGATGGTCCACGTCTTTGCTGAGGGGGACTTCTGAAGCTCCTGAGAGCAGTGCTTGTGGGGGAACTCAGGGCCAAGTGCAGGCCTGAGTGTCACGGCTGCCGTGGCGTTTAAATGACATCTGCTGGGGCTTGCTGGAGCAAGGAGCACGCGCTCGTTGGAGGAAAACTAGAAAGTAGGACAGCAGGGAACCAAGTTAGACTCTAAGCAGCGGTTACCCGTCTTTAACGTTTTTTTTGCGTTTTTGCACACTCTCCCAGCTCTGTAAGAACAGTTCTGCCTACGTGTGCCGACCTTGTGGTTAATCCTTTCTGTTAACGTGTAGCTTGTTTCCAGTTTTCCGACTTTGTAACGTCTGTAAAATTCTCCCCAGATGTGGTTCTACAAACAAAATTGGCAAACCGAAGCCCAGTTTTAAGGTTTTTAATCTGCTTTACCAGATACTCTCCGAGGACCTGTTTTTCTTTCTGCTCTCCCAACCGGGAGCTCTGGCCCCAGAGCCAGGAAGGGACAGGAAGGGTGGGGAGGGGAAGGGTCTCAGGCCACCCCTGCCCCCCTCGTCTGACAACTGAGACCAAGGACACGGCTCTGGTTTTGTCTCCTAGCAACAAATCCAGCACTTTGCCCTTGGCCACTCGGTACAACGTTAAGTGTGTCGGGCTGTCCCCAGACGGCCGCCTGGCCATCATCGTCGATGAAGGTAAGTGCCCTTGGCCGGGAAACAGCGGCTCAGGTGGTTGGGGCACACGAGGCCGTCACCCTGTCCCGCTGGGGGTGTAGGCAGGCCTCCGCGGTCCTGCCTGCGGCCCGGGCGGACTTTGGGATGAGGGTTTGGGGGCGGGGGGGGGGGGACGCAGATGCGCCTGGGTGTCCCGTCTGGGGCGACCGCACATCCGCCACTTTCCCTTCCTGCAGGGGGGGATGCGCTGCTGGTCAGCCTGGTCTGCAGGTCCGTGCTCCATCACTTCCACTTTAAGGGCTCCGTGCACAGCGTGTCCTTCTCCCCTGACGGCAGGTGAGGGCTTGGCGCGGCCTCCGTGACCCGCGCGGCGGGGCTCGGGGGGGGCTCTCTCGACGGGAGGTGGCAGCGCAGGAGCCTGTGCTCAGGCCTCATCTTCATGTGTGTCTGGGCTCCCGCAGGGCTGCACGGCCACAGGCCCCGCTCCCCCTCCTTGAGGGCTGGGGCTCCCACCCTGAGCGGGAGATTCCGAAGGTCCTTGTCCAGGACCGCCTCCAGAACAGCCACTGTCCTGGAGGACCTCGTGGCCTCCAGACAGCAGAGCCACAGAGGGGCCCCTGTCCCTGAGTGGCACTGACCCCCAGCCTCGACGTGCATAGTGAGAATGTTGTGTGCAGACAGGGCCCTGGCTGGACCCAGCCTTGCTCTGGGTTCAAGGGCCACAGGAGAGAGGGCCGGTTCCCAGCATGCTCACACCCAGGCTGACCCGGATGTGCCCTGGAGGGGGCAGCCCTGGATTTCGGCCGTGAGCCCCCGTTCCACGTCCGCACTCAGAAACTGCTTAGAACGGCCTCCAAGGCAGTGGCCACTCCCCAGCACCCGGCGTGCAGAGCCCTGTTGTCCTTCCGGCTCCCGGAGCGTCTGTCCCAGGCTGGCGGGCGGCCAGAGGTGTGGCAGCATTCAGGGTGCCTGAAGGGTCGGTCTGTCTCTCTCACTGTCCACCTGTCCTTCTTTGGCCTCAGTCCCTGTAGGAGGAGAGGGGACCTGGGGGCCATGGAGAGGCAGGCCCCTATGTTTTGCCTCTCGTAGGAAATCGCCTCGTAGCACGTGCACTGTCCTCAGAGGCTGAGCTGGTCTCGGGACTCCATGGGTCTTATGGATCAATGGCCCCTTTTCTGTGGCAGGAAGTTCGTTGTCACAAAAGGCAACATCGCTCAGATGTACCACGCCCCTGGGAGGAAGCGGGAATTCAACGCGTTCGTCCTGGACAAAACCTACTTTGGGCCATACGATGAGACCACGTGCATCGACTGGACGGACGACTCCCGGTGAGGCCTGCGGGCGGGGCCTGAGGGGGACGCCTAGTAGCTGGCCTCTTGTTGGGGGGGGGGGGGGGCGGGGGGGAGCCTGGTGACTCTTGTTGAAGACCAGAGTTTCGGTCTGGAGTGGCCTCCGTCCAGCCTCACGAGGTGCTGGAGGCAGGATGGGCTCCTGGTTCTGAGTGGGGCCCGCGCTGCTTGGGGCATCCGCCCCTGGACACCGGAGCGCGGGATGGCAGCCTTGCTGGGGATGCTGTATCCGGTGTGACACGGCCCAGTCGGTGCCACCAGATGGGCGGAGCAGCTGTGTCCACGGCAGAGCCGGGAGCTGCTCCCAACATGGGGGCCGGCCCCGTCCCCTCACGGCCGCACCCCTAACCGCCCTGAAAGGCACCTCAGCCGCTTGCTCGCTCCCAGCTGCCCTGTACTCTGTGCACGGGGACAGTGGAGGCTGGGGGTCAGTGCCGCTTTGCACACCGGCCACCGCCGGGTGAGAGGTGGGGCTCAGTCGCGGGCGGTTCCCAGTGCGTCTGCGGGAGATGGCCTCGTGCTCCTAGTGCGTGGCTCCTCTATGGGCGGGCAGGGGCGGCGCCCTGTAGCCATGCCTTCCCGCCTCTTCCGCGAGGCGATGTCTATTCCCGCGTCTGCCTGTGTTCATGCCCTAAGCAGGGCCCCCCACGCGGCACCCCGTGGGCATGGTGGTCCATTCTCAGGGCTCCCTTGGGCTGCCCTGTGGGGAGGGCAGTGACCCGTCCACCAAGACACGCAGATCGGTGCAGTGCAGGCCCGGCTGCTCTCCCTGGGTCTCTCCCCCGCGCTTGTGTGGAGCTCCACCACAAACCCCGAGGACGAGCTGAGTCTCTTTTGTCCAGGTGCTTTGCGGTCGGGAGCAAAGACATGTCCACGTGGGTTTTCGGAGCTGAGCGCTGGGACAACCTCATCTACTATGCGCTGGGAGGACACAAGGACGCGATCGTGGCTTGCTTCTTTGAATCCGGCAGCCTAGATGTATGTTTCACTCGCCCGATGGCGTCCCAGATCTCAGCTACGCGCCAGCTGCCCCCCCCCCCGGCCCCCGTAGACACAGGTGCCCCCCGGGTTACCTGGGGGTGTTCAGGAGCCAGCGGCACCTGTTGGCTGCCCGTTGGCCATCGTCTCTGCCAGTGCTCAGGGGCAGGCTGCAGACGGATGTAGCTACGTGGGATTTTGTCCACCACGTGGCTGGCGCGGGCTGACCCGTGCCCACTCCCACACGCTTCCTTTTCCAGCTGTACACGATCAGCCAGGACGGGGCCCTGTGTGTGTGGCAGTGTGACACCTCCCCCGAAGGCCTGAGGCCGAAAGCCCCCACGGGCTGGAAGGCAGATCTGCTGCAGGGGGAGGAGGAGGAGGAGGAGGAGGAGCGGGAGGAGGAGACCACAGTCCGGGGGAAAACCGCACCGGCCCCGGAGGAGCAGCAGGGAAAAGTGAAATACTCTCGGCTGGCCAAGTAGGTGTCCTCACAGAGGCTGGCGGGGGCCTCGCGCCCTCCAAGGCTGAGATGTGACAAGGAGGCACAGAGGGCCTGGGAACCAGCCGGGAGGCCGCCTGGTCTCCCAGGTGCAGGGTCAGGGAGGGGAGAGCCTCGGGCAGAAGGAAGGAGACACTGCTGCAGCAGGGCCCGTGTCCTGCATGGAGCCGGGGCGCCTGGCCTGGGGCACAGGCATGAGATGGGCCTGGCGCCCCGGCTCTCCGTCCACGGCTCTTCTGACCCCCCCGTCCATTTAGGTACTTTTTCAATAAGGAGGGAGATTTCAACAACCTGACTGCTGCGGCCTTTCACAAAAAGACCCACCTCTTGGTCACCGGCTTTGCTTCTGGAATCTTCCACCTTCACGAGCTCCCCGAGTTCAACCTCATCCACTCCCTGAGGTGAGGGCCGGGGGGAATGGCGGGTTGCACGCGTGCTCGCCGGCCCCACCGGACGACGGCGGGGAGTAGTGCGGGGCCGTGCGAGGTGAGGCTGTGGGACGGCCAGGCGGGCGGGGGGCAGAGTGGGCTCGTGGTGCCGCCTGCCCGCCCTTTTCAGATGCCCCGCCTTCCTGCCCAGTGTCTCCGATCAGAGGGTCGCTTCCATTGCTGTCAACGGCTCCGGAGACTGGATCGCCTTTGGCTGCGCAGGTTCGTCTTTGTGCGGGGTCCGGCCAGAGCAAGAACGGAGCTCCTGTCCCAGGACGACCGCCTGCGGCACCCTCGCCTCCGGGGCCCGGTGCCAGCGAGCACGGCCGGTCGGCCAGCGGCCCTCGTCAGGAGCAGCGGCGCAAGTCCACAAGCGACGCCTCGCTTGCTGAGCCCCTGTCTCCGTCAGCCGGGCCCATGGCCGTGGGCCTCGGGTGGGCTGCGTTAGGTGACGGGGCCGCCGCGAGGCAGTGACACGGGGTGGCAGCGTCCCTGCCGGGTTCCCTCGCTCAGGTGGAGGGTGACAGAGGCACTGGCCTCGGTGGGTCGGGCGGTCCGGTGCCGGCACAAGGCAGGACCCGATGGGGCGCGGGGCACAGTATGGTGGGCAGGTCCCCAGCCCCTCCCCACGTGTGCTCCGTAGGCCTGGGCCAGCTGCTGGTGTGGGAGTGGCAGAGTGAGTCCTACGTGCTCAAGCAGCAGGGCCATTTCAACAGCATGGTGTCTCTGGCCTACTCCCCCGACGGGCAGTACATCGTCACCGGCGGGGATGACGGCAAGGTGGGGCTGGTCAGGTGACCAGGGCCGTGGCCTGGGGCGGGAAGGACGTGGGGCCTTGTCTGCTGGCTGGGGCACCGGGGGCTGGCCCAGCCAGGGAGAACCAGGCTCCAGCTCCGGGGTTCAGCCCGGAACTCACGGGCTCGCCCCGCTCCATCTGGGCTCGCGGGGAGGGGTTCACAAATGACCTGGGGCCGGCTGGCTGTTTCTCTGTCTCTGACTCGGATTCCCGCACACGTGCGCCCACTTGTCCGTGGTGGCAGCCGTGGCATGTGGGTGTGGGTACGCCCCAGGGTGACACAGGCCCCACAGACCTCTACCCTCCCTCACGTGGAGGCGGCAGAGAGGCAAGGGGCAGATGGCGTCTCTAGGCTCGGTGGGCACACGGTGGAGTGTGCACATGTGTGCGTGTGCGTGGTCCTGAGCTGGTGCCGGCCTCCCTCCGCGCTGCAGGTCAAGGTGTGGAACACCCTCAGTGGCTTCTGCTTCGTCACTTTCACGGAGCACTCGAGTGGGGTCACCGGCGTGACCTTCACTGCCACTGGCTATGTCATCGTGACCTCTTCCATGGATGGGACCGTACGTGCCTTTGACCTCCACAGGTGACTTTTCTAACAGTCTTTCTCTGGGGCGGGCCGTGATCGCGAGGCAAGGGTCGCGGGCGTACACATGAGGGTTCGGGGAGGGCCCAGGAACCTGAGCGGGGGTGTCCGGGACTCTGAGTGTTGCCATCTGGACTCGTGTCTCGGGGCAGGTACCGGAACTTCCGCACCTTCACGTCTCCACGGCCCACCCAGTTCTCCTGTGTGGCCGTGGACTGCAGCGGGGAGGTCGTTTCGGCCGGGGCGCAGGACTCCTTCGAGGTTTTCATCTGGTCCATGCAGACGGGCAGGCTCCTGGACGTAAGAGCCGCACGGCTGGGGGCCGGGGTCGGGGGCGCAGCCACACGCAGGAGGGGCGCCTCTGCAGACCCGCGGGGAGCAAGCAGCTCCGGCTTCCGGCCGGGGCTCCTCCCGTCCTGCGGGGATACAGCCAGCCCGTCCTGCGTCCTCGGGGCAGCGGGACCTCGTGCGTAGCACCCTCGGGGCGGGTGGCCTCTTCATAGCTCCTCTTCGGTCGCCACAGGTTCTGTCCGGCCACGAGGGCCCCATCAGCAGTCTGTGCTTTAGCCCCGTGAAGTCCGTCCTGGCCAGCGCCTCCTGGGACAGGACGGTGCGCCTGTGGGACATGGCAGACAGCTGGAGGACCACGGAGACGCTGGGCCTGACCTCGGATGGTGGGTGCACGGGCCAGGGGAGGGGCGCTGGCGGGCGGGAGTTCTGACACAGGGAGGAAGGCTGCGTTAGACGGGGCGCTGCCCGTCCATCTTGGTTGTGGGTTGAGGGACACCGGCCGTGGTGTCCCTCGGTGTCAGGCTCCTCTGTAGGACAGTCGGGGGCCTCGCGCGCTCGCTTGCTCAGCTTCTGGCCCCGAGAAGCAGCCAGCGCTGTCGGGCGGAGCCTCGGGGAGGACTCCGGGGTGACGGTAGGCTGGGAGGCCCCGCCACCCGGGCTCCGGCCGTCTGCGCATGCGGGCGAAGCTTTCCTGCCCCGCACACGTGACGTTCGCGTCGTGGGCCCCTGGGACTCGCGGCCTGTGCGGTGTCTCTGCTTCCCGCCACCCCGCTCGGCTCTGGTTCGTGCTCTTCGCGGCCGGCCGGCGGCCTGTGTCTGCAGGGCCTCCAGGTCGTCTGTGTCCAGTCTGTCCCGCAGTTCTGTCAATCACCTGTGTCCTGCTCTCCGTGTGCCGCACCCCCGCCGGGCCTGGCCCCTCACCCCCCGGCCCCTCCCAGCAGGCTGGCCTCCTGCCTGTCTCGTGACCCCACCCGGACCCTCTCGCCCCCTGAGGCAGTTGGAGCCCTGCCCTTCGCTAGCACGGCCCCCCGGGGCCTCCCTCCCGGGGCCTCCCTCGCAGGGTGGGGCTTGTCTGGGGGAGCTTCGTGTGCCTCCACTGGTGCCCGCCTGGCTCTCCTGCATTGACACCGGCTGAGGACGGAGGGTGTGGCCTCCTGCCGGCGCTGGGCTCCTTCTCTGGCCCTGATCACGCATCTCTTTTCAGCCCTGGCTGTGACCTTCCGTCCCGACGGGGCAGAGTTGGCCGTCGCCACACTGAACTCACAGATCACCTTCTGGGACCCTGAGAACGCCGTGCAGACGGGCTCCATTGAGGGCAGGCACGACCTCAAGACGGGCAGGAAGGAGCTGGACAAGGTCACCGCCAAGCACTCGGCCAAGGGGAAGTGAGTTCCTCAGTGAGCGGGCGCAGAGCCCGGGTTGGGATTGCGGTTGGCGGGTGCCCGTGTCTTTCCCCCCCTCGGCCTTGTGGACCGTCGGGGACTGGTGTTTGCACACCTGCCTCTGCTCCTTTTGGGTGTGGCTCTTGGGGTGGGGTCACCAGGTAACCCAGGTTCACTTTTTCGAGGAACTGCTGGAGTGTTTTGCAAAGTGACGGCACCATCTGATATCCCCGCCGGCAGCGGGAAGGGTCCCGGTTTCCCCACGTCCCCGTCCCCGTCCCCGTCCCTGCCCATTACTGCCAGTTTTTCTAAATCACAGCCGTGTGGGACGGGGCGTGAGGTGATGTCTCGATGTGGCGCTGACTTGTCTTTTTCTTAAGGACCGATGCTGTCAAACACGTTTTCGCGGGCCGAGCGGCCGTCTGGACGTCGTGTCTGGAGAAGCGTCTGTCCAGGGCATTTGCTTGTTTTAATTGTGTGTTTCTCGAGCTGTGTATGTATTCGAGACAGGAGCTCCCCGACAGACCTGTCCCTTGGAAATCTCTTTTCTGCTCTGTGGGTTCTCTTCGCTTTCTCTGGTGTGTTTCAAGCGTGAACGTGTTTATTTTCTCTTCTGTCCGTCGTGCCCTTTGGTGTGTGGACAGTCGTCTCCCGTGGCCAGGCCCGTAGGCACCTGGTTTCCGGGGATGCAGGGCCGAGGAGGCCCCCCTGCCCGTGGTTGCCTTGCGGGTGACAGGCACGGTGGCCTCCTTTTCCTTCTGACTTCAAGGAAACATCGTGACTGGAGCCATGCGGTCCTTTCATGAAAGGGCCATGTCCGTTGGGAGGTCCCTTCTTGGGGGGCCTGCTGCCTCGGAGCCTTGTGAGCCCCAGGCCAGAGCCCCGTGGACGATGCCCGCTGGGCTTTGAGGGAGCACCACATGCTAGGGGTCCCTGGGGGTGAGCGTGTGTGTGTCCCCTCTGCTCAGGGCCTTCACTGCTCTGTGCTACTCTGCGGACGGCCAGAGCGTCCTCGCGGGAGGGATGTCCAAGTTCGTGTGCATCTATCACGTCAAGGAGCAGATCCTCAGGAAGAAGTTCGAGATCTCCCGCAACCTCTCCCTGGACGCCATGGAGGTGAGCGGGTGCCCGGGCCTGGGCTGCCCTCCCCACGTCCTGGCGCCACGGGGACCGGGAGGAGGCTCCAGGCGTGTATGCGCCTGCCTGGGTCCCCGCCCCCTCCCGAGGGATTCTGGGCGCGGGCGTCCCCGTTTCCCTGAGGACGGCAGGCTGAGGGGGCAGACGCCCCACGTGTGCCGGCCTCGTGGAGGCTGACGGGAGCCCTCGGTGCAGCGCGTTAGGGAATCTGACCGCCGTGGTGGTGGCAGCGGGGCCCCTGCGCGTCCGCAGCAGCTCTGAGGGCGGGTTCTGCTGCGCAGCGGGTAGGGACGCGTGTCCCACGTGCATCCCACACGGGGCCGGGTCTCCGTCAGTATTTGTGGCATGTGAGGAAGGCAGGGGACAGGGGACAAGTGAGACATCTGGAGCTTTGCCCTTCTAGGAATTTCTGAACCGGAGGAAGATGACAGAGTTTGGCAACCTGGCGCTAATCGATCAGGACGCCGGGGCAGAGGACGGAGTCGCGATCCCACTGCCGGGTGTGAAGAAAGGTGAGCGGAGGGCCCCGCGTGTCTCCAGAGGCCCCGGCCACAGCAGGCTGCGCTGCCCACCTCCTTTACCCGCGTGACAGCAGCCTGGCTCAGCGGCTGGCACCCGGCCCTGTGCCTTGCGCTCACCCACACGGCCACGGGGAGGGCTCCGGGGTCAGGGAGCTGGCGGTCCAGGAGGCCCACAGGGTGCGTGCCCCTCACAGGGACGGGGCAGGAGAGCCGGGGGCCTGGTAGACCGTCAGGAGGGGACACCGCCAGCTAGAGAGCCCGTGTGCCAGCCCTGGGCAAGCAGCTGCTGTGCAGCTCCCCGCCCCCCCTTCCCCGTGCTGGCCTGGGTCGGCTCATTCCAGCCCTGGCTCGTGCCCCACCACGTGCCTGCGGGCCCATACTGCACGCTGGGGAGTGGGAGCTCCTCAGCGACTGGCTGGGTGACGGACCCAGGACCGCACGATCGCCGTGGGCCCTGGAGCAGCCCTGCCTGCACCGAGCCCCTTCTCAGGAACCTCTTAACGAGAGGGGGGTCTGTGAGCCCTCAGTGATGGGCAAGGGTGCTTCTCAGCCTGTCTGGAGACCTTTTTTTTTTTCTTTTTAAATTTCTTAATGTTTGTTTCTGAGACAGAGGGAGACAGAACATGAGTGTGGGAGGGGCAGAGAGAGAGGGAGACACAGGATCCGAAGCAGGCTCCAGGCTCCAAGCCATCAGCACAGAGCCCGACGCGGGGCTCAAACCCACAAACCATGAGATCATGACCTGAGCCGAAGTCGGTCGCTCAACCAACTGAGCCACCCAGGCGCCCCGTGTCTGGAGACCTTTGATTGTCACAACTCGAGCAGAACAGGCACTGTTGGTGGTGAGTGTGGGGGACTGAGGGGTCCGCTGGACCCATGAGAACCCAGCCCCATGTGTTGGTCCCCCTGAGGTCAAGAGCCCCCAGAGAGAATTTGTGGGGAGATACACACGAAGTGTTGCTGAGCTGGCTTCCAGGTGGCTGGGGGCCGGGCAGAGAGGAGCCTTTTCTCAGGTGATGTACGTGTCGTTGAGCTTGGAACATAGCACCCCTCACACCGCAGATTTGAAAACAAATTTCAGGAGCGCCTTGGGGGTGCTCAGTTGGCTGAGCCTCCTACTCTTGAATTCGGCTCCGGTCACGATCTCGTGGTTCATGGGTTCGAGCCCTGCGTCAGGCTCTGTGCTGACGGTGTGGAGCCTGCCTAGGAGGCTCTCTCTCCCTCTCCCCCTGCCCCTCCCCCACGCCTGCTCTCTTTCTCTCTTTCTCTTTGTCATAAGAAATAAACTTCAAAAAGTTAAACTAAAACAGGTTTCCAGAGGAGATGCACGGGGCGATGACCAGTGAGGACGAGCCCCCACCCCACAGAGCTGCCCTGTGAGGTCGTGCGTCTCGTGCACTGCACAGAGTGCTTGGCAGAGTGGCCGGTGGGGACTGGAGCCACCCTGCCCTCAGCCTTTGGGTTGTGCCAAGGCCTTTTCGCAGAACAGGGCAGGTGTCTGTCGGCCAGGCTGAACGCCCACAGGAGCGTGTGCTCCAGGGGCTCGTCCACGGAGGCCAGTGGCGCCCGTGAAACAGCATCTGGGGCCCTGGCACAAGACTCCCCGCGGGGCCCAGGGGCCAGAGCCGCCCCTCCCGCTGGGCCTGGAGCAGCAGGGCAGCCCTCCTTTCGCGGAGGGGGAGGGCTGCCCTGTAACCGCGAGGCCCCTGTGTTCCAGGTGACATGAGCTCTCGGCACTTGAAGCCTGAAATCCGGGTGACTTCGCTTCGCTTCTCTCCCACCGGTGAGCCCCGGCCAGTGGGTCGTGGGTGCCGGGAAGTGTGGGGGTGGGTCCCGATGGGCTTCCGGGCCCACGGTGCACGTGGTGGGCCTGGCACCTCTGTTCCAGTGACGAGGTTGGTCACAGCATCTGGCTGGCTCTGGGCCTCGCTGTCCTCCATGCGTGACGTGTGATCTTTGTTCGCTCCCGACACGCTGGGCTTTGAGGCGGAGGCAGGCGGCTGCGCCGAGCGTCCTCACGTGTGCCAGTCTGCGGTGTGGCAGGGGAGGGTCTGTGCCCGCAGGGCCTGGGACCGTTAGGTAAATGCGGTCCCGCAGGGCGGACAGGAGGGGGGGTTGCCGTGGGCTCATCCGGGGGGTGACGGCCGACACTCCCCAGCATCGACGGGAAGGCGGAGGCAGCAGGGCACAGAACGGCACGTGGCCGAGTACGGCCGTGCGAGTCGGGACGCAGACCGTGGCCCAGTCTCGCCGGCTCCACAGCGGGGACGCCATGTTGCCGCAGAGCCAGAAGCCCACGGGCTCACGGAGGACTTGACCGGGCCTGGTGCTCACGGGACGCGAGCGGACGCACACGGGCCCTGCCCTGAAGCGGCTGGTGGCTGGGGTGGGAGCGGGGGGGCGGGCGTCCCCGTGCCCCTTTCTTGCTGATACTCTTGGGACCGCGGGGACTTACTCGGTGACTTTTAAGTAAAAGCGGGGAAGGTGAAAGTGGGTGTTCAGGAAACCCCCCGACTGCCTAATTCCCAGGGCGCTGCTGGGCGGCCACCACCACCGAGGGGCTCCTCGTCTACTCCCTGGACGCCCAGATGCTGTTTGACCCGTTTGAGCTGGACACCGACGTCACCCCCGCACGCATCCGGGCGGCCGTGCGCCAGCAGGACTTGACCAGGGCCATCCTCATGGCCTTCCGGCTCAACGAGCGGACGCTGCTACAGGAGGTCCTGGAGTCGGTGCCCTGGGACGAGGGTGAGCGCCGGGCGGGCCCGGCAGCTTCTCGGCCCCTGCGCGCGCGGGGTGGGGTCTAGGCCGCGCTCGCCTTCTCTCCCGCGGGACAGTTCTTTGCAGAGTGAGTACAGTTTCCTCCCCCTGCAGTCGAGGTCGTCAGCTCCTCGCTTCCTGAGCCGTACGTGGAGAAAGTGCTGGAGTTCTTGGCTTCCTCCTTCGAAGTGTCTCGCCACCTGGAATTCTACCTCGTATGGACCCAGAAATTGCTCCTGGTGCACGGGCAGAAGCTGAAGTCTAGGTGAGGGGTGCGTCAGCTGTGACGCCCGTCTCCCGTCGCTCAGCTGTGCTTTGCTGCAGGTCAGAGGGGGAGCTTTGTGCGCGCGCGCGCGCGCACACACACGCACGCACGCACGCACACACACACACACACACACACGAGAGGGCACAGCTAGAGCCTCACACACACGCACACACACACACACACACACACACACACGAGAGGGCACAGCTAGAGCCTCACACACACGCACACACACACACACACACACGAGAGGGCACAGCTAGAGCCTCGGCGAGTGCTGTGCGCTGAGACAAGTCTCCTTTCCAGAGCAGGGAAGGTGCTGCCGGCCGTTCAGTTCCTTCAGAAGAGCATCCAGCGGCACTTGGACAGTGTCTCCAAACTGTACGTGTGGCTGGGGGGGTCAGTGGGTGGGGCGGGGTGGCCCGTCACCGGCTGGTTCCACGCTGGGGGCTGCCCCCTGAGTCGTCTGTTTTGGGGACAAAACACTGGGAGGTGTTCCCTCCTTCCCTGGTGAACTGAGCGCACGGGCCACCCGCGGCGGGACTCGGGGCTGGCGGGCTGCGGGTGTGGCCGGGAGTTTCGAGCGATCCCCCAACGAAACGAGTTGTCTGTCCTGTCGCCGGACGGTTCGTTCGTGGTTCGTGCACCTTCTGCCCCCTGCCCTGAGGCTCAGCAGAGTCACAGCGGCCGTGATCACCACCGCTTGGCCTTTCCTGGGCCCGTTGACTGGGCACGTAGGGGGCCTGCGGTCTTCGGGTCAGTGTTAAGGTGTCCCAGCCCTGTTTCCAGAGTGTGTTCTCTGCCTTTGCTGGTGACTGCCGGTGCCTAGAGGCAGGGCCTGTGTCAGTCCTTGACTGCCTCCTCAGTCTTCAGCCCACAACAAGCCCTTCCTTCTAGTGTCCTGGCCGCCCGCTGGAACACACCAGGGGGCGAAAGGGGTCTGTGTTAAAGTCTGCCGCATGCTCAGAAGAGCCTTCTCTCTGTTGAGGCTTCCGTGACTCGACAGAGCTCAGTCCCAGAGACCAAGTGCCTCTCGTTAGACGGATTCTTCTGTCACGTTCACGTAGATGCGTGATAAATGCTTCGTTCCTTGGACGTCCATGCTGCTGACGTGTAGGGTGCTGTTGGCTTTTGTGTATTGATTGGGGAAGCAACACTTCAGTTACATTGCCAAACCTAGATTGGGGGGGGGGGGGTCAGTTTGGTTTTTTTTTTAAAGTTCATTTATTTTGAGAGAGCGAGCGAGCACATGCACACGTAAGCAGAGGGAGGAGGAGAGAGCGTCCCAAGCAGGCTCTGGACGCAGGGCTCGATCCCACGACCTATGACCTGAGCTGAGATCAAGAGCCGTGACTGAGCCACCAGGGCATTCCACCTCGATAGTCCCTTACCTTTAACTCGTTCTCACTGGGTGGCTTCCTACATGGAGACAAGGGTGTGATTTTTTTCCCTTTATTTTGTTAACGTGGGGACTGACCTGATTGGGAGCGTCCCTCTCTGCTCTCTAAAAGGCCTTCAAGCTCTGCACCCGCCCCTTCCTCCGTGTCTGGTGGGGCTGGGGAAGCTATCGGGATGGGGTCCGGGCAGGGGCAGGGGCGGTGAGGGCAGACCAGAAGAGGTGGGTCTTACCGCTGGGTCCTTGAAGGCCGCCACTCCTGCAGGGCTGGGTGGCTCAGAAACCGAGTTAGGAGGGGCAGGTAGGGGGCTCCTGTAGTCCCTGGCTGGTTTTTCTCAGGGTCACAGGGAAGGCGGGTGCCGGGTGAGCCAGAGTCTTGATAGAAGAGAAAATCTGCTGCCCTTCCTGACGTGACTCCTGTGCGCTTTTTACAGCTGTGACTGGAACCGCTATAACATCCAGTACGCTCTGGCAGTTTCCAAGCAGCGGGGCATAAAGCGCCCCTCAGAGCCGCTGGGAAGCGAGGAGGAAGCGGATGCGTCTGACGACGATGACACTCTGCACCCGCTCGGGGAAGGACAGGAAGACGGGGACAGACAGCTGGTGTAGAGCCGGCCGCGTTCGCCACCCACATTCCACGTGTTTTGGTTAAGACTCCCGGAGAGATGGAACCACGCGGCCTGGGCCCGGAAGCGAGTGGGAGGGCCGTCTGAGGGCTGCGTAGGTCCCCACGCCGGGACTCCTGTTCCCACGAGAACCAGACGTGACAGCAGCGGCAGCGAGAGCGCAGGCTTGTCACACAGGCCCGGGGCCCGCGGTGTAACAGCGAACGTTGCTCATCTCCTGTTGAAAACGCCTTTTACAGAAGCGAAAGGGTTCATTTTTATAGGCTCAAATTTTGTAGGACTATTATTTATATTTTTAATACACTCTTAACGACAGATTTAGAGATAAAAAAGATGAGGTTTTGTACATAAAAGTGGATTAAATCTGAACTCTGAATTGAGAATGTTTATAACATATCCTGGGTCGTGCAGGGGGATAGGGTCCCCTGTCTGTTGGCCTCCTTGTGCAGGGGGCGTGGAGGAGCAAGGCAGCGGGGTCACCCTCGCGGCCCCCAGGCTGGGCTGCCTGCCTTGGGGGTCAGTGCACTCTGACCTTGGAGGGGTGCTAGCAGCCCCAGAGCTGAGACCGGACAGCTCCCTTGGGGAGCTCACGCAGGCGCAGGGGGTGACACGAGCTGCTCTTCCGTGGAAGGCCCCTGAAAGCCTCACCGAGCAGGGCACAGAACCAGCTTCTCCCCAGCTGGGGGCCTGTCCCAGGGGCTCAGTAGCGAGGGCCACCAGGGTCAGGAAACTGGGCCGACCTGGGTGCAGCCCTTCCCTGAGGCTGCCTGGAGGCCTACAGGGTCGGGTGCGGGTGGGGCAAGCGCCTGGGGGCCCTGTGACCCTTGGGGGCCCATGTGCAGGTGTCACCGGGTGTTTGTGTCCCCAGTTCTCCCCACGCTCGCGGAGGCTGGAAAACCAGCCAGTCTTTCCAACTCACCTCTGCTTTCTTGCTAAGTTTCACATGTGCACGTTGAAGTTAACGAACATTGAGAGCGGGAACTGGTTTAGAGTGCGGTTGGAAGGCCAGCAGCGGAGGCTCTCAGCCCCATGACTACTGGTCCACTGCAGACCCCAACCAGGAGAGACTTTCCTCGGCAACGGCCCAGCCAATGGGAATCCGCTACACTTCCAACTCCCAGTTTACTCCAATGGACTGTTTACAACGCCCCCCCCCCCCCAACTTTATAAATGAGCCTTCACTGGACCGCCCCGTGGTTTGACTGTAGTTTCAGCTTGGTGGTAGGGCTCCTGTCTCCAACAAACCCATTTTTGCCTGTAAAATAACCCGCAGCGTTATGTTTGACAAAGTGTAGCCGAGCAGACCCTGGAGAGGACAGAGGAGTGGGAGGTGGGGGCCCTGCAGGGCCTGGAGATGTGGCCGGCCTCCTACACGCTCAGCAGGGAGGCGGCTCTCAGCTCCCAGCCCTACTGAATCAGAATCTGCATCGTAGCCCTCCCTTCCCCAAAATGGAGACATAGTGCATGCTAGCATCATCCCCGTGACCCCGTCGCTCTTATCAGCTCATGTTCTGGAGGTGACACTGAGGGGACAAATGAACGCACCCACCCGCTGGTCCCCCAGGAGCCATGTAGAGGCCAGAATCCCCATGGGAGAGTTCCCAGCTGCAGGGAAAGGATTGAGAATGGCTCCCTTGGGACCAGAAATGGAGGGGGTCACGGCTGAAGGTTCAGGAATAAAGACAGTGATTGTTCCAAGCTCATCTTTGGTCCTTTTAGAATATCCTGAATTTGTTATTGTAGTTTCCCAGGAAGATCTCTCTGCAGAGATTTACCCTAAGTCTTAAAAAATGGAAAAATTCAAACATCAATGACAGTGGCAGCTTTGGGTTGAAATGCACAATATGTCTGCAGTGTTCCAGTGGCTTCCAAAAGTGACCACTTAAATTATCTTGCGGGCACCTGGGTGGCTCAGTGGATTAAGTCCAACTTCACCTCAGGTCATGATCTCTCTGTTCGTGGGTTCGAGCCCCCGCGTCAGGCTCTGTGCTGGCGACTCTAAGCCTGGAGTCTGCTTCGGATTCTGTCTCCGTCTCTCTTGCTCTCTCTGCCCCTCCCCCACTCACACGTTGTCTCTCAAAAATGAATAAACGTTTTATACATATGTATATAATATATATATTACATATAAACTCTTGGACACCTGTTAGTTTGCAAAATAATAGATTAAGGGAAAGTATAATAAAGAACTCATCCAGGCGGCTCACGTGACCTGTATCCAGGATAACAACTAGGTATTTTTAACGGGAGAATTCCAGCTAGTACCTGAAAGAGTCCTGCTATCCCCACTCAGCAAGGATTTAATGCATGGAGACACTCTGTGCATCCGAGGCAGCGCGCGCCTGCAGCAGAAAACAGACATCCCCGTGGCTGTCCTCGCCCCAAACCGACCCGGGGAGCCTTTCCAACCAAGCTCAACTTGCAGGAAATGCGGAAGGCGGAGCCTCGAGGGGGCTCCCATCCGGATCCCGAGTCAAACACCACGAAAAGACGACTTGAAATGTGAACGTGGGTTATTCGCCATCAAGGAGCTGCTCCCAAGAGTGCTGACAATAACGAAGTCTGGAGTCTGACTCTCTATCGGCCTCGAGCCGCGCCCGACCCGGGTGCCACAGCCCGCCCCAGCTGGGTAGGGGGTGCTTCCCGCCCCGGGGTCCGGGACCCCGAGCCCAGGGCAGCAGCAGCTCCCCGGGCGGCGGGACACGCTACTGCGTCGACTCACGCAGACAACAACCAGCGCACTCGCGGGAGAGGGGCCGGGGCGGGCGGACGGTGCGCAGGCGCGGCCCCGCCCACCGGCGCGCTCACGGGAGTCTGGGCCGGGGCGGGCGCATTGTGCGCAGGCGCGAAGCACGCTCGTTCAGCCCAGGCCTCCGCGGTCGTTGGCCCCTGCGACCCACTGTCCCCGCGCAGTCATGGCGGCGGTCAGGGCTCTGGTGGCACCCAGGCTGGCGGCGGCCTCCGCGTTCGCGACGCTCCATGCACCCGCCCCGCGCGCGGCCCTACACAGCTCCGCGCCGCGGCCCCGGGCCAGGGTCGCGCTGGTAAGCGGACTTCGGCGGGCGGGCATGGGGCGGGGCTGCCCCCAGAGGTCACGGCCGCTTCCCATCCAGTTCCGCCCGAGGTCGGGCCCTCCTCACCCCCCACCCCCGAGGCCGGGCCCTCCTCACCCGCCCCCCCCCGAGGCCCGCCCCCCTTAGCCCCTCCTCTCCCCCTCCCAAGGTCGGGCCCTCCTCACCCCCACCCACTCCCACCACCCCCACCCCCCGTGCCGTCCCCCAGCCCTCCTTCACCTCTGCCCGCGGCGGTTCTTATGGTCCTCACCGCCACCCCACCGAGGCCCGCCCCCTACCTCTCTCCATGCAAGTCCCTTCTTCACGCCCCTCCCCCTGGCCGGCTGCCTCCAGGTGGAGTCCCCCTTGACACCCCCCCCCCCACCCGCGCTGTCCCGCAGGTGCTGTCTGGATGCGGAGTCTACGACGGGACTGAGCTCCACGAGGCCTCAGCGTAAGCCCTGGAGGACTCTTTGCCTTTTCCTGAGCCATTTGGAGAAATGTTTGATTAGAAAGGCAGAGGAAACGAGCCACCAGGCACGGGGAGGCACACGGCGGGAGCCAGAGATAAGTTCTCTAAGTGCCACCTGTAGCGTTGTCACTCAGAGACAGCCATGGAATACATCTCGTGTTTAACACCCGTGGTTAACTTTTATTTTTATTTAAAAAAAAAAAAAATTTTTTTTAACGTTTATTTATTTTTGAGACAGAGAGAGACAGAGTATGAATGGGGGAGGGTCAGAGAGAGAGACAAACACACAGAATCTGAAACAGGCTCCAGGCTCTGAGCTGTCAGCACAGAGCCTGATGCGGGGCTCGAACTCACAGACTGCGAGATCATGACCTGAGCCAAAGTCGGACACATAGCCGACTGAGCCACCCAGGCGCCCCACCCATGGTTAACTTTGAGGTCAGATTGCATCATCATGACTCTAGGGCGATGAACGCCTGGGTGGCTCAGTTGGTTAAGCCTCCGACTTCAGCTCAGGTTATGTCCTCGCGGTTCGTAGGTTCGAGCCCTGCGTCTGGCTCTGTGCTGACATCTCAGAGCCTGGAGCCTGCTTCTGATTCTGTGTCTCCCTCTCTCTCTCTGCCCCTCACCCGCTCACGGTTTGTGTTTATCTCAAGAAATAAACATTAAAAAGTTTTTAAAAGAAGGCTGTGAGGCACGAGGCACCTTCAGCTGTGGACGGTGTTTTTGATGTAACCTGTCAGATGTTAGTAGCGTGTGGCTTTTTATTAAAGGCTTCTGTGAGCAGGACTGGTAGATGTCAGATCTGGAGTCGGTGGGCAGGGAGAGTTAGGTCATGGTTGGGGAACCTCTGCCTCCCAAGTGCAGGGCCCGAGCGTACCCAGAGGAGCCTGAGGCCCCTCCCCGTCCTGCACCTGCCTGCGTGTGCGGGTGTGGGCACTGGACATGGAGTGGTCTTTGGAGTGGGCAGAGCTGGCAGGCAGCAGAGGGCCAGGAGAGCTTCCAGAGCGGGGCTCGGAGCAGGGGCATGAGAAAGCAGGCGGGCTGCGTGAAACCTCCAGGGTGTGGGCAGGGAGCCCTGTGTGGAGAGCCCTGCAGGTTACAAGGACGAGAGCCTGAGTCCCAGGGTGGTTCTACCGGGTCACCCACCTCATGTCTCCTCCTCTGAAAGGGGGACAGTGAGAGCCCCGTGTCTGGGACAGATTTGGACTTGTGCCTGGCACACAGCAGCCCTCAGGGAGACCTGCATAGCTCTCTCCCAGCCCTGTGACTATCATGGGAGAGGCGGGAGAGAGTGAGTGTCGTGACCGGAAGCCCCCCTCAAACCCTTGAGGGCTGCGTTGATTGGCCTGTGGGAGGAAGACCGCCCTGAAGCAGCCTGGGGTCCAGGCTGGGACACCAGTCGAATCACCCGTCCCTGCACCCCGGTTTGTAAAGGGAGCTTGGGCACTAGCTGGGCTCTGCAGGCTAGTTCGGGGACAGCGAATCTGGATTGTGGCCATTTGGGTCATCGGCAGGCCAGCTGTAACTTTTTGTAAAGCAAGCAGGATATTAACGTGCACGAGAGACTTCTGCAGGGCGCCCTGCAAAAACCCTGCTTGTAGAAACACGCTAAGAGGTAAAGCTGGGTTGGGCATGTTTCAGTTCTGTGTGATTTTCTTCCATGCAGGGTACTGGTTCACTTGAGTCGTGGCGGGGCTGAGGTCCAGATCTTTGCTCCTGACGTCCCTCAGATGCACGTGATTGACCACACCAAGGGGCAGCCTTCTGAGAGCGAGACCAGGTGTGATCCTGCTCCTCCGTCCTGGAATGTGGGCACGGGCCTGGTACAAACTCCCTGAGAGCCGGCATGCTGGGTGGCTTTGTCCTGGCGGGGACTCTGCCTGTGCTCTGAGTTCTGAACGCAGTCATTCAGAGCCCCCGTACTCAGGCTGTCCTGTGGTCGTGCTGTTGTTATCTTTTAATGCCTACCAAAACACGAAAGGATAGAAAATTCCGGCTAAGTTCCTCCTATCTTTGTTTTAACCCACTTCTACTTTTTTTTTTTTTTTTGGTACTGTTTATACTCTAGGTGGGGCTTGAATTCACGACTCTGAGATCAAGAGTCATCCCCCCACCTTTGTTTTGGTCAAGGCTGTGCCTCCCAGCTGGGTCTCGTGCCGCGTTCACCTGTTTGGGCCCCAGATCTCTGAGCTGGCTCGAAACGGTGTTCTGGCGCTGAGGCCTGTGCGGTCTTTGTGCTCTCAGAGCCTTCCTTCTCCTCCAGTCTTGCTCCGGTGCAGGGACGGCCACACTTGCCCGCTGGCTTCACACAGGGGGCGCTCTTTGTCCTGGGAGCTGGTGTCGGCCGCCCCCCCTTCCTTTTCTGCCTGGGACACTGGTCCTGGCTGCAAGGCCTGGGGGAACACCGCACGGCGCCTACTGTGGCTGACCCTGGTTTCCTTCGCTTACCTGTGCGGCACCTTGGCCTTCCCCTGCTCTGTCCTGTCTTTCATCCGTCCCCAGTTCTGAGCACTCCAGATGCTCCAAATGGCCGTGTCACCTTCTCTAGGTCCTGACCTTGAGTGCAAGTGCTGGTGCACTTCCCTGGCCCGAGTACAAGTTTTCTTGTCCTGTGGTAGTGTCCCCCCCCCCCCGTTTTGTAGTCTGCAGGCCAAAGTTTGCTTCAGGCCTCTTTTGTGTTCTTTCCCAGGAACGTTCTGACAGAGTCTGCAAGGATCGCCCGCGGCAAGATCACCGACCTGGCCCGGCTCAGCGCGGCGGATCACGACGCTGCCATCTTCCCTGGAGGCTTCGGAGCCGCCAAAAACCTGTGCGTGTGGGGTCTCTGGGGTGTTCGCTTTTCACCTGTAACGAAGCCGGGGACGGAGACGGGGTGGGGACGCGAGCAGCCGTTGGGGATCTCAGGTTCCAAAGGGCTGCACGGAGCTGGTCTGTGACAGGGAACCGGCGTGGCTTGGGGCTTAGGTCAGCAGTTAGCCTGACGTGCTTTTTCTGTCACTTCTCCCAGAATGCTCCTGGGCTGCTGCTGCGGGGGTGGGGGGGGGTTGGGTAGGGGCTTTCTCTGATCTCACCCTGTGCCCTGCCGGTCTCCGTGTCCGTGTGAAGCTGCTGTTCCGGTGGGCCGTTCAGATGCTGGTCCCAAGTGGAAAGGTTTTGCTCTCTGGTTGTCACCCTGATAACTAGATCTGCAGCCGGGAGGGCTCGCTCTGGCCTGACGTCCTGTGGGTTTTAGATCCTCTTTCTGTGCGCATCCCGGAAGCTCTCTGCGCACTGGCCTCGCCATCCAGCACATCCATTCCGAGGCGGCTTTGGCACAGCCGTCGTGGGTGGGAAGCCGGGGGGGGGGGGGGGGGGGGGGCAGCTGCCTTGGGTCCTCCGGCTCACTGCCGCCCTCGCCCTGTTGGCTTGGCTGGCCAGTGCCACCACCCGCCCGCCCCCCCCCCCCCCCGCGGCGGTGCAGCAGCTCCCTGGCTGGCTCTGTGGGTGCCCCGCAGCCAGACGTCAGGTTCCCTGATGTGTACGCTGACCCCTGGCGGCTCCCCTCTGCCTGCAGACATCTGAACAGCTTTCATCCACGTCCACATCCCAGCCCTGCGTTCCCAGCCCCTCGTGGCGGTGCCTCCCGCTCCTGTCCACTTTGTCTTCCAAAAACCAGCCTTTCAGGCGACTGCCACCTCCACGCACCTCTCGGCAGTAGATGGCAGAGGACGGCCTGAGGTGCTGGCTGGACTTCCTCTTCTGCCAGACCGAGGTTTTTTCGTCGGGAGGACGAGCCTTATCTGTGACCCTTAGCTCCTCCCTGAGGATGAGGGCACTTTGGGGGTCTGTCGGGGTTGTGTCCCTGGCACAATTGACCACCCACGCTCGGTTAACTACAGACACGAGGCGCGCTGGGTTGTCGGTGGGTCCATGTCTGTGCGCTCAAGGAAGCAGCGGCCTTGGGTCAGTGCTGTTGTCTGAACCCACTTCCTGGGGGAAGCTGTGGCTTATGGTCGCTTGCCCTGTTTTTCCCAACCTTTCTAGAAGTCAGGCAGGCTCCCGTGTCCTTGGTCTCCGAGGCTGCGGCTGCTGTGGTTGTCGGTTGTGCAGGGTGCACGCGGAAGGCTAGTTGCTGGGGATGCGAGTTCACAGCGGGAACCGGGTTCCTCTCGTGTGGGGCCTCAGGCTCCTGCCCGGCCGTGTTTCCTCCGCCAGAGGTTCATACGCGTGGTCGTGTTAAACTAATGAGGTGGAGGTGTCTTAAGCTCAGTGATGTGTACTTTGTGTTTTCCGCCAACGGGGTGGCTTGTCGGTGGCCCTCTAACCACCTCACAGATCCCGTTGGGTAGATGACCCAGCTCTGACGGACACCGTGTTTCCAGTTCCCCTTTTGTTTCGAGAGCTGTTTGGAGGTACAGTTGACACGTGTTTAAAGAGTAAAGTTGAGGGGTGTCTGGGTGGCTCAGTCGGTTGAGCGTCCGACTTCGGCTCAGCTCGTGGTCTCGCAGTTCATGAGTTCGAGCCCCGCGTCGGGCTCTGTGCTGATAGTTCAGACCCTGGAGCCTGCTTCCGATTCTGTATCTCTCTCTCTCCCCTTCCCCTGCTCATGCTCCGCTTGTCTCTCAAAAATAAACAAATGTTAAAAAAAAATTAAAAAAAAAAAAAAGTGGGGTCCCTGGGTGGCTCAGTCGGTTGGGCGTCCGGCTTCAGCTCAGGTCACGATCTCGCAGTCCGTGAGTTCGAGCCCCGCGTCGGGCTCTGGGCTGACGGCTCAGAGCCTGGAGCCTGCTTCCGATTCTGTGTCTCCCTCTCTCTCTGCCCCTCCCCTGCTCACGCTCTGTCTCTCTCTGTCTCAAAAATAAATAAAAACATTAAAAAAAAAAAAAAAGTAAAGTTGGCTGCGTTTGGACGTGCACGCACCCCGAGGATGCAGCAGCCCCTCAGGGTGGCACACCTCCCTCGCGCCCACCGTTGTCCGGTCCCGGGGCTGTGACGCTGCCGTGGGCCTCCCAGGACGGAGGAGCCGCGTGTGCAGAGCAGACAGCCCAGAGACGGGGCTCGTGGCAGGGAGCGTGTACTTTGGGATTCGGTGGGTGTGACCAGTTGCCTCCCAGGGCAGTGCGGGTGCACGCCCGCCGGCTGTAGGAGGGGGGCCACGCCGGACACCTCCGCGGTCATCGCTGCAGTGACGGAAGCCGTGTGTCGTCTCACCTGCGCCTCTCGCCCGGTCAGTGGGGGGCCTGTTGGCTTTAGGTCCACGGCCTGCGACCCTGTCACCTTCGGTTCGCTGTGGCATCTGCTGCCCTCCCCCGCTGCCGTTTTTGCTTCTTTCTGACGTAAAGTTAGAAAAAAACACGTACGTGTAACTGTACAAAACACACGACACACACGTGAACTGCTTGTCGCGGGTGCTGGGGAGGGAGCAGAGCCACACACGACGTCTGCGGGGTAGGGTTGGAGGCGCCCCGGGCCGGTGGACACCAAACTGTGAGAGGCCTCTTCTCGTGCTAGGAGCACCTTCGCCGTGGACGGGAAAGACTGCAGAGTCCACAGAGACGTGGAGCGCGTCCTGAAGGAGTTCCACGGGGCCGGCAAGCCTATCGGGTACGTAGGGGTGGGGAGTGCAGGGCTGCACCGTCCTGAAAGCCTGTTTTCGCGGAGGGGTTCACAGGGCGTCCTCGGCACCTTCCAGCTCGGGAAATTCACTTGGTGACTTAACAGGAAAGAGAGCTTCTGGGAGGTTCCCCAGTCAGTCCTTCCCTGACCGCCAGCCTTTTCCAGGGCTCATTCTCCTCTGCTGACCTCTGCCTTCTGTCCTCGCTCCGGGCAGGCTGGAGCCAGTCACACACGAGCACCGTTCCCCAGCACCTCCCTCTGGGCCTGCACGTTCATTGCGTGCTTGGGCCTTTCACACTTGTCTGCACACCCAAACTCACTGGACCTTGCTCTTGTCGAGGTCCGAGGTCCTGGGTCCTGGCAGGTGGGGAGGCCGGCCAGCCCTGCCACCAGGAGCATGATGGTGCCCCTGTTGCCAGATCTGAGCCCCTGAGACTCGGCTTCCACGGACGCCTGGCCCCTGCTCTGACGAAGGTCGGTGTTTGTCCGTGTCAGTGCGCCGGAGCGTGCAGAGTGCACGGCTTCGGGTCTGCTGGTTGGAGAGACTCCCTCGGGAGCTCTGCGGTGAGAGATGCAGTGAAGACGGCTCATTGTGGCATAGACGGGAGCACCCCAGATCCCCTCTGACATCTGTGTGAACAGGGCTGTGTTAGAACCCTCCCACCTGGATGGGATGTAGCGCCTGGCAAGGACAGTCCCCGCCCAGTCACTCTGCGGGGAGCCCCCTCCTCACGAACGGGGCCGGCCTCGGGCCTGCGGGTCGGGAGCATGTCTGCTCGCACGGTGCCTTCTCAGTCCCGGGCCTGCTCGGGAGAGACAGGCAGCAGGTGACGGCCATGCTCCACGCCTCTCTCTCCCAGAATGCTGTCACTGGAGCGGCACCCACTTCTGTGGGCTGAGCGCTAACGGGGACCCTAGCGCCCTGCTCGTCATGAGCACAGGTGGAAGCAAGGGGTCCCGGTGGCTCGGCCGCCTCTGTGTATGTCCTCTGACCTCCGTGCAGGAACGGTCTCAGCAGGGGCCTCTGTCCGGAGCACATGGCTTTGGCTTGCTTCGGTGTCCACAGCCCAAGACCAGCACGGCCGGCCACACAGACAGCCCCACTTGAGGGCCGATGCCGCCGGGTGTCTGTGCAGGCTCACGACACAAGACACTCTGGAGACGCTAGGTCCGGGGACTGTGTCAACTTGGTGGCTGGGGGAAATTTCTGTCCGGGGTTTCTAAGTAGGCGGGTTAGCTGTGGGGCTTGAAGCACTGTGTAAGTTTGTTTTGACGATATTTTTCGTGGCTTGTTATGATAGCTCCTACGCGGGGCCTTTAAAGGCCGCGCAGGAGAACCAGCTGGGCGCTGTGGAAGATGAGCCAGAGGAGAGGCCTGTGTGGGAACACGGTGGCCCAGAGAGGTCTGGGCGGCGGCTGGAAGGGTTGTGGACCCCGGGTGAGGGGAGGGCGGTCCCCGACAGCCACACGCTGGGGCGGCCCGGCCCGTAGCCGCTATGGTGGATGGCCCGTGTGCCCCCTGAGCGCGCGCTGACGCGGGCAGGGTGCCGGTGTGATGTCTGGTGCCCAGAGGTCTGGTGTGGCTGAACCACCGTGCTCGGGAGCGACTGGTCGGGAGTGCCTCCCGACTGCGGCCCGCAGGGGAGTTGAGCGGAAGCTCGCGTCACCTGCGACACCCCTCGCCCCGTTGGCCACGGCCGCCCCGGGCGGCCCGGCTTCCACCTCTCAGCTGCCAGGCCCTCTGGCTAGTGTTGGCACTCATCCTCAAGGTCAGGGAGGTTTGCGTGCCTTGCTGCGCCCCCTGGCCTGGCGTCCACTCGTGTGGTCCCGAGCTGACCCTGTCCTTCACTCTTCAGCCTGTGCTGCATCGCTCCCGTTCTCGCAGCCAAAGTGCTCCACGGCGTCGAGGTCACCGTGGGCCACGAGCAGGAGGAAGGCGGCAAGTGGCCCTACGCGGGGACCGCAGAGGCCATCAAGGCCCTGGGCGCCAAGCACTGTGTGAAGGGAGTGACCATATCCTTTCTGGCAGCCAGGGTGGTGGTGGCGGTGGCTCCGGGGACCCCTCCTCTGGCTCTTGAACCGGGAGCTGCACTGCCGGGGGCACCTGGGAGCACATGCGTGACACGTGTAGGGTCCGATGCCGGCACGTGGCCCTCCCTGGCCGTGTCTCCAGGTCGGCCTGGTGGATGCGGGCTGGGTTCGGCACACCCCAGGCACACAGGGCCACCTGGTCGGGCGAGCGGTCGGCCTCAGGCTCGACGGGGACAGCTTTCTGGGTGGGAGGCTGGGAGCTGCCTACCAGTGAGGGGAGTGAGCTTGCGCCCCAGGGTGGGGTGGAGGCTGCCCGTGGATGGGATCAGTACCGGGGGGTTTCCTGGCTTTGGTGGAAGTTCCCCTGGTGGTGTGGACGGGAGCCAGCCCAGTGGCCTCATTGGCCCCTGATCCTCCTGCAGGTGCCCGAGCACTGTGCACACAGAGCCTCAGGCCAGGGCTGACCACAACCCAGGTCCACACCTGGACCCAGACCCAAGGAACAGAGCAGCACGGTGTCCCGGAAGGTGCTGGAGACAACACCGTGACCCTGGGTGTCTGTCTCGAAGGTGCTTTTCTCTCCTTGGAGGGCCGTTTGGCTTACAGACAGTTTTGGTTAAGTGCCCACCTCCCTCCTGCGCAGAGTGGCCGGCCCGCCCAGCAGCTGTGTGGGTGGAGCTGGCCCGGGGTCTTTGGAGTAGGTCCAGGAGGGCACCTTATAGGGAGGGGGCAGGGCCAGTCCCATCAGCGCTTGGCGTCTGCCCGACCAGGGCGAGAGCTCGGCTTGTGTCGGGGGAGGGTCCCGGGTCGGATTGGCCTCTTGTGGCCGACACTCGGAGCGGCTCTCTGTTCCGGTTTCTCAGACGAGGTTGCTGTGGGGCCAGCGCTCCTGTGTGTGCAGCCCAGGTCTGCGGGCGGGCCTGGGTCCCATGGGGGCCTGCCACCGTGAGGGGTCTGAGGAAACCAGCGCTGGGCTCACTGAAGTCGGGACGCGTGTGCTCTGGTTACGGGGTGTGAGTGGCATGGGACGTGGACCCTGGCCGCGGGGACTGCGGCAGGAAGGATCCCCCATTTGGAGCTCCATTGAGAAGGGCGGCGGAGCACACTCTGGGGGTGGGCGGGGGCGGGGGTCAGGGTGGCGCTTCACGCCCGCCACCCGTGTGTCCTTGCCGGGTGACTGTTTTCCGTAACTTCAGTGCACGAAGCTCACGTGGACCAGAAGAACAAGGTGGTCACGACCCCGGCCTTCATGTGCGAGACGGCGCTCCACCACATCCACGACGGGATCGGGGCCATGGTGAAGAAGGTGCTAGAACTCTGTGGGAAGTGACAGCGCCGTGAGCCCCGCCTCCTCCACCAGGTGGAGCTAGTGGCCTGGCTTCCCGTGCGGCAGGAATTCGATTCTCTGCTTGCATCTATAGGTGCTTTTTGTCTGAGGAGCAATCCTTGGCTGGGGTCGGCGGAGGCAGGCAGGGCCCGCACTGAGCCTGCGGCTGGTGCCTGCTTGGTGCCTGCGGGCGCAGGGGCGGCTGACATCCTCCTGTGACAGAGATTAAAATGGGACCTGCTCTTTCAGGAGAAGAATTGGGGCACAACATCCCACACTCTTAGGTTTGGCCGGCTGTAGGGTCCTTGGTATCTGGAGGGGAAGAATTTTTAAGTTTGTGGGTCTGGTAATTAGGAAACCACGTCACTGAACTTCTTGGTGATTGAGAACTCTGTAACTTGGAGTAATGCGTTCAGAAATGACATGGGGGCTTCATTTGAGGCCGGGGGAGTTTGCTTTCCCAAATGGACGCCGAGACGGCCGCGTGTCGGGCCTCCTGAAGCTGGCACGCGGAGCACAGACCAGGGCTCTAGCTTTCCAGAAGGGGGGGGAGGGTGTGGCAGCCGGTCTGTGTGGTCGGCCTGCTGGGCGGAGACCGTCGGGTTGGTCCCAGGCCACGGGCAACAAACAGCCGGTGTCGGATGTACAGAGCAGGGGCAATAAAGCATCTTGTAGCCGCACCGGCCGGTGTCTGTCGTGCGTGTGCTTCTGTTTTGGGGAGAAACGTCGACGGCGCACCTGAGTGCAGGGCAGGCTTCACCCCCTGTGGCACATCCCTCCTTCTGTCCGCCTCCCGTGACCCCCGGGAGGATGTGCCCGCACGCAGCCGCCATTGCGTCCGTCTGTGCCTCGTTTGGTTTTGAGAAAGCTGCGGGGGTCGGCATAGCGGGCCGTTGAGTGTGGTGCAGCTGACGCTGAACTGTGTGGGTGCTGGCCTGGGAACGGGGCACCGAGGCACAGGCCCCCCACGCCACCCTTCAGCACTCTGCTGCCGTGAGAGGTAAGTGACAATGAGCCTTGTGGTTTTCCGGGCTTGGAGGGGAGCACGGAGAGCAGGGCCTGTGGACAGGGCAGTAATGCCTGAAAGCGTGCCCCCCGGCGCCCCCGCTCGCCTGGTGTCTGTGCCAGCTGGCCCCGGCGTTTCGGCCCTTCCTCCGTGGGCACTCCGTTCTCTGCGTCCTGATCTTCCCCCGCTGAAGCAGGAGCCCCCTCGGCACACCCACCGGCACCGGCCTCGCTGGCCGGGATGGTCCTTGCCCTGTGCGCTGTCCCGGGGCCCGTCAGAGGTCAGGTCACGGACGACCACCTCTCTCTTAAGAAACTTGTCTGTGGAAACACTTGTTCCGTGTGTACACCCGTGCACGTGGGGGCGGGGGGGCTGGATCACCAGCGTGTGGCTCACGGAGTTATCACAAGGCGAACACAGCTGTGGAACCAGAGGACCCGTCCCTGCCACCACCCCCCCCCCCCCCGCCCGCCACCACCACCACCAGGGATGGTGCACGTCTTGGCTCTGTGTACAGGCTTTTCCCTGTGGAAATGTTCCCAAATGGGCTTCTCCACGGGCTTTCCCATGTCGCCCGAGCGCTGCCTTCACAAATGTCCTTGTCGGTGTTTTGGCGCATGTCGCGGCCCCGGCTGTTGCCACATCTGGGGGGCGAGGCCGCCGGGTTGCAGGGATGTTTCGAGCTTGGCTTTAGTGGGGAGGGTCCATGTGGCGCTGGGGCCTGGCCGGCCTCCTCTGTGTCCTCCCCGCCACCCGGTGGGCATGGATGGCGTGGCCCTTGGTTTTTTCTGCTGTCTCCTTGACGTCCGCTGAGGCCCATCGCCTTTTGTCTATTTCTCGGCCTTCTGACGATCTGGTTTGGTGAAGCACGTGTTTAGGTTTCTCATTGGAGCTACTCGTGCGTTCTGGTTGCACGTCCTCCGTGGGTACGTGGGCTGCACGTGTCTACTCCCTTTTCTTCCTCAAGGGGCCGTGACGAGCAGCCCCTCCCAGTGCTTGTGCAGGCCTGTCCCCCGCCCTCCCTGGTGTGTGGGGTTGTCTTGAACTTCGCTCCCCAGGTCAGGAAGGCATCTTCCCGCTCCCTGTTGTCTCTCTCCACCTGTATGTCAGTAGTCTGTCTGGAGGCCGCGTTCACGAATTCACCTGCTCTGCGGGCCGTGCACGGTGGCCCGGGAGCAGTCCCCCCGTGGCCACGGCGCCCCCGGGAGCTGGGCCCTGCGCAGGGGTCGCCGCTGGCACCGCCTGGATCCCCCTCCCGCCTCCGCCCGCCCGGGGGTCTCCCCACGGGGCTCGGGTGACGTCAGGTGGTGCGGGACCCAGAGCCCGTGCTCAGGAAGTGGCAGGCTGGCTGGCTGTCACCTCCTCTCGCTGTGCTTCCCCGGAGGGGCCCTAGAGGGGGCGGGGAGAACGTGAGGGACGGTCCCCACGGAAGTGCTTGTGTGATGGCGTAGTGTTCGCACAGCTCTGCGTGCTGGCCGTCGCCGTCCATCCTGTCCCTTTTCAAAGGGACGAAGTATCTGCTCTCCCAGTTCAGAAGGACACGCGCGCCTTTCCTCCCAAAATCCCGCCGCCGCGATGCGTGTGGTGACCGCCAGCGTGTGTGGCTTCCACGTGCCACAGCCCGGCGGCACTCGCACCCGCTCAATCCTTGCGGCAGCCGTGGGAGGGGGCCCGGATTGCCCCACGCTGAAAGGTCAGGCGGAAGGACCCGCGTTGGAGCCCGTGCTCTGGAAGTAAACCCCAAGCGTCGGGAAAGCCCGGAGAGTGGCCCAGCGGACCGGAACCAAGGGGGTGCGGCCGTCTCTTCATTGACGATGAACGAGTGCCTCCTGCGTGGCAGGCACTGTCCCAGGGGTGGGGGGACAGGTGAATGCGAGGTGGCCGGCCGTGTGTGAACAACGTTCCAGATGGAACCCCGGAACCTACGGCCAGAGAGTTAATTCAAGGGCGGCACCGGCGTGGGGCCGCAGAGGGTACGGGGGACGTGGCGTGTGTCCGCGACAGGGCGGTTCCGGTGCCCAGAAGCCCCTTGACACAGAGGACAGGCTGAGGAGGATGCCCGTGGCTTGGGCCCTGCCCCCGCGGGGCATCTCTTCACCTGTCCTGTCCCCTCCACCCAGAAAGCCCAGAGCCCCTGGCCCCTCGGCTCCTTGCTTTAACATCAGCCCCCAGCAGGCGTCCCACACCCCCTGGCCCGCTGTTGTGAGCTCGTGGTCTGTATCTACGCGTTACTGGTTTCTCATCTGCCCTCTGCATGGGCCAGGGGTTCCAGGAAGGAAGACACCAGCCTCACACGTGTGCCGGGAGCCCCGCGGATGGTAGGCTCGGCCTGAATGCACCGGTGGATGCCGGGAGCCCTGAGGCTTGCTGCTGGAGCGTGCGGTTCGTGCAGAGCTCTGTCCGGGAGCCCGCCCTCAGCCCAGCTCCAGGGCCCCCTTCCTCACCCCTCCCCACCTCCGAGCGACGCCTGCTTTTCCTGCATTTCTTCTGCAAGGCTTCCCTTGGTAGCACTGTTTGCTCCGTACTGACTGTTTTCTAGAGCAGTTTTAGGTTCACAGCAAAATTGACAGGGCTCCCTTACACCTGCTGCTCTCGGATATGCATAGACCCCCCCCCCCCCCCGCCATTATCACTGTCTCCCACTGGGTGGTGCCTCTTACGCGAACCTGCACTGACACGTCGTCGTCGCCCACGGTTTACGTCAGACCCACTCGCGGTGGTGCGCATTCCGTGGGTTGGACAAATGTGTAATGTCACGCAGCTCCCGCTACGGTGTCTTACAGGGTGGTTGGCGCTAACGGTTTTCTGTGCTCTATTTATCCCTCCCTCCCTTCTCAGCCCCTGGCAACCCCTGACCTTGCTGTTGCTCCATGGTCCCGCCTTTTCCAGAACGTCGCACAGGTAGAATCGTACAGGATGCAGCCTTTTCAGATTGGCTGCTGTCACTTAGTGAGATGCACCCGCGGACCCTCCGTGTCTTCGTGGCGTGACGGCCCGCTCCTTCTTAGCGCCAAATACCATCCCGTCGTCTGGACGCACCCGTGTGTTTGCCCATCACCTCCCGAAGGGCACCTTGGTGGCTTCCAAGGTCTGGCAGTTATGAATAAAGCTGCCGGAAACATCCGCCTGCGGGTTGTCGTGTGGACGTGAACGTTCACCTCCTCTGGGTAGACCTCAAGGAGCACGACCGCTGGGTCGTATGGTCAGAGCGTGTTCGGTTTTGTAAGAAACCGGCAAACCTTCCTCCGCGGCGGCTGCCCCTCTCTGCTTTCCCGCCAGCGGTGAGGGAGCGTTCCTTCTGCTCCGCGTCCCCGCCAGCGATCCTTGCTGTCGGTGTTCCGGGTTGTGGCCGTTCTCACGGGTGCACAGTGACGTCGTCGTCGTTTTCATTTTCATTTCCCTGATGACGTGTGAGGTCTGTATGTCTTCTCTGGTGAGGTGTCTCTTCAGGTCTTTTGGCCATTTTAATATCTGTTGTTCATTTTGTTGACTTTAAAAAGTCCTGTGGAGGCGGGCGCCTGGGTGGCTCAGTCAGTTAAGCGTCTGACTTCAGCTCAGGTCACGATCTCACTGTTCCTGAGTTCGAGCCCCGTGTCAGGCTCTGTGCTGACGGCTCAGAGCCCGGAGCCTGCTTCGGATTCTGTGTCTCCCTCTCTCTCTGCCCCGCCCCTGCTCATGCTCTGTCTGTCTAGCACTCAAAAATAAATTAAAAAAAACATTAAAAAAAAAAAAAAAAGTCCTGTGGATATTAGCGCTTTGTCAAAGTCTCCTCAGTTGGTGGATTGTGTTCTCACACTTGGCGGCTCTTTGGCAGTGTGCTTGTTTTTACTGTGGATGAATTTTAGTTTATCAGTTGTGTCCTTCACGGATTGTACCTTCAGTGTTGACCTAAGAAGGCTTCACCGTCTGGGCCGACCACGCTCTCTCTGATGTCATGTTCTAGGAGTTTTATAGTTCGGCCTTGCACATTTATGCCTGTGACCCATTTTGAGTTCATTTTTGTGAAGATTTGGTTTTTTGCATGTGAATCGTCAGTTGTTCGTGCACCCTCTGTAGAATAGACAGTTCTCCCACTCTGTTGTTTTTGCGCCTTTGTCCGAGTTCGATTGTTTTTGCGTGGATCTATTTCTGGGCTCTCTGTTCTGTTCCGTTGGTCTGTTTAGCTGTGCTGGTGCCCGTCCACATTGTCTTGATGATGGTGGCTTTATAGGAATTTTTGGAGTTGGGTAGTACCAGTATTTTAACTTTCTTCTTCTTTTTTTTAAATACTTTAGTTTTGAGAGAGAGAGTGCGCGCGAGGAGGGGAGGGGCAGAGAGGGAGGGAGACACAGAATCCGAAGCAGGCTCCGGGCTCCGAGCTGTCGGCACAGATACCCACGCGGGGCTCGAACCCCCAAACTGCGAGATCATGGACCTGAGCCGAAGTCGGACGCTTAACCGACTGAGCCCCGAGGCACCCTGCCGTTTCATTGATTTCTGCTCTAATTTGTATGACATCTTTGTTTGTTTTGGATTTACAATATGCTTTTCCTTTTCAGGTTTTCTAAGGTGGAAGTTCTGATTGTTCATCTCAGATCTTTTCTTATTTTTTGGCATATGCATCCGATGCTATAAATTTCCTTCTGAGCTCTGCTTTTTGGTGCATCCCACATATTTTGATAAGTTCAGATTGTCATTTAGTTTGAAGTATTCTTAACTTTCTCCTGAGACTTGTTTGATCCCTGTGTTATTTACAAGTGTGTTGTCCAATCTCCAAGTATTTAGGAATTTCAGTTATCTTTCAGTTACTGATTTCTGGTTGAATTCCACTGTGGTCTGAGAGCAGACATTGTATGGTTTCCATTCTTTTAAATTTGTTGAGATGTATTTATGGCCCAGAATGTGGTCTGTCTTGGTGAGTGCTCCGGTGAGCCTGAGAGGAAAGTGTTTCCTGCTGCCGTTGGATGAAGCAGTCACAGATGTGCCCAATGTCCAGTTGATGGAGGGTGGCGTTGAGTTCGACTGTGTCCTTACGGATTTCCTGCCTGCTGGATCTGCCCTTTTCTGAGACAGGGCTGTTGAAGCCTCCAGCTGTAATAGTGGGTTCATAATTTCCCCTTGCCATCTATCTGTTTTTGCCACGTGTAGTTTGACACCCTGTTATCAGGCACATTTATGTTAAGGATCGTTACGTGCTCTTGGAGGATTGACTGTGTTGTCATGATGTAATACCCTGCTTTATTCCTGCTAATTCCCTTGGTTCTAAAATGCTGTGTCTGAAATTAATAAAGCTGCTTCCACTTTTGGTTAGCATTTACGTGGTACGTCTTTCTTCATTTACTTTTAACCTAAATGTGTTTCTGTATTTAAAGTCGGTTTCTTCTAGACTACCGATGGTTGGGCTGTGTCTTTTGATCCGCTCTGACAACCTCTGTCTTTCTGTTGGTGCACTTGGGCCCTGCACATTCCAAGAGGTAACTGGCGTAGTTGGGCCACTGTCTACCGTCGTTGTTACTCTGTTGCCCTTGGTCTCTGTCTTGTTTTTGTCTTCCACTCTGTTTCTGCCTTTCCTGGTTTTAACTGAGCATTTGACATGGTTCCATTTTCTCTCCTTTCTTAGCATCTCAGGTTATTTCTCTTTTGCCTTTTTCGGTGGTCGCCCTGCAGCTTGCGATACATTTACAGCTAATCCCGATCCCCTTTCGGATAACGCTGCCGGCTCCCAGGTCCAGGGGCCCCTTATGGTAACACGACCATCCTGCTCCTCCCTCCCGAGCCCCGCACGGTGCCGTCGTTCATTTCACATACCCCTCAGTCACCACGACTACCCTCCTTGCTGTTACTTTGAACCAACTGCTGTTAGATCAAGTAAGGAAAAGAGAAGTACAACTTGTAACTTTTCCTTCAGTGACTTATGTTCCTTTAAGGAGATTTTCACGTTTCTTGCAAGGCAGGTCTACTGGCAACAGATCCCCTCAGTTTTTGTCTGAGAAAGATGATTTCCCAGGGTGTAGACATCTAGGCTGGTGGGCTTTATCTCTCAACCCTTTTAAATATTCACTGCACCGTCTTCCCGTCACATGGTATCTGGGGAGACACGGGAGGTCGTTCTTTGCTCCTTGGTCGGTAAGGTGTTTTTTTCTTCTCTGGCTTCTTTTCAAGACTTTCTTGATCTCCTGCAGTCTGAATATGACAGGCCTAGTTGGAGATTTGTGGCCTGCCGCCTTTAACATGCTCTACGCTGAGGGCAAGGCTGAGCCCCTAGGCACTGCTCCCAGCAGCACAGACTGTTCTGGAAAGGCGGCCCTGGCTCTGGCCCAGCAGATGCTGCAGTGTCTCCTCTCTGATGCACAGAAGCAGGAAGGTTGTGTGGCTTTGGACGTTCTCACTGGCTCTTGTTGGATCTGGAAGTGCTCCCCCCCCCCCCCCCCCCCGCCGTGTGAGAAAGGAGTGGGCGTGCGCGGCGGGAGGGCGGTGCCACAGCTGGGCCGGCCGCACAGAGTCCAAGGCCGAGTGCTCCCTAGGGGCAGGGAGCGGGAGCCCCAGAGGCCCTGCTCCGGGTGGCGAGCTGGGGTGCCCGAGTCTGGCAGCTGCACTGGTGAGCAAATGCCCGCAGACACACTTGCAGTCTGGGGCCGACCAGCCCAGATTGTGGACTCGCACAACCACGAACAGATAAAATGATGTTTTAAGTAAGTCACGAGGCTTCAGGGTAGTTTGTTACTCAGAAGAGGCGACTGATAGGCCCCGGCCCAGGCTGGGCTGGGGACCTGTTCCATCCCCCGATCCAGGGGTCTGTGCGTCTGGCTGAGCCCCAGCGGGTGGACGGGGCTATTCTTGTTCATACGGGGGCAGAGTCCCCCGCATAGGGCCTGGTGTGAGGCGTGCCCTGAATCGGTACCTGTGGGCTCGACAGGTAAATTCTGTACCCCAGGGCTTGCACGACTGCTCAGGTGAGCATTCCCTCGCCGGCCCGACCGGACAGCAGGGGTTGGGGTCTGGAGAGTCAGCAGATCTCCCAGACACCGCATCCGGGCAGGCGGTTGAAAGAAGGAAGTGGGTGGATGGCCGGGTCGCAGCCCGCCCGCCCGTGGCTGGGGTGCAGGGGAGGCCCATGCCTTGGCAGTCCACGGTGGGACTGGCCGTCTGTAACCTGAGACCATCGTCCTACCTGCCCTGGGCCTGGCCCCCTGCTGTGCCATGTGCTGCTCCCTCCCCCCCGCCACCCCCACCCCCACCCCCACCCCACCCCCACAGGCTTGGGCTCTGAGGATCAGGAGGAGGGAGAACAGGGGAACTGCCAGGCGCAGAGTGCCGCGGGGTGAGTCCTCGGCTGGCGGGCGTCAGGGCGCCATGGCACTGGAGTCACCCTGCCGCGGTTCCTGGCCAGGCTGCTGTCTTGTCAGGCTTTCCTTTGTTTTTAACCGTTGTTCTTTTTTTCTTCTTGCGATAAAATGCACATAACGTAACGTTTAGCATCTCAGCCATTCTGAAACTTCAGTGGCGTTAAGTTTGTGGTGTGCACCCGTCGTCATCCCCGTCTGCGGCCAGAACCCATCTCCGTCTTCCCGAGCGGGGACTCTGTCCCCATAGAGCACTAACTCCTCTCCCCTCCCCAGCCCCCAGCCTACTATGGGTCTGAATTCGCTCCGGCACCTCCCCCTTTAGGCTTCGTGCGTGATGGTCCCGTGAGCACGGCTATATGGGCACCAAGTGCCTGACTTCAGCTCTTTTCGGGAGATGCCAGAGGTGGCATCTGTGTTTATGTTTTGAGGAACCTCGTGCTGTTGCGTGCAGCGGCTGCCCCGTTTTGCGTTGCCGCCGGCTGCGAACGGTTCTCCTCTGCACACCCTTGCCCACACTTGTCCCTTCCAGATAACTGCCATCCTAGTGGGTGTGAGGCGGTCGTGGGGGTTTCTTGCCGGGCCTTGTCTACAGTGCTCCCCAGGGAGCCGCTCTTGGCCTCGTAGGTCATTTCTCAGTGGTTCTGCTGCCCCCGCCCACGAGCTGTGCTGGACACACAAGTGACCCAGAGCCCCGGCTGTGACCCTGCGTGTCCCTCATTCACTTCTGTGCCGAGTGGCTGCCATATGTGGGCCCTGAGCTAGATCCTGGGTGGACAGTAGGGGTCAGGAGAGAGGTCCTTAGGAGCGGCGGTGCCATGGAGACCTCTGGGCCGGCAGAGACACCTTCAGGAAGCCTGGCCGGACTCACCTCTGAGCCTCCCCTGGTGCGTCCGCCCCTGGTGCCAGGGCTGCGGGGGCTGTGGTGGGGCTTGGCGAGCTGTTTGCGAGGGACTTCAGGGGTCCCGGGTGTTGTGAAAATCGGAAACCGTTGTCCAGGAGAGAAACAGAGCTTTTAGTGTGTGTGGGGGGGGGGCACCCTAGGTGTTTGTGTGCTCGGGGTTTGCCCATGTGTGAACAGGGGCTTTCTATAACAGACATCCCCAGAGAGACAGGCCCAGCTCCCCCAGGTGGCTGTGGGCTTCCAGTCGGGTCCTGAACCTGTGCTCCTTAAGTGCACATGTGACCTCAGATCCTGAACCCCTGCTCCCTGAGTACCCGCGTGACCTCTGGGGCTGAATTCGTGCTCCCCAAGTGCACGTGTGACCTCAGGTCCTGAACCCGTGCTCTCCGAGTGTACGTACGACCTCTGGGGAGCTGCTTCAGGAGCCACAGGGGTGTTGCTTTGGATGTCTGAGAGGCCGACAGGGCCCCATCTCTGATGACGGAGTAGACTTGGCAAAGGCTGGAGCTCTGGAGGAATCCAGACGCGCTCCATCATCCACTGGTGCCACCGGTCCGTGCTGGTCTGTGCTGAGAGCACATGCCCCTTGACCACCACCAGCACTGCCCAGGGCCCAGGGCGTCTCCTGTGCCGGGGGCGGCGTTTGGCCAGGAGGGCCTGGATCCTGGTTCCTGCTCAAGCAGATCCCAAGACTGTCGTGACCATAGAGGGGCAGTGAGAATACCTGCCCACGGGGCTCACGGGACCTTGGGGTGAGTGTGGCTGTATGTATACGGTGGTGTGTGTGCACCTGTGTGTATATGCAGGTATGTGCAGTTGTGTGTATATGTTGCTGTGTGTGCACGTGGGCTGGTATGTGTGCCCAGAGGCATACGTATAGGTATGTGTGATCGCACGTACATGTTGGTACGTATGCATGTGTAGGTATGTGTGCTCATAGGTGCCTACGTAGGTATGTGTAATCGTGTGTAGGTATGTGCATGAGTGTAGGTATGTGCACATGTGTAGGTGTGTGCAGGAGTGTAGTTATGTACGCGTGTGTTTGTATGCATGTGTAGGCGTGTACGTGTGTGCAGGTGTGTACACGTGTGTAGGTGTGTGCGTTAGTGTAGGTGTGTGCGTGCATGTGGGTATGTGCGTGCGTGTAGGTGTGTATATGTGTGTAGGTATGTGGACGTGTGTAGATACGTACACACGTGTAGGTGTGTGCGCGAGTGTAGTTACGTACGCTTGTGTATGTATGTGTGTGTCGGTGTGTGCACACGTAGGTATGTGTGTGGGTGTGTGCGTGTGCTCACGTGTAGGTGTATGTGCGTTTGTAGGTGTGTGCGCACAAGTAGGTGTGTGTGTGTAGGTGTGTGTGCACGTTTAGGTGTGTGTGCACTCGTAGGTGTGTGCGCGTGTGGGTATTTGCGTGTGTAGGCGTGTGCGCACGTGTAGGTGTGTGCACATGTAGGTACGTGTGCTTGCACATACGGAGGTGTGTGTGGTAGCGTGTAGCGTATGTTGGCACATACACGTGTGTGGGCACACGGGTGTGTTACATACGCGTGCAGGCCTGCGGGATGCGCACGTGAACGTGAGCCTCTGGGATGGCATCAGGGAGGTGCCAGCCTGCAGGCGCTGCGTAAGTGGTGACTGTGTTTATCGCGTGAATTGCAGTGTGAGTTTCCTGTTCGGAAACCACCTCAGCCACAGAAGAACGACCTCCGAGCGGTCGGGTGGGGCCGTGGGCCAGTGGCCCGGCGCTGTGGGCCGTGTGGGGAGCAGCAAGGGAGAGGAACGGGGTGGGTGGGTGCCGCTTCTGGCCGCGGGCCGCCGCAGGGTGCGCCGCCTGCTGCTCCGGCGACAGGGGGCCGGGTCTCCTGCCCCACCTCTGCCTTGCTGGGAAAAGCTTTGGGCGGCTCCGGGGACCCCCACCTCTCCAGCCGGAGGGGCGGAACCCAGGGGACCGGATGTGCCCAGCAGGAAGCTGGAAGGGTCCCGACTGCCCCGACCCCAAGGGGCTTGGGTGCTGCTCTGGAGCGTCTGTGATTTGTGGGGTGCAGGGGTCAGTGGCGCCCGGGGGTGGCCTGCCCGCCCTGTCCACAGGCCGCAGCAGAAGTGTCCTTGGGAGCTGCCGGCACCCTTCCCTCGGGCCGTTCTGAGGGCCAAGTGAGGTCACACTTGCGTGAGACTCCGCAGACGAGACTGGCACATTCGCACCAAAACCCTGTCCAGGGAGGCTTTGGGGTTTGCCATGCGGGACTGCAGAGGGTCTCCTCTCGGCCCTCGGGCCCAGCAGGCACACCCCTGGTTTCTACTCAGTGGTCAGCCTCAGGGCTCTGCTCACATTTGCCCCCCATTCCTTAGGCTTCCCAGAACCTTCTAGATTTGGGGCCCCATCGCTTAGGTCACCATGGGTCTCCAGGGCGTGGCCCCACAGTCCAGGTACCATCCATATTTTATCTCACCTGTCCCTGTGGACCCGGAACATCGGCGTGGTGCCACCACCGACCACGCAGCAGACTCCCATAGTCGAGGCCACGAGTCCAAGGTCACGGTTCTGGAGGCTGGCTTCCTCCTGAGGCCGCGAGGGAGAGTGTCCCGTGCTGTCCTAGCTGCTGGCGTTTGCTGACGGCTCGGCGGTTGCTCGGCCTGTAGAGGCCTCCGTCCATCGCTGCCCGAATCTTCAACGAGACGTGCTCCCCTGTGCCTGTGTGCACACCGCCGTGTTGTAGAGAGATGCCAGTCCGTGGAGCAGGCCCAGCCTAGTGACCTTGGTTCAACATGCTCACATCTGCAAAGACCCTGATGCCAAATAGGGTCACATCCCCAGGTACTGGAGGTTAGAATATGCCAGCGTGAGTCTGGGGAGGACACGTTCAGTCCTTTACAGTAGGCGCTAGGATCTCGTTTGTAAGCGAGGAACTGAGGTGCAAAGCGAGGGTCCCTCCAGAGGCCCCGCAGCCCCAAGGAGGGCCACTGGGGGGACCCCAGATGCTCTCTCTGCACCTCCCCCCCGACCATGGCTTCCAGGCCCTCCTGCATCTTGGTGGTCGGGGCCTGTGGTAAGTCTGCCCTCAGGTTCCCTGTGATCTGACTGAAGGTCACGCTGGCTGGGCTGCCCGAGAGGACGTCTGCCTCTCAACCTCATGGGTCTTGTCTCTGTGCAGAGTCTCCCAGGACCCCCTGAAGCTCCTCGAAGGCACAGGCCCAGCCCCACGGCTCTGCCGCTGAGAATGTGGGGCCGAGGGGCCGTCACAGTGCCCCTGACTGCTCTGATCTCTCTCTGTAACTTCCCCTCTGGAGGCCGCCCCCCGACCTAGCCGTCGGCCCCTGGCCTCCCTCCTGGTCTGCGCGTGCGCCCCTGAATGTGGTCTTAGCTCTTGAGTCCAAAAGAAAAGGGCGTTCTGCAGGGAGTACGGCGAGAAAAATTCCTGGAATCGTCTTTACAGAACACGAACGTCAATGTGTTTTCTGGATGTTCTCTTCAGCGTCTTCTGCCTCCTTTCCACGCTTCCCTGAACTTCCTGGTTTTGGCTGAGGTCAGATAGCAGAAGTACTGAAATATTTCTCCTTAAGTGTCTCATGGTACTTCTGGGCTGGCCCAAAACAGGAAGTTCTGTGGGACATGTCTCCAGAAGTCTCTGTGTCCACCAAGGACTCCGTGCACGTGACCTGGGCTCCCACAGGAGCACTCAGACTCTCCACCAGGGAGGGACCCGTTCCTCCTGGCTCGGGAGGACACCATTAGCTTACTGGGGAGAAGACACGTTTTGGGGGAAACTAGGAACCTGTGTTCGTGTCCTCGGGCTTCTGAGCAGACACTTCTCCCAGCCCTGGACGCCTCTCTCTGGTAGAGGCTGTCCTGTCCTGTGTCCTCACCCGGCCGTGCCTCCGTGCGTGTCTGTGTCACGTCCCCTCCTCACACGGGCACAGTCATGTGGGTTCGGGGCCACCCCAGTGACCTCACTTTAACTCGATCCCCTCTGTAAAGGCCTCATCTCTACAGTCGTATTCGGCATGGATCTTAGGGGGACAAAATTCAGCCCATAAAACCATCTTTGTTGTTTTCTAAGTCAACGCGAGGTGGAAGGTGAGCTTGCTCTGGGGGCCACGGGAGGCGGCCGTCCGGGCCCCCCTGACAGCCTCCAGGGGCCTCGCCCTAGCCACCGCGGCACGGCCCAGGACGCAGGGCTCGGAAGGCGCTGGCGCTCCCCAGGCCAGACACCGTGTCCCCGGGGCCCCCAGCTGGCTGTCTGAAACTCCTTCTCCAGAAACAACCTGACCCGGGTGTCCAGGGATTCTCAGAGGAGGGAACTGCAGGTGGGGGTGGGTTAGCCTCAGGATTGCCCCCGCCTCGTCCGTCAGTCCTGGCACACACGCTCCCTTTTGCCTCCCAACCCAGACAAGAGCCGAAGCGCTGGCCACGGGAGCCTGAGTGCCCAGAGTGCCCCTCAGTGGGGTGGGGGTGGTGAGGGCCGAGGCCAGAAGGGCCGGAGGGGATGTGGAAGGGCTTCTGTGGGGATGCAGTCCCTCCAGCAGCCTGGGGGGGGGGGCGGCGCCCAGACTGGCTTCCCCACCTGCCCAGCTGCTCCCACAGGGCAGGGTGGCGCTCGGGGCCTCGGCCAGAGCGGAGAGGGGCAGGTGGTGCGGGCGTCACAGCCCTCAGCTGCCTCTGGTGGAGGAAGTTGGTCTCCGGAGCCCCGTAGGGGATTTTGAGGGGGATTTCCAGCCAGGGGCCAGTTTTTATTGAAAGTGCTTAATGGGCCTGAAAGGTCTGTCCTTTATCAAATGAGTCACCTTGGAGGGGAGACAGCGGCCACAGCATCTTGGGGTCCCGAGCTGTGCCCTGGCTCGGTGGCCGGGCGGGTCCAGGCCAGGCTCTGGAGGGAGGGCCAAGGCAGGCCTCCTTAGCCCGGCCCTCCATCCGTCCCGGCGGGCGGGCGCCGTGTCCGCGGTGGTTACTTCTGTGTGTCACCTGCATTTCTATGCGTCTGTGAGGGTGTTTCCTGGCGAGCCTGGCATTTGATTCGGTGAGCTCTTGCCCGCTTCCCCCCGCACCCCCGCAAAGCCCGACACCAGGAAACCCAGGCCGACACCAGGACCGTGTGGAGCCTGTGGGACACCCCCCTGCTGGCCAAGTCCCCAGACATCAGATCTCAGCTGCCGTCCTGATGAGGGGCTTGGCCCGCGCTCCACTCCCCCGGGAGGCTCCCGGGGCCACGCTAGCTGTGAGGGCAGGCGGTGGGGGGCGCCGCCTCCCGCTGAGCTGGGCACCCGCCCCTGGGCGGTGCAGATGCTGCCCACCGTCCCAGCGGACACAGAGGTGGTCCCGCCCGACATGGTTGTCCCCGGCCCCCGCTCACGACGGCGGCGTGGGGAAGGAGAGGGAGGACCGTCCAGAGGGCCGCCTCCGAGAGCTGAGCCGGCCACGCGCCTCATACTCGGTTACGTCCCTGCCGTGGACGTGTCATAGCCAACTTGCCAAAACCGGAGGACGGAAAAACCGGCGTCTCCCCTGCCAGCCTGGAGCAGGCGCAGCCGTGCTTGTGTTTGCGGTGTCTCCGCACACACGCGGCCGGCTCACAGACCTGGTCTGGTAATCGTGCGCAGTTTAGCATGTTGTAAAAACCCGAGCGTTACTGCCATTCCATCCTCCCTTCTCTGCCTCCCTGCCTCCCTCCCTCCCTGCTTCCCTCCCTACCTCCCACCTTCCCAGCCTCCCTCCCTCCCTCCTTTCCTGCCTCCCTGCCTCCCTGCCTTCCCGCCTTCCCATGGTCCTTCCTGCTGGCCCTGGGCATTTCCTCAAGGGGCATTTGCATAAGACTCCTTCCCCACCGCCTTGTCCTAACTGACCTTGGGGATTATTTGCAACTTTTCCTGATTAAAATGAAGTTGGGAAGGATGTTTTGGTCTCTGAGACTTTTTGCTCAGGGCACTTTCTCAGAAGTGGGGTCAGAGAATCGGGGTGTCGGGTTGGGGATGGTTTCCAGCCCCGTGAGCTCTTTTTTCTTGGATGCTTCTGGGCCCCTGCCGTCCTGAGGGCCTGACTCCAGGGCCCTTCCGCTGTGGGGCAGGGGGTGGAGTGGGGGGGTGCAGGAGGGTCCCCAGGGCCTTCCCTGTGGGCTTTTGTGGTGAGATGCCCTTCTCCTGGGAAGCCCCACTGCCAGGCCACTGTGGCCGTGTCTCATTCCCTCTGTGCTCCCTCGGCCCTGGTGAGAGGCACCACGGGGGGCTCTGCTGCCTCTTAGTGGAGGGCTCCCCACTCTTCGTAATAGTCTGAAGGGAGCCGGGCTCTGAACACACTAACTCCACCTTCTCTGGATGGCTGGGTGGCCGGCCAGGTCTCGGAGCCCGGGGCAGGGGGTGCTGGGTCAGGCCTGGGGCTGAGCTGCGCTCCACTTTAGCGGCCCACTCGAGTGCCGCCACCGCATCTGTCCAGCTCGTCTTCCCGCTGACCTGAGGCAGGTGGGAGCCCGCACAGCCCCCCGGACACTCAGCGCTGGGGCTCCCCGGGCCCCTCTGCACACGTAGGTGGCTGGCCCTCAGTGTCCCTTCTCCCCTGAGTTCATCCTCCTGGAAACCAGCAAACCCAGGTGCCCACCAACGGCAGGAAGAGTCAGCTCCTCCCACCTGACCTGTGTGCCCCTCTCTCTCCCACGCGCCCCTGCCCTGCACACACCCAGACCCCTCTGCTCGCCCTTTCTGGCAGGGACGGGCCGCACGCGTTCCTTCCTCCTCACATTGTGGCCTGCTGAGGGGCCAGACAAAGGTCCTCTGGCCAGATCTCAGCCAGGCTCCACCCTGGGCTCAGCCTGGGGCTTCCGGGTCTGCCCCTGCTGAGTCCCTCACCCCCGGTAGCCAAGCTGACCGCGTCCCCTGTGCCCCTGCTCGGGGGTCTCTTCGGTGTCTCCAGCACCTCCGCCCCCAACCCAGGCCCTGCACAAGTGCACCCCATTTGCTCTCAGCAGGAGTTTGCCGTGGGGGCGATCACCCTGCACTCATCTGGGCCCCCCCATCCGCTGCCTCCCCAAGGTGGAGGAGGAGCCCCACGGCGAGGCCCCAGCAGTTCCTTACCGGTGACCTTCACGCCAAGCCTCCCATCTGTCCCCGGGGCGTTGATCTCGGACCACACGCTGTCCTTGTCTGCAGGGAAGCAAGGACCTTCCCTGCAGCCTGAACGTGTGCCCAGAAACCCTCCCACGTTCAACCCACTGGGAGTCGGACTCATAAAGGGGGCTCTCTGGGGGCCACGCTCCCTCCTTGACCTGCGACCTGCAGCACATCCCCCAGTATGGGGTTCCAGAATCTGGCATTCTAGCCTGAAGTCACCACCACGGAGGGGACGCTTGCTGTCCAGACAGAACGCTCTGAACCCCAGCCCGTCCCTTCCTGGTGCTGGAGCCTCTGGCCCTACTTGGCCCGGCTTTGCTGGGGGGGCTGCCAGGCTCCAGTTTCTTTGCGCCCCACAGTGATGTGAGGAGCACCCAGAGGGAAGCCTCTGTGAGGGGCAGGTGCAGGTCTGAGGGGTTTCAGACCCAGGGCCACACCAGGGCCACCTTTGCAATGTGATCGAGGAAGGACAGGCACGACTCACTGGGAGGCACCTTGGGGCTGCCCCTCCCAGGAACCCTGTCCCCCCCCCCCCCCCCCCCCCCCCCGCTCCTGGCTGGGCCGCCTGGCTCGGCGGGGGCCTCCAAACTCCAAACTTGTGGACAATGGGACAGACCTACCCGTCCCCGGGTCTGCCTCTTGTAGCAACCCCCCTGCCCCCACCCCACATCCCACACCCCCCACCCCCCACCCCGGTGGTGGCTGTGTGTTCCCGCCAGGTCGTCCTGGAGCCGTGCCCCCCACCAGCCTGGCCCCACGGACTCCCACGGGTCCGGGTCTGGGACAGGCTGTGAGGGATGGGGCACAGGCCACAGGGGGACCGGGAGGCTGCCCTGGAGAGAAGTAGAAACAAACCCCGCGAACGCCCCGGAACCGGGGTGGCTGACTGCGTGTCCCGGGCCAGGGCCGGCCCCTCTCAGACCCGAAAGTCCGAGGCCACGGTCTCAGGAAACGTTCAGGAAGTGCTCGGGGCTGGTGGGCGGCAGGGCCTGAATTTCAGGATGACTGAGCCGGCAGCACTCGGAGCGGAAGTCCACCCCCCCCCCCAGCCCCAGCAGTTCCCCTTTCACCTGACCCCCCCCCCCCCCAGAGGCGCCTTCATGTGGTCACACAGCAGGGGTGACGGGCCCGGGTTTCTGGACCCTGAGTGCTAGGAGCTGTGGTTCAGAACACTGAAAGCTTTCTCTGTTTTGTTCTGAAGATGGTCTCTTGAACCGATACTTACTGCCGCCTTAAAATTGTGGTACACTGCGCAAAAAGTAAAATTGATCATTTTGACCACCTTACATGCACCGATCGGTGGCAGTCAGTCCTCTCACACTGTGCGACACACTGGCCCCCGCCCTCCCTCCCCTCTGCCCTCCCTCCCCCGCGCCCTCCGTCCACCTTGTCCCTAGGGCCGGACGCCCGCGGGGACCTCATGCGTGTGCAGTGCACGGCCTTTGGCCTTTGGTGACCGGCTCGTGTCACTCGCTGTTGCGGCAGGTGTCAGGACTTCTTCCTTTTTAAGGCTGATATGTCATCACGTGGACGGCCATGGGCTGCCCCTGCCTCCTAGCTGCCGTGACGCCACTGAGCACGCGGGTGCACAGCCATCTGGGAGATCCTGCTTTCGCTTCTTTTGGATAAATACCCGGCGGTGGGCATTTTCGACCCAGTAGTGGAATTTCTGGGTGACGCGGCAGTTCTGTTTTCAACGTTTTGAGGAACCGCCGTCCTGTCCCCCCAGCGGCTGCACCAGCTTGCGTTCCCACCGGCCACGTCCAGGCTTCCGAGGTCTCCACGTCCTCGCCAACCCCTGTAGTGTTGTGGGTTTGTGGGCGTGGGCGGTGAGAACCGTGAAGCACACAGAGGACCGGGGGAGCACCCCCCCGCCCGCCCCCGGGGGCCCCGTGAGCATCTTCCCTCGGCCTGTCTCCCTGTTGACCTACACGTTGTTTTTGATGTTGTTTTGAAAGCCGCAGACATTTGAGGCTAACTACCGGCAGACTCCTCCTGGGATGAGGAGAACGTCCTCACGGTCTCCCTGCCCTGGAACTTTCCATAGTAGTTCCCATGGGGCTGTCTCTGCTGCCCCCCCAAATGCCTCCCCGCTCCATGCTGGCTCCCACCAGCCTCCCTCAGCCTAGACTCAGTTCCTGATGACATTTCACTTTGCTGTGGACAATGGCCTGCACTCTGGGTCGAACTGCCCCTCTGGGGTCTCTGACTTGCCTGCCGTCCCCTCCCCGGCTTCCTGTCACCTGGAGGGTGGGTCTAGAGCGGCCCTTCTTAGCTCTGACTCTGCCCTCAGGAGGTACTTGCGGCACCCAGAGATGGCTTGCGGCCTCACGTTGGAGCAGGGCACTGCCCAGCACTTCGGGGCATAAGGCACCCGCGGCACTGCGGACAAGAACCCTGGTGTAGAGGCTCGCTGAGCTCCGGGCCGCACGTCTCTGGCCGGGCCCTGTGGCTGCTGCAGGTGCTTGCTCACCAGCAGGCCGCCGTCTGGTGTCCGGCCCCCGACTTTGGCCTCCTGGCCAAGAGGGCCGTGACCACCCCTTGGCAACTGCTCAGTCCCACGGGGCGCCCGCCACAGCCCCGATAGATGCCCTGGTCACCAGAGACCCTTCCTGGAGGCCTCCACCGCCACCGCAGTCCCAGGAGAAGTCGGCGATCACGTCGGGGGCTGCAGAGGACGACGTCCTAATTCCACGGTGTTCCTGGGTAAGGAAAAGCCTGCCTTCATTTCCCCTTCTGCCCAGCCTCTTTTGCTTTTTCCTTTTTGGTTTAGTTTCAGTTTTAGATTTAATAAAATATGTCTCTGGACCCAAGGATTCTTGTTCATTCCGGGTGTCACGGGGACACCGCAACCATCCTTGTGCTGGAAGTTCAGACTGTCCCCGGCCGTCCCACTCATCAAGCGCCCTTTCCTCCGGGCCTCACCCGGGGCCCCGTTGCAGACGCGGGGTCAGCCACTTCCCCGCTTCCTTTCCGGAGGGGCTGAGATTTCCAAACCAGGAGCCAGGCCACATCAGACGCGACCAGCGTGTGCTTTCTAGGTTATTCGTGGGACCAGCCGGGGACAGACGCAGAATGCAGAGCGGACACGTAGGAAACTCTGAAAGCACAGTTGACGTTTCCATTTTAAGTGCGGCGTCGTGAGGGCTGTTAACCTCGGCTCTTGTCACCTTTTTCTTATTTTGAAACTCTCGGTTTCTAAGAACTTCGCTGTATTACTCAGTCTCTGGGTCTCCGGGAGTGCCTGGTTTCACAACCGCAGCCCCGAGGGCCTGGGCGTCGCTGAGGGCTCAGGTTTCCTGGGGCTCCGGGCCTCGGCCTCGCTGGGCACCAGCCCTGCCCGGGAGGAGGGACCAGAAACCCACGCGCACACTCGTCCCGCCACAAATTCACTTGTCTGAACGGGCACGTCACCGGTTTAGAGACTATTTGAAATCGAACACTGTTTCCTCAAAATACCAAAGGTAATACTTGTCACGTGGACTTTCTTCTTCCAAATCTTGAAAATACACTCGACCGTGTCAGTGTTTTCGGAGGCCGCACCTCACCCCGCCCTGGGGTGGGGACTCCGCCTCGTGTCCATGGCCCAGCACATGCCGCCTGCCCGTCACCTCCTCCCCGCCCTCGCGGGATGCTCCGACGGGACAGTGGGGCGGCGTGGCACTGTGTCTCCGCCGGCTCCCAGACCGGTGGCCTCCCCCGGATGCCTGCGGCCTGGCCCCAGCCCACCTGAGTGTTCGCTGGCTGCCTTGGGTCCAGACGGGGCCCTGGGCTCCCTCCTGCCCTGCCCTGCTGCCTGCCTCGGGCTGGGGTTTCACAGCAGTGCGTGTCCACCATCTCCCGGCTACCCACCCCCCCTCCCACCTCAGCACCGTCCGCCTGCACCTGGGGCATCCCGCCCCCTTGTTCTGTGTCAGCAGGAGCGTGTGGGTGGCTCCGGCTTTCTTCTCCCCAGCTGCCCGCTTCCTCTGGGGGGTAGGGGGGGCGTTTCCTGCTGGGTAGGCCTGGGGCAAGCTGTCCACCTCTCTGGGCCTCAACTTCCTCACCTGCGAAATGTGGAAACTGAAGGCGCTCCTTCCTCGGGCACTTGGCGGTTGGGGCAGGCTAGGGCAGCGCTCCCAGCAAGGGGCGTGGCGGGCGCCAGGCCTGTGAGGACACGGCTATGTTGTCAGCCCGTAGACTCCATAGAACGAGGCAGGTGTCCGCTCCACTGCCCAGAGAGCCTGCCACCTTCATGCCAAGGGCGTACCTGCCGGGCAGAGGCAGATGGGATGACAGGGGAGGAGAGCCGTCCTAGGGGCCAGGGCACAGGAGGGTGGTGGGGATCTTGAACGGGGGTCTGGGGTTGACCCCTGGCCGGTGTCTCTGGAGAACTACCCAGGAGCCAGAGCAGGGAGCGTCACCCGGCGGCCGTGGCTGGAGGCCGAGCTGAGGGCTGGGAAGAGAGGGCCAGTTGTGGCCGGCGGGCCGCGAATGCCAGCTGGCAGAAATTAGGGGCTTTGGGCGTGCCGGTTCTCGGGGTGGTGGGAGTTTGGCTCTCACCAAGGTGTACCTGAGATAGCTCGGGCTGGGACGCTGACTTGGAGGGTGTCTCCTGGGAGGGGATCAGGGTGAGAGCTGTCGCTGTCGGTGGGGCGGGGGGGGGGGGGTTACAGACCCTGGAGGCACGGGGGCCGGTGGTCAGGGAGGACCCTGTGTCCCAGACCCAAAAGAAGACGATGCCGAGGTTGGGGTGGCCACTCCCTGAGTGGACTCCGGTCAGTGGGGTCACTTGGGGAGAAACCAGTGTATTCTGTGTGGGCCCTACGTACCTGAGGAGCCCTGATCACAGGCGCAGGGACCAGAGTGGGAGGGGTGTCAGTCTGCCCCAGGACGATGAAGGAGCTGGGGAGGCCCCACCTGGAAGGAGGAGGCACCCGGGAGGTCAGGCACCATCCAGAGGGCAGACGGGGCCAGTGAGCAGCTCAGGGGACACACTGGGGGACAGTAACCAGCCAGTGGGGCAGCCTGTGGGGTGGGGACAAGGGCCCCTCTGCCACCGGCCCTTGAAGGGTGGCAGTGAGGCGCGTCTGCCCCGCCCCCACTCACTTGGCACCTCCCTCCCCCGCCCGCAGGTGGTGGTTGGCTGGTGACCTTGAGCTCCAGACCCCCATGGGCACCACGCCCTGCTCTGCACCTGCCTGCCTCCCTGGCCGGTCCTCTTGCCTTCTGAGTTGGGGTCACTTTCTAGATGGCAACCCAGCTGTCAGGGCCCCAACACCCTTGTTTTGTCCCCTGCCAGTGCTGGCCACAGCAAGTCTGCTCTTCCCTGGCCCCGTGGGCCTTGCCCACGTCCCTGGATGTCGCTGCACGACAGAGGGCTGGGCAGCACACAGGCAGGAGGCGAGCACTGTCCCTGCAAGAGAGGCCCCTGGTGGTGCGGGGTTCGGGGGCAGGGGACACCCCACCCGCTGCTCCGGGAGCAGCTGGAGCCCCTGCGGGCCTCCTCAGTCAAGGCCTGGCCCAAGGCCAACTTTTCCTCGTTGACTGTGGTCTGGGAATTTCCTGGTCAGGCTCCTTGCCACAGAGTCGGCTCCCGGGGAAATCCCGTGTGAAAGTGGAATCACCCAGGTCAGCGGGTGGGGCGGTGGAGAGAGTGCTGGCTAAACCAGGGCCCTAAGGGGAGACCTGCCCTCTGGGCGACTAAGGGCAGCACCTCCTCACACTCAGGGTGGAGTGAGGTCACGCCTGGAGATGAACCCAGCCGGTCTGCTGTGTCCATGCGCCTCTGCCCCAGGGCCTTTGCACAGGCCGTTCCCGTACCTGCTCACTAAGGGCCTTTGCAGGGAGGGACCTGGCACCGTGTGGATACACATCACGGGCTCATTGGATGAAAGCGCACAGCAGCACGGAGTTCTTGGACTTGAAGAGAGCGTAGATCAAAGGAAAGGGTGCTGGGGCCACAGGAGAGGGATGCGGGCAGTCGAGGGTCTAGGAGGGCTGGAGTCAGGGGCTGGGACGAGGCAGCCTTACAAGGCTCCAGGAGGTGAGGGCTAGAGGCACGGCCGTGAGGCCAGGCGTGTGAGGGAAGAGGGGCCAAGCGTGTCTGAGTCCTCCAGGTAACTGTCCCCCCAGCAGGGTCCTTGGGGACCCACCACACTGGCTGGGGCCCAAGACACCCATCACCTTCTTCTGACCCCAAGCATACCTGCTTCCAGTCCCCTTTCTACGGCAGCCTCTGGTTCCTGGAAGGTACCTGCAGATTTCTGATATGCAAACCCTGTTACCCCAAGAAAGATCTAGAAGGCACGAGGCAGACTGGTCGGGACAGCGCTTCGTGCTGGGGTTAGCACCCCCCGGTCGGGGGCGGGGTGACGGGCCCTGGCCTGGCTGGGGCGCCCCTCGCCTCTTCTCGGGCAGCCCGTCAGCGAGGGCGCCCTCTCCCCGGAGGGTGATGGCCACCGGGGCCGCGTTAGGGGATGTGATAGGCACAGTATGCCTGCGAGACAGGCTTTCAGGAGAGAGAAATCCCCTTTCCCACTTGGGCTAAAATAAGCCTCATGAAAATGTCGGGAGGGAGCGGGACTTTGCCGGGACTTTCCTGGGAAGTGGCAGGGGGACTCGCCCTGAGTTTTCGTTTCTCCCGTGTGGGAACCTGACCCTGAGACAGGCCAGGCTGGGAGGAAGTGAGCTCTTGCAGAACCTTCTGGCTGGCACCGAGCAGGGGGTAGAGGGCCACGTCCTGCCAAGTGAAACATTCCAGAACAGATAAGGGCCGTAAACAGGTGTGGGGACGCCACACCCTGCTGGCCAGGAGCGGCACGTGCTGAGTGTGGCTTCCGGGCTGGCTTGGGGGCACGCCCCCTGAACCTAGTCCCTGGGGGACAAGGTTGGTGAGCTGGGAAGGCGGGTCGTCGCTGGCCTGAAGTGCCCTGGACCTGGCCCGGCGGCCTGCGCCTCCCCACTCCTGGCCTGGGCACGGGCTGGCTCCCCCACCGGCCCGGCCTCAGTTTCCTCAGCAGCACCCGGGCCTCTGCTTGCTGTGACAAGAACAGGTTCGGGTGCACAGTGGACCTCGGGGGCTCCATCCACACCGACCACCGTGACTCCTGCCCCCAGGCCCCCCGGGCTTTTCCCCGCCGCGGAGTGGCCTGCTGCTGTCCTACCCACCCCAGCAGCAGTGCACGTGGCATCCTGGCACTGGGACAAGGTGGAAGGTAGATCGGCAGGCGGGTCAGGTACTCTGGCCCCCTGGGAGAGCGGGTGTCGAGCCCCTGGCAGACGACAGCCAGCCAGTGCCGTGTGGGCCTCAGGGCTCCAGTGAGGAAGGCACCCCAAATCCCAGTGGGGAGTAGAGCATGACACCTTCCTGGGGCCAGCCAGTCTCCTCCGGGGGCAGCCTTCCCAGGGCCAGGAAAGGGGCATGTCGTTGTTGGGGCCACTTCTGTGTGACTCCCAGGAAACAACCAAATGACCGACACGGAGAAGAACGCCGATGACATTCCTTCAGACGTGCACGTGGGGCCTCGTGTGCCCCAAGCGTGGCTCAGACGGGCCTGCTCGGGCTCAGGTTCCCACCTGCCGGGTCCTGCCCCTGACCACGTACGTCCGGGGACACCTCTGCACACGGCTTTTTGTTCGTTTGCACGTACCCGCGTGAGCACAGCCTTACTGAGAGAGCCGCGTGTTTATTCCCGCATCTTCCACCGGGAGCTAAGGGCAGGAGGCTGGTGGGAGTGTGCGCTCTGGGTGGTTCGGCAGGGCGCTCCTCCCAGACCGGGTCTGGTCCTCACCATGCGTCTCGCTGCCCTGGAGCAGGTGCCGAGGGTCCGGGCTGGGCGCGACATTCACGGGCTTGCCCCTCTCAGCACGAAGACCCCCCTTTCCGCAGCAGCCATCACCCTCCTCACCTGGAGACGGAACCCCCACCTTGTCACGCCCAGCCAGGTAACAACTCTGAAGTGTGTGTTTGCATTTGGGGCTCTGACACGAAGTCAAATATCATCTACGTTTTGGGGTAGGTTTGGTTCCCAAATCAAACACACGCTGCTCCCTTTTAAAGCAAGGATTTAAGGGGCACCTGGGTGGCTCAGTCGGTTAAGCATCTGACTTCGGCTCAGGTCATGATCTTGTGGTTCGTGAGTTCGAGCTCCACTTCGGGCTCTGTGCTGACAGCTCAGAGCCTGGAGCTCCTTCAGATTCTGTGTGTGTCTCTCTGCCCCTCCCTCACTCCTGCTCTGCCTCTCTCTCCTTCCAAAATAAATAAACATCAAAAAAATATTTAAAGAAAATAAAGTGGCAGTTTAAGGACTGGCGTCTGTGTTAACAGCAGTGGGAAGGCGTGTGACAGAGCCGCACGCGTCTGTACGTGGGATCTGATCACGGACACCCCGGATCCTGCCTTACACATACATCTTACACAAGTGAAATACACAGTACGTGTCATTTGATGAGTGGAGGGTTTTCTTATATTTCTTATTTTTTTATGTTTCGCGTAAATGTCCCTTTTTATGTCAGTATAAATGTTAAATCTTTAATAAGACGCGGATACAAAATTCACTTTCTTTTTTAATTTCTTAACTAAACTCACCTTTTCATGGTGTGCCATTTATAAATGGCAAAGTGGCACAGTGGTCTGTGAGCTGGTAAAGCTGGGGGATGGGGTCCAGACTCCTGGGCCCCGGGGACTGCTGATGGAGCCTGGGGGGTGGGGGGGGGGGCGGGGCACGTGCCATCCTGGGGTGGCAGGATGACAGAGGACGATGCTCACCCCACACTGGGAAGCAGAGGGTTCCAGCTGAGGCCAGGCACTTTCCAGGGGGTCTGTGTCCTCACGGGGGTCCAGGGCTGAGAGAGGATGGGCGGTGGGAAGGGCTTTCCTGCTCCTGCTCCTGCTCCTGCTCCTCCTCCAGGGACAGAAAGGGAAGGGACATGCCCTGGCGGGACTGGGGGGCTGGTGAGCCATCCTTGCTGGCGGGACTCCCCTCCTCGCCCCCCCCTCCCCCACCACACCGAACGTCTTAAAACCAACCCATCCTGGGGTCTGGGAAGCTGCTCCTGGGGACGGTGGGTGGCAGGGTGAGGAGTGGGGAGGGCTGGGAGTTTGGTTGCTGATTGTCCCTTAGGCGGGGCAGCTGAGATGTCAGCTAGCACCCCCAAGCCTGTCCCCTCTGAGCCATGGCCACAGCTGCCAGCTGGCACCTTCCCACCCGTCCCACCCCCGGGCCCCTGGGCCTGCGCTGCTCCTCGACCCGAGACGCCCCACCTGCTCTGTCCAGGCTTGTGCTGCTGGGTGAGGGGGAGTCCCCAGTGCTGATTCCCTGTACTCTCTCCCAGGAGTGCTGTCCCCACTGGTACACGTGTGAAGTCTTCCCGTACCTTGCTTTGTGATCCATCCTATTCTAATTGAAACCTCTTTAAAGGTTAAAGGCTGGGGGGCACTCACAGACTGCAGTTGCTGGCCACAAACCAGCAACTGAGTTCTTCTGTACTTTCCAAACTCCCCACAAAGTGCCTTAGACGAAGTTATAGTCAGAAAGCAGGGCATCTGTGTTAACAGCACTGGGAAGGTGGCTATACGCGGGATCTGATCTCACAGCCACGACACATCTCCGGGCACACGCCCTGGGTCCTGCTTCCGTCCCTCCCTGAAGCCGTCCCGCCAGGCCAGGAACACACGGTGCCGTCCCCACCGTCCCCAGGCGTGAGGGGGCACGTGGAGTGTCCTGAGGGCTGATGAGGTCTGGACCTTCGTTGGGGTCTCCTGCAAACATGAAAACGATCCAAATAAGAAAGCTGATGCTGGTGGACTTGGAGGGGCCGGAGTGGTGGGACTTGGTTCATCTCTTCAGTTATTAGAGGGGCAGAAAGAAGAGTCTAGAATGAGTCTGGGTGCGGACAGAAGAGGAACCAGAACGATCCTGCCCAATCCCCACCCCACATGTCCATCTGGTTCCAGGAAGGGGAAAGGCAGGTGGCCGCTGCAGTGTGTTGGGCAGTCACCCTCCTGACCTGTGGGTCACATTTATGTTCGCGTGAACGTGTAACTGTATGTGTTCGGGCAGATGGATCCACGGCCGGGTCACATTTACGCTCTCGTGCACGTGGACTTGTGTGCGCGTGGGCGGGTGGATCCGTGGCTGGGTCAGGAAGAGCTGTTGCATTTTGCAGAAACTCCTCTCCAGGAAGGAGACACGGGGCCCAGGGGAGCAGATGTAACCCAGGTGGCACGTGCTGGGGCGGCGGGTGCTGGGGCAAGCCTGGGTGTGCAGCCTCCCAGGTTCCTTGCCGTGGGCCAGGGGTGCCTGCAGCCCCTGTCAGCCCACACCCTGCCACAAAGGCCAAGTGCAGACCAGCGCCCCCGCCCCTGCACCTGCATAGAGTCCGGCTTCTCCCCTGGAAAATTCCCGGACGTGGGTGCCAGCCAGGATGCCCAGGAATCCTGGGGAAGGTGCCCTGCTCACCGAGGTGGCCAAGGTCAAGAGCAGGGCAGACGCCTTCCTTCCCCCACCAGGTAGCACACACTGGAGCATTTGGGGGCTGGAGAACGCTCACGTCTTTCTTCGCTGTGCCCGAAGTTTGCAGTGAGTGGAACGTTTTCTTCTCGAGTGCCGGCTGTGGAGAGTCCCCCGCCACTCGGAGAAAGTAAACATAGGTGGGGCTTGCCAGGAGGAAACGGTCTGCGTGGTGGCCTGGCTGGTGAATGTCTGGCAGGGACTTCCCGCAGCTCCCGTGGCCTCTGGCCAAGACCCACAACTTTCTCCAGGCAAGTTTCCAGAGACCTGAATTCGGGGCCACTTTTCTGCAAAAGGTTCTGAAAGCAGATAGAAGTGATGGTTCACGGGACCGTGAGCGTGCTGAGTGCCGCTGCGCTGTGCATTTGAAAATACATAGAAAGGCAAGTTACGTTACTGCGTAGTTTGGCACGACAGAAGTCAGCAAATGGGACGAACTCACAGCCAGCGCTCAGCTGCGTCCGTAGGCAGACGTCCAGCGCGGTGCAGAGGCCCGGCACGGGTCCCGGGAGCGGCACGGGGCAGAGACCAGGCCCTTTACTGACCAAGTTACCTGCTGGCTTGTCGTCCCTTCTACCGATGTCCTGCCCGCCGCAGGGCTGCTCAGAAGCCCGTGCACACGAGGCACCTGGGGGCCTCTGAAACACAGGCGCGGGCTCTGCAAGTCCCGGGCCGCTCTCCGAGGTCCACACCGCGAGCGGCTCACGGGGCTCGCGCTCCATGCCACCCGCTCCTCCGACAGGACTCGCTGACCCCACCCCCGGCCCGGGGGCCAGCAGGTCCTCCTCTCCCGTCCCAGGTCGTCCAGCGTCTGTTGTCAGAATACTTCCCCGCCCCAGCCGCCGTGCTCAGGGTGCCGCGTGCGTACCTATCCGCGCGTGTCTGTGTCTGTGTGCGTGTTGTAGCCCACGCAGCCTTTCGTGGCCTCCTCTGGGCACCAGAATAGTTCAAGGTGGTGCGTTCTGACCCTGAGGACCCCGCTGAGCAGGAATACCTGGCCACATGGAGCCTGCGTGGACCCCAGGACCCCAGGATCCCCTCGGAGATCTGCCAGCCTGCCCCACGGGGAAAGCAGGGCCCGAGCGCTTCCTGGAGCCTGGGGACCTGGCCCCGTGGACTCTGGTCAGACGCGGCCCACACCCCGGCCCTGCACGTGGGCTGCCTGGTGGGAGCGTGTGCACCATGTCTCCGTGGTCCTGCCCGTCCCTGCCCCGCTGTGCTATGTCAGGAAGAGGGTTCCACTCTGGAAACACAGCCAAAGGAGGAACTTCCCCGGGGCCCACACGGTGAAGGTGTGCACCCAGCTGTGTGCTGGGGTTCCTTGCTGGAACCTCGGATAGGATGGGCACCGGGTGTGGGTGTGGGCGGGACCCCAGATGGGGTGGGGGGAGGGGGATCCCCAGAGGGAGGGGAAGGGAGCGAGGGCCAGGTTTCCTGCTGAGTGTCTCTGGGGTGAAAACCAAATCGACCTTCTTCAAGACAGGCCCAGAAGGAGTCGATGAGGATTTTGGACGCTCATCGCTGCAGATTCAAACGGCTGGTTTTTGATTACATAACCGTTTTCCTTGGGGAAGGAAGTCATCTGTTGTTGTTTAATCCCCCTGAGTCACACGGCCAATTTCAGCATACTCATTTGAAATCACTGGATCGGTCCTGAAGTTGACCTTGAGCCCACAACAGGGCGAAAGCTGGACTTCGTGTCTCTCTGAGGATACGGCCCTCCCGGTCGACATCAGCCGCAGGGCACTCTCGCAGGCACTGTCGAACTTGACTCTGACAACGAGAAAGGTGGGGCTCCAGGGAGCGGGCGTCCTGGGACAGCTGGCCCGTGCCCAGAGCAAGTGTGCGCCTCTGGGATTAACAACCGTGTGTGTGGTCTCCACTGAATCCCCCTTGCGGAGAGAGACCGGCTGTAGCTGATGGTCCCGGGCACTTTGGGAAACGGGACCATGAACCGGGGATCAGACATCATCAAAGAGCTGCCCCGGATTTCGTGACGTGCGCAGATGCGGCTGCTTGGCTGCGGGCGAAATGCTTGTGTTTTTGACAGATGTATGCGCGTGGTTTCTGTGACCTGCTGTCACGTTCTTCAGCTGTCTTGCCTGTCTTTACTGTTTATCACGCCCGCCGGATAAACACTTAAACATCCAACTCACTTGGGATGCCAGCATGAGCTTGGCCTGTGTGGTCTTAGCCCAGCCTTCCCGGCCTGCCCATTGCTGGCCTCCTCCGAAGGGGAGAGGAGGGGAGAGGGGGAAGGGTATTCTCTGAACTGCCCGCCCCCTGCCTGAACTGTCTGTGGGACAACCTGACCCTGCCTCTGCCCAGAGTGGGCTCCAGTCCAGGAAGGTCAGCTGGACCCCTTCCTCGGGAGCACAGGGCCACAGTCCCCCCTCACCGCCCCCCCCCCCCCCCCCACCGCAGGACTGGAGCAGAGGGATGGGGCAGAGCAGGGTTGGGGTGGGCATCCCGGGGATCTGCCCGACCCTTCACCTCACCACGCCTTCCTGACCCCTGGCCTGCGCACACCTCTACTCCCAACGTCGCTGTCCTAGCAGGTGCCGTCCCCGCTGCCACTGTGGAAATGCCATCTGGCGTGGAAAGCGGGTCCGTTTGGGACCAGGGAGCTGGGTGACCGCTGACCCTTTCTTACCCCGATGGGTGTGGATTGGCTCTTTATTGAAGTTTACTTCCCTCTAATGGTCTAAGTTCCCTGAAACTGTGATGTTCTCATTTCGTTTTTTAAGCATTTCAGGTGCCTGACAAGAACCACTCACAACGCAAACCAAACTCCCCGAACGCTGTTAATTACTCTTACCTGGTAATAAGTCAGCTTAGAGCAAATGGGGTTCACTCGCGGACTCCACTACCGGTTTGCAAATTAAGTTACTTCTCGCGGTCAGCTTGGAACCACTACAGAAATAACAGGTCGTTCCTACGCTTGAGTTTGAAGGCCACCAAATGCACCGGCCGATGTAGCGCGTGGCTTCCGTGAGGTGTCCGTGCGGCACCCGCTGCGGGAGATCCGTAGAGACTGTGATGAACTGTAAGGCTTAACACGCGTATTACGAAAACACGTACGTAGGTGTGTTTGGGGTATTTACCTGTTTAGGTGTGATGGATGATACAGCACGTGAGGTTTGCCCTTCTGACCGTTTCCAAGTGCATGTCTCAGCGGCATCGAGCACATGCACCCTGCTGCACAGCCGGCCCGTCCACCCCCAGGACTCTGCGTCTTCCCAGACGGTGACTCTGTCGCCCTGGAACGCCTGCTTCCCCGTCCCCAGCGCCCACCGCCCTACTTTCTGTCTCCAAATCGACTAGTCCAGGCCCCTAGATGAGCGGACCACCCCGCGTCTGTCCTCCGGTGACTGGCTCGTGGCATCCCCGAAATGTCATCGAGGTTCATCATGTAATGGCAGCCGTCAGAATGTCCTTCCTTTCAAAGACTCTGGAACAGCCGTTGTCTGTTGCCCACATTTTATGTATCCATTCTTCTGCTGGACACTGGGGTTGTCTCCTTCCATGGCTTGGCTGTGTGAACAGTGCCGCGTGAACGTGGGCATACAAATACCTACCCACCCCCCTGCTTTCCCTTTTTGGGGGCAGGTGCCCAGAAGCAGACTTGCTGGATGACGTGGCAGCTTGCTCTGATTTCTCGAGGGGCCCCGTCCCGTGTTCCACCACCCTGTGTCCCCATCCACAGCGCACGAGGGTCCCCCCACCTCCACGTCCTTGCCAACATTTTTTTCCTTTTTTTTTTTTTTTCAGTGTAAGGCTCTCCATTTGATTTTTATGTAAACACTTAAAAAAATGAATAGACTTCATTTTTTAGGGCAGTTTTGGGTTTAAGAGGCATTCAGCGGAAAGTACAAAGAATTCTGGGGCACCGGGGTGGCTCAGTTGGGTAAGCATCCGGCTCTGGATTTCAGCTCAGGTCGTGACCTCACAGTTTGGGGGGGATCGAGCCCCGCGTCGGGCTCTGCGCAGACAGTGAGGGGTCTGCTTGGGGTTCTCTCTCTCTCCCCCTCTCCACCCTTCTCCCCCACATGCATACTCTGCTCATTACCTCCGAAGTAAATAAACGTCAAAAAAGCAAAGAAAGCACAAAGAGTCCCCTGGATTCTTTCCTGAGTCCTTTGGTTTTCTTGTTCTGTTTGTCGTGTTCATCGTCGCCGTCCTAAGGGCGCGAAGTGACAGCTCGCCAGGGTCAGTCCCGAAGGATTAGTGCAGCATCTTTCCTTACGCTTCTTGCCAGTTTTTGTCTTCCTTGGAGAAACATGCATTCAAGTCCTTTGCTCATTTTGAAAATCAGGGTTGTTTTGTTTTTTGTTGAACCTTCGGAGCTCTTTGCATACTCTGGACAGCAGCCCCTGTCCGATCCGTGGTCTGTGGGTATTTTCTCTCATTCTGGGGGCTTTCACTCTGCTGACTCCGTCCTTCCGAGCACACGAGTTTTTAATTTTGGTTCATTTCTTTTTCTTTTGATGTTTCTGATTCTGGTGTCATATCCAAGAAATTGCTGTCCGATCCAGCGTGTGAAGCCTGTCCTGCATTCTTTTCTCTAAGAGGCTTTTTTTTTTATGCTTATTTATTTGGGTGGGGGTAGGGGGAGTGGAGCGAGGGGGAGACAAAGAACCCCAAGCAGGCTCCACACTGTCCGCACAGAACCTGACGCAGGGCTTGATCCCACGACCCTGGGATCGTGGCCTGAGCCAAAATCAAGAGTCGGACACTTGACCGGCTGAGTCACCCAGGCGCCCCCTCCTCTAAGAGTTTTATAGCTCAAGCTCTTACATTCGGGCCTGGGTCCAGTGTGAGTCAGTTTTTGTGTGAGGCGTGGGCTTTTTCTAGAAGAGCTAGCCAGGGTCTCGCTGGCCGCACTTCGGGCGGGCTGTGGAGCCGGGCAGGGTGATTGTTTAATTGAGGCCATCTGTTTAAACTTGGCTTGAACTTGCCCCGCCAAGTCAACTCGCTCAGAGGCCGATGAGCAAAACTGCTTGGGGAATGTCAGCTGAAAACAATAAAAATTTGCAGGCGCACAGAATCTGACAATGTGAAAGTCATCTGGGCGGCCGGGCACACGGCTCTGGCGGCCCCGTGGCGATGTGAACATGGACGAGAGCGTGAGTTCTGGCCCGGTTGCCGGTCACGGTGGCTGTGCCCCGGACGAGCCGTCTCGAGGTGCCCCCTGCCCTCCCGCCCGTCCATCTGTGGAGCCCCCCACGCCCTCCCGGCCGGGACTGGGGCTTGCAGACCTGGGCAGCCTCCCTCATCCACGGACCCCGGTCGTGCCTCTCCCTGCGCCTCGATTGTGAGGGCGTCTGTGCTCACGTGGGCCCTCGGGTGTGGACGTGGGGCCCCCGCTCCTGCTCCCGCTCCCTCCTATCATCCCTCCCTCCGGTCAGGTGGCTCCTCAGCCTCAAGATTGGGCCTCACGTCCCCTGCTGGGTCCGGTGCCCCTTGAGGGTTCCGGCCCTGCCCGCTGGCTCGCTTGTCCCTGTCTGCGGCGGGAGACACACGGGGCACATTCCTGATGGGCGCACGTGGGGGACCTGGGCCAGGGCGAGGCTGGATGGGGGCCGTGTGCACCCCGGGAGAGCGGAGCCCTGCCCGTGCCTGGCACCTGCAGGCTGCCGGCCGAATCAGGCGACACCCCCTCCGACCTGGGTGGCCGAGCAGGTGCAGAGGAAGTCCTGCGGGCCGGGGCGGAGGCAGGTGGCCTTGTCTGGAAAGGCTGAGAGCCACATGCAGCCCCTGTGTCTGGGACACAGAGCTAAAGCGATCCCCCAACGTTTGCCGTGATGCTTCGGTGTGTGATGGGTCCCCAGTTAACAGTGTCCCGTGAATGACTGTGGAGCAGGCCCCGAGGCACTGGTGGGGGGGGGTAGCTGGGGGGGCTGAACCCGGGCAGGTGCGAGCAGTGACGGTGCTCTAACGCTCGGGCACGCCGACCCTGTCCAGCCGTGCTCTGACCCTTCATGTGTGATGGCACAGTGACCCCACTCCTCACAAGCCCCGAGGGTGCAGGTCGCATGCGCGTTTCTCAGAGGAAGACAGTGGCCCCGGAGGTAAGCGGCAGGGCTGGCGTGGACTCTGCCCCTCACCCCTGTGGCCAGGGAGCAGGGATTGGACCCCGCGACAGCCTCCCTGGGCCTCCACCCCCCACCTCTGCAGACGTCACCTCTGAATTTCACAATCCAGGGATTCCAGCCGCGCACAGGTGTCCTCCTGGGCGTCAGGCCTGGGGACCGGGACTCCCCTGGGTCAAGGGCTCCCCCCTCCACCCCTCACAGCCGGTCTTTGTGTCCCAGGAGCTTGGCAACATGGCCGCACATGTGGGATGTTCTAGATCTCAGCCATCACTAGCCCACAACTTCCAGGTCGCGTGGCCCAAGGGGACAGCGTGCAGCTGTGTCTCGGGGCCGCCGGGCAAGCCCAGCTCTTCCATTGCCCAGCTGTACAGCCCCGGCCGGGCCCTGCCAGGTGGGGGCTCCTCACCCCACAGCACGTGGCGGTGGCCAGATGTGGGGGCACACCTGGGGGAGCTGACAGGAAGACGGGTTCTGCCCCAGGTGCCTGGGTGGGGGCTTGTCTTCCCCACCCCCTTCTGCCTCCAGTCCTCACCCATCCGGCTTCTGAGAAACTTCTAGCAGCTGCAGGCACAGGCTTGGCTCCCCACCAGGCCTCCCAGATGCACAGGCTAGGACATCACAGGGGCCCAGCGGCCACGAGCCTGCTGTCCAGAAAGGATGCTGAGAGGGACTGACGCGTCAGGCTTTCTCTTCTGTCCCCAGAGAGTCCCAGGAAAACCCCGAGAAAAACAGACCTGTGAATGGCTCCTTCTTGACTCCTGGTCTGCCTCCTATCCCTGGGGCCTCCCCTGGCCTCTGGGTCACCCCTCAGGCCTGCAGGAGAATGTTCTAGGGAGACAAACCCAGGCCTGAAGGGCTCAGCTCCTGCCTTCCTTCCGGCTCACTCCAGGAGACAGAGACAGTGTCAGTGGCAACACCCAACACGGGAGCCTCACCTTCCCCCGCCCCTTGCTGTCGCTGTCCCTTCTCCTCGGTCTGTGGGCGTGCGTCCCGTTGCGGCTCTTTGCTGGTGGGTGGGCGGGAAAGAGAGAGCAGCACCACAGTCTACTCTCCGCTGCTGGGGACGGGGCGTAAGGGCAGAGAAGACCGCCGTGGTGTCAGGAGAGGCCGGTGCTCTCTGGGGCACCCGGTGTCCCTCCCTCCCTCCCTGCCGGCCTCCCTGGCCCCACTGCTGTGGAGCCTGACCAGGCCACTTGGCTTTGGCCGACGGGACGTGGCCGCACCCCAGCCAAAACCGTCAACGCGTTCGGTTCTTCCCTCTGGCTGTAGCGCCCGCCATGCGAACAGATGTTCCAGAAGACCCTGGGATGCAGCCGGGCCCTCCAACGTCAGCGCCCACAGAGCTGCATCCGGCGCAAGGGCAGTGAGTCGGAAACACACGCTTCCTGTCGCGAGGCTCTGGGGCTGTTTGTTGCTGCAGCAGATGCTGACCAGTACGATTCCCCAAAGCAAAGGGTAACCAAGCGTGGAATTGGAGGTGCTCAGTTTGTCTCGAGAGTGGGCGGGCACCACCGTGTCCCATGACAGATGCTGGCATGAACAAGGTGGCAGGTGACAGTCAGAGTGCCTGGCGGTGTGGCCCAAGTTTGGGGAGCAGGAAGGAGCCTGGAATTCAAACCCAGGTAGAGGTGGTCCTAGAGGTGGCATGGTGCCTCAGCTTGGCTGGGAGGGGCAGGCCGGCCGTGGACCAGTGTCCCCAGTCCCGCCTGGGGCAGTGACCATCCGTATGCAGAGCAAGCCGTTGTCCTTTTACAGCGAATCCACAGCTCCCAGCTGCCCTGACACTGAGCAGGGGCGGAAGTGACAGGGTTCCACCTCTGGGCCTGGCGCTATAGCCCTGCCCTGTCCCCACCCTGCGCTCCCTGCCTGGGGGGGGGGGGGGGAGGGGAGGAGGGCAGAGCCCGAGGGAGGAGCTGTCACACACCCCGGGCTAGACTCTTGGACTCTGGCGCTCAGGGGAACCCGTGTGGGGTTAAGCCTCTGGGGCGCCCTCGACTTCCCTGGGGTCCGGCACCTGCCTCGCCTCCCTCAGCGGCGGCTGACTTCCTGTGTCTGGGTCCCGCGCTCCACCCCCGCCCCCCGCGAGCCCCTCGTGGCCCCCACTGCCCCCCGGATGCAGCGTGGGTGCTGAGGAGACTGGTGTGTCCCTGGGGCTGCTGCCCACCTGCCCGCACCAGGCCCCGGGCCCTCTTCGGCCTGTGCTGCCCCTCACTTCTCCCCCGGACCAGGGGTTTCCTTTCCAGGCCCCATCTTTCACAAGGTCCTGAGCCCATTTTGAGACACTCTGTGCCCCCCAGCACTTTCTACAGTTAACAAAAACCACCCGAATCAAGGTTCTTTTTCAGGTTGCTCTAGCAGGAGGGTCCCCCTGGCATCCTGTGGGCCGATTTAGGGGTGGGGGCAAGAGGAACTGCTTGTGCTTGTAGGGAGGCAGAGCGGTGGGGGGCGGGGAGCTGTGGGGGGGGGAGGCTGGGGAGCAGGGGAAGCTGGCGGGGAGATGCTGGGGGGAGGGGAGGGGGTGGGGGAAGCTGAGGGGAGGGGAGGGGGGAAGCAGGGGTGGTGTGGGCAGGGGATGGGGGTGGGGATGGGGGTGGGGATGGGGGTGGGGGGGAGCCTGGGGAGCAGTGAGCCTGGGGGAGGGGAGGGGGGAAGTGAGGGAGGTGTGGGTGGGTGACAGGGACCCTGGGGAGAGGCAGGGGGTGCAGTGGGGGAGAGCTATGGGTGGGGGAGGCTAGGGGGTGAGGGAATCTGGAGGGAGGGGGGGGGAGCGGGGGAGGGGGAAGATGGGGGAGGTGTGGGGGGGAATGGGGGAGGTGTAGGCGGGTGGGGGGCGGGGAAGCTGAGGGGACAGGGTAGGGGAGGCTGGGGGGTAGGCACCCCTGGGGCTGGGTGGGGCAGATCTGGTCCTGAGCTGGAGGGGCTGTCACTGTCGCCGTCACTGGAGGCAGCAGGCCACCTTCCCGCAGGGTGGCCCACGGGTGCTGGCCGGCTGCTCAGGGCTCTGGGCGTCCGCTCCGGCTCTCCTCTCTTTGCAGTGTCTCATCTTAAGCTTCAGTAGCTACTGTGAAAGGTGACACTGGAGAGGTGACCCCGAAGTCACGCTTGTGCACCCCAAGACCGGCGGCTTCACGCCCCCACCATCTGCTTCCGAACGTACGGGACCAGACCGGTCACCACCACGGAGAAATCTCACACCTTGCCCTCCTCTCCCCCTCGAGGTCACGTTTTCATTCATCTCTTCCCAGAGAACCTTCTTCCAACCCGCTTTTGTTTGAAGGTCTTTTCTTGACCACTTTCTTGCCGCTCTGCAGCAAAATCCTCCATCAGTGGAGAAGCAGAGTCCGTCTTGTTTCCTGGGACCGCGAGGCTCTAAACGCTTCAACTTTTCCTCTGGGTTGTGCGGTAGGAGATCGGTATGTGTTCCATGAACACGGCTCGTGTTCTCTTAGACGAGCGGTTGTCACACACACCAGTCAGACTTGGGTGGGAGGGCGTCTCTGTAGGAGGTGAGGGAGGCCTCGTTTTGCTGTGCTTCTAGGGACGAGCTTTCTCATTGCCGACCCAGAGCTCTGGTCTTTTCCTTCATCTTATACATGGCGGGGCGCCTGGGTGGCTCAGTCGGTTACGCGCCCGACTTCGGCTCAGATCATGAACTCGCGGTTCGCGAGTTCACGCCCCGTGTGAACCTTGTGCTGACAGCTCAGAGCCTGGAGCCTGCTTCGGACTGTGTGTCCCCCTCTGTCTCTCTGCCCCTCCCCCACTCATGCTCGCTCGCTCTCTCTCTCTCTCTCTCTCTCTCAAAATTAAACATACACTAAAAAAATTATAAAAATATTTTATACATGGGATGGGAAGGGGTTTTGCAGCAACTGAAAATTGAAAAGCAAAGTGTCTGGGTGAGTGGCCACAGTCATGGGACAAATGGCTGGTGAGGCCCTGCCAGGTGTCAGCGCCATGAGGCCCTTCTTGGTTGTTGGAGAGCCCGGATCTCGCGGTTTACAAATGGGTTCCTTCTGCAGCCAGATACAGCGTTGTCGTCTTAATCTCTGGGGATGGACCCGTCCCGGGGTGGCTGTCGGGGCCTCTTACACTCGGAGGCTAGTTCCTTAACCTGTTCACAGAAGGCTGGGAAATTTTGTAAAAGTCTTGGTCATTTCGTTATACATTCCTCCGTTGTAAAATCGATTAAGTTATAAATATGTCTTTAGGTGCTTCGATTGTGTTTTTGTCGGAAAACCCCAAACTACACATCGGGGGCCCGGGCGAGCGGGAAGCATCCGCTGTGCCGCCTCACCGGCCGCCGTGCGTCCTGCCAGCCGGGGGCTCGGCTCTCAGTTCATGGACTCGCACCAGCATGAACTTCAGAGATCACGGGAGCTGCGGGTGGCAACGGCGAGCGTGCTGTGCTTAGCCGCTGCCTTCACAGTACATCGCAAACCCTCATCGCCGTTTGCAGCGTTCCTTGGTGCACTGGGTATGTGTGAGGACGTGTCGGGTTCGGGTCCACCCACCCACGAGGGAGTGTGGGTGTACGCGTTGTGCACGAACCCGGACGTTGCGTTCATTCGATACTGCGCAAGAGTCAAGCATCGAGCAGGTCAACACGATGGATTCCGTGACCACAGAGGTCAAGTTTTGCCATGTGTTTGGTAGAACAGAAAAGGGTCGCGTGGCCCAGACCTGCTGGTCCGGAGCCCAGCTGGGAGGGCACGCTCGTCTCAGCTGGCGGGCCGCGGGAGACGTGGCTTCTGTGCAGGGCGCTGGGAGGCGTGCGCCGAGCTCCCAGACCCCAGGGCCGCGTCCGCCCCGGGAGGCTGGCGGGCAGCTGCGGAGGGGGTTGCCCCCGAGCACACAGAATTGGTGCTCATGCCGGGCTCTTTGCTGTGCCTGGGGGGGTCCACCCCCCGGCTCTGACTCCCTGGCCACCAGAATGTCCCCACGTCTCCAGAAAGGAACGTACAGAAGTTGAAGCTCTGGCAGCTGGTCCCCTGCGTGTGCCCCTGGGGAAGGGGTACTTCTGTGCCCTCGGTATGAAGGCCAGCAGCCGAGAGAGCCCCCGCTGCTCTGGCCCCTTGTCCGCCTGCCTCGCCTGGTCTGGTGTCCTCCACCTGTACGTGAGGCACAGGCGGGTCTCCTCCACCGACTGCCAGTGTCCTGGGGACAGGAGACCTGCCATTGTTCCTGGTGGAGTCATTTTGTTTTGTTTTTGTCATTGAAAAAAGGTTACTTTGTAATAGCTGCGTTTACTAAAACAAAAATACACACACACACACACACACACACACACACACACACACCCCGCCGCCACCCAAAAAACTTCAAGTCTGAAAAGTCTGTAGAGAGGAGGGCTTGTGTCCCCATGCTGCCTACATCCGGGGCTGGCCCCTAAAAGGACTACTTCTGACCCTTTTTGCTGTTGGTTCTGAGGGTCGTCTCTGCTACTCTTTGTATTTTTTTAAAGTTTGTTTATTCATTCATTCTAAGGAAGGGAGGAGCAGAGAGCAAGCAGGGGAGGGGCAGAGAAAGAGGGAGAGAGAGAATCCCAAGCCAGCTTCGCACTGTCCGCACAGAGCCTGATGCAGGGCTTGAACCCACAGCCCTGGGATCGTGTCCTGAGCTGCAGTCAAGAGCCGGATGCTTAACCGACTGAGCCACCCGGGGGGCCCGTCTTGGTATTTTCTTTTTAATCTTCAGATATTTTCCTATTTAACTGGAAGGCTTTTGGTGAACACTCACACAGCCTCAGTGTAGTGGGTGGAACGATGGCCCATTCCACCCGCAGACTAATCCCAGGAGCCTGTGAGTGAGTCACCTTACAGGAGAAAGGCGCTTTGCAGATGGGATTAAATTGGGGCGCTTGAGCAGGGAGGTGATCCTGGGTTACCTGGCGCCCGGCGTCACCAGAGGCATCTTACAAAGGACGCAGGAGGCTCAGAGTCAGAGAGAGGAGGTGTGACGGCGGAAGCAGGGGACAGAGAGAGAGGGAGATGCCAGCGGGAGTGGCCACGAGGGTGGCCTCGAGAAACCAGAAGAGGCAGGAAACGGGTCCTGCCCTGGACCCTGCGGAAGGATCACGCCCTGCCGATGCCTTCATTTGAGCCCACTGAGACCGAGACTGATTTTGGACTCGATCTCCAGGACGGTAGGGCGACGGGGGCATTAGCTGTAAGCCACTAAACGTGATGATTTATTACGGCAGCAGTAGGGGACGAATAGCCTGCCGTAGTCAAATTTCCCTACGAGGCTCCTGAGCGGCGGGAGAGGGCGGACATCTGGGTCGTGGTTATACGGCTCACGTCCGAAGACCACACTAGGGAGAAGCCAAGGGAGAACGAGAAGTAATTAGTCAAGCAGCTTCCTAACCGACTGCCGCACACACATCTTCACAAACGGGGTGGCCTCGAGCCGGGACCTTGACTCTGATACGTATTTCGCCACTTAGGAGAGTAAGACGGCCTCCCCGTGGCGTCACTGGAGATGTTCCCACACAAGCGCAGCCGGCCAAGCCCCGGGGGCTGGCGGCCCAGTGTCCAAGAACGATGGGCTCCAGCCGGCCAGCTTCCAGGACGGCGGGTGGTCACTCCAGAACAAGATGCGGCCCCGGCAGCCGCGAAGGCGGGGACAGAGGAAGGAGAGGCCCGACCCCACCTTCCTTCCCAGCTGCCCCACATGGCGGGGGTTCAGAGAGACCCCCCAGAAACAAAACCACCGGGATGCAGGGTGCTCTGCGGCCCGGTCCAGACCGTGGGCTGCTGGGGACCCTTGACGAGGAGCACCCAGATCTGCAGTGACCTCACTCTCTCAATGTCAAGCGTGCGCCCCCCGAGGCCAGCGCCCCGCTCCCAGCTGGGAGCAGTTACTCAGCACCAAGAGCAGGGGCTGGTTAACAGATGGAGCGAAGCAAGCCAGAGTCCCACTCGCTGGATTCCAGAATGTGAAACTCCCCAGGAATGCCGTTCTTTGTGGTGAAATTGGCTTTCCTGGAGTGACCACCCGCCGTCGTGGAAGCTGGCCGGCTGGAGCCCATCGTTCTTGGACACTGGGCTCCTCCCGAGAAAACCGGATTAACCCGTGACGGCCCAGAAAACAGGTATGAAAACATCCCGTTGACGACTGAGAAAGAAGCTGTGCTCAGACCAGGTTTTGCGCGGTGCCCGTTAGAGCCCTTGGAGGGGAGAGCCTGGCACCCGCACACGGCACCGCGGCAGGTTCCAGGGCGGCCAGGTCCTCTCCAGCCGGGACGCCGGCTGCGGGGAACCCGAGGACCCTCGTGGGAGGCTTCTGTCTTTCTCATGGAGTCCGACGGTGACCATCCAGCCGTCTTTTCCTCTCTTCTGTGAAACGTCTTTGCCAACAAGAGTCCATTTACAGACTTTATGTGGGACTGATTGTCCTGCTGGCCAAATAGAAATAAAACTTGGCCGGGCGCTCCTGCACAGTTCACCGGAGAAGCAGCGTTAACTGCCCTACCTCAGTCCGAGACCCTCAGTGTCCTTCTCCTCATCGTGTGACTTTTCCTCTTTCCCCACTTTTCTTGAGGTGGAATTGACAGGTAACATTTCATACGTTTAAGGTGAACAGTGCGTGGGGCGCCCGGGGGGCTCCGTCGGTTAAGCGTCCGACTTCGGCTCAGGTCACCATCTCACAGTTCATGGGTTCGAGCCCCGCGTCGGGCTCTGTGCTGACCGCTCGGAGCCTGGAGCCCGCTTGGGATTCTGTGTCTCCCTCTCTCTCGCCCCTCCCCTGCTCACGCTCTCTTGCTCTGTCTCTCAAAAATGAATAAACGTTAAAAAAATTTTTTTTCTTTAAAAGGCATACAGCGTGTTGATGTGACACGCTTACTGCCTAACAAGGACCACTGTCATGCTGGCTAACACCTCCGCCGGCTCACGTGGTTACCCTTTCTTTTGTGGTGAGGACGTTTAAGGGCGAGTCTCTCGGCAACTTCGTGCGTATAGCACGGTATTATTAACTATGGCCGCCGTGCTGTGATTAGATCCCCAGAATTTGCTCCTTTTGTGACTGGAAGCTTGTTCCCTTCGACCAACATCTGCCTGCTTCCCCAGCCCCAGCCCCTGGTAACCACCTTTCGAGTCTCGGTGTCAGTTTATAAAAAATTTGGACAACACAGAACTTCCCTTACAGGATCAACAGAGCGAGTTTTCCAAAAGTAGATGCAAGGGAAGAGCCAACTCCTGAGAGAAAATTTTAGAAGCCACGTTTCCATTAATAAGAAGAGGCCTGGTCTACAAATGTACCAAGCACCACTGCACTCCGTGCAGATGCGGAACTCTGGTTAAGTAAAGCCTGATCGGCAGAGAGCGTTTTAGGCTTTCTGTGGGATCTGAGCGCCTGCTGGGTGGGCTTCCTCCTGCGCACTAGGTATAAACGTGTAATTACTACCTCCGGTTGCTCACAACGTTGCCGGCTGACGTCATCCGTTCAGAATTTCAAGCCCGCTGTTTGTTCATACTTCAACTCTCTCCGCTTTGGTGGTCACAGGCTAGTGAATATCAGGTCCGTAACGGTTTTCGACCGGGGGCACTTGGCAGGGAACACGCGTCTGTGCCTGAAGACGTATCTGCCCTTGGCACCTAGCAGGTCAAGGCTGGGGATACTGCTAAGCGCCCTACGTGGTGGGGGATGGCTCCACCACGGTAGTGCTGGGGGTGAGCTCTGTGTTCTACAAAGGATGGACAGTCAGGGACTCTGCCAGTGGTCCACTGTGGCACCCCTCTGATGGGTTGGGGGGTTCCCAGGGGCCCCGGGGAGGTGTGTGCGCCCTGTAGACACTGCTGTGAGTGCACCGGGGCATCACCCATAACCACAACCCACATAGCCTGCCACCTGGGCGATACCATTTTCAGACCTTATTTAGTGGCCTTTTGCTATGAGTAATTTGATGTTAGCTCCTCATTCGATGTCAGGATTTTTAGTCCACAGTGATGATGTTTTGTATTATTTTGGCCGAATAAGTAAATACTGCTTACAGCAAAGACCAGGGGTACGTTATGATTGCCTTTCTGGTACTGCCTTATGTTTTTCCCGGTCTTTCTACATGCTTTGCTTTGCTTTTTTCTTACCCACCCCTCTTCCTCCCAACCTCTCCACTCTCTCCCTGGGAGCTGGTCGTGACACCTCCCCCAGGTGACCTCAGCCCCTGAATATCAGTTTGTGCAAATAGATGCTCCATGATGCAACGCCCTTCCTCCTGTTGACGCCCAGTCGGGTTGACCCTGATGAAGCAGGGGGCTCTTTCCTGTTTATTACATGCACCCTGCCTCCTCTCATGGAATCCCGCAGAATGAGGGGCTTCCTTGAAGGAGAGGGGACCAGATAGAAGTCACCCAGGACAGATACTGTCTGTGTCACCATCCTGCCTCTTGAGTTCCTGGTGCCGAGATTGGAGTGGGCACTCAGTAAATGCTTGCAGAGGGGTGGCCAGAACAATGAATTGACCAACAAGGCACGTGCTGCCTGGAGGGGCCTCGGGTTAGGGCTGGGTAGATACCCTGCCGTGTGGGTTCTGTTTGCTGTCCTGGGACCCATGGACACGGAGGGACTGGACCCCATTAATTGCGGGCAGAGTGCAGACTTGGAATGTGCTTCTCTGGAGAACAAATCCCAGTGGCCCTCATCTTTGGGGCTTTCTGAGTTCCCTGTGAGTGTTTGGGGAAGAGAAACATCCATTGGTCTCCTGAAAATCCCTAGAATTTCCTCCGAGATTCCAGTCTACTCGGTCCATGGTCACTGGGGACACTGTCCAGGTTTCTTTCGGAGCCCCCAGACTCACCCTGACCTTGGAAGAGTCTCTTGGGGTGGCTTCCACAGAAGGAGGAGCAGGTGGCTCGAGGTGGGGATAAGGCCATGACCCAGAGCACTGCCCGCCGCACCCCCAGAGCTGGTAGCTCCGGGCTGCACCTGATTCCCTCCAGTCACCCCTGCAGAGGCCTGGTGTCCCTCGCCTAGGAACGGACACCACCTGAGCCCGCTGCAGAGCAGCCTGTTGGAGGTTGGCTCAGCCCATGTGGGATGGAAGGTGTGCCAGGACCGGGGTGAGTCCATCACACCTGGTGGTAGCATGCCCTTCCCCCCACTTTCCTCTCTTGTGACCCTGCTGTCTCCCCAGGTTCCTGATCCACCCAGCCCAGCACTTCCCCCACCAACCCCACACTTCCCCCCCTGCCCAGGACTTCCCCCCCAGCCCAGCACTTCTCCCCCCAACCCAGCACTTCCCCCCCCAGCCCAGCACTTCCCCCCCCAGCCCAGCACTTCTCCCCCCAACCCAGCACTTCCCACCCTGCCCAGTACTTCCCCCCCCAGCCCAGCACTCCGCCCCCCAACACTTCCCCCCCCAGCCCAGCACTTCTCCCCCCAACCCAGCACTTCCCCCCCCAGCCCAGCACTTCCCACCCTGCCCAGTACTTCCCCCCCCAGCCCAGCACTTCCCCCCCAGCCCAGCACTTCCCCCCCCAGCCCAGCACTTCCCCCCCCAGCCCAGCACTTCTCCCCCCAACCCAGCACTTCCTATCCAGCCCAGCACTTCTCCCCCCAACCCAGCACTTCCTATCCAGCCCAGCACTTCCCACCCTGCCCAGTACTTCCCCCCCCAGCCCAGCACTTCTCCCCCCAACCCAGCACTTCCCCCCCAGCCCAGCACTTCCCCCCCCAGCCCAGCACTTCCCCCCCAGCCCAGCACTTCCCCCCCCAGCCCAGCACTTCCCACCCTGCCCAGTACTTCCCCCCCCAGCCCAGCACTTCCCCCCCAGCCCAGCACTTCCCCCCCCAGCCCAGCACTATCCCCCTCTGCCCAGCTTCCCCCCCCCCAGCCTAGCACTCCCTGCCCAGCCCAGCACTTCCCCCCCCAGCCCAGCACTTCCCCCCCAGCCCAGCACTTCCCCCCCCAGCCCAGCACTTCCCCCCCCAGCCCAGCACTTCCCCCCCCAGCCCAGCACTTCTCCCCCCCAACCCAGCACTTCCCCCCCAGCCCAGCACTTCCCCCCCCCAGCCCAGCACTTCCCCCCCCAGCCCAGCACTTCCCCCCCCAGCCCAGCACTTCCCCCCCCAGCCCAGCACTTCTCCCCCCAACCCAGCACTTCCTATCCAGCCCAGCACTTCCCCCCCCAGCCCAGCACTTCTCCCCCCAACCCAGCACTTCCTATCCAGCCCAGCACTTCCCACCCTGCCCAGTACTTCCCCCCCCAGCCCAGCACTCCGCCCCCCAACACTTCCCCCCCCAGCCCAGCACTTCTCCCCCCAACCCAGCACTTCCCCCCCCAGCCCAGCACTTCCCACCCTGCCCAGTACTTCCCCCCCCCAGCCCAGCACTTCCCCCCCAGCCCAGCACTTCCCCCCCCAGCCCAGCACTATCCCCCTCTGCCCAGCTTCCCCCCCCCCAGCCTAGCACTCCCTGCCCAGCCCAGCACTTCCCCCCCCAGCCCAGCACTTCCCCCCCAGCCCAGCACTTCCCCCCCCAGCCCAGCACTTCCCCCCCCAGCCCAGCACTTCTCCCCCCAACCCAGCACTTCCTATCCAGCCCAGCACTTCTCCCCCCAACCCAGCACTTCCTATCCAGCCCAGCACTTCCCACCCTGCCCAGTACTTCCCCCCCCAGCCCAGCACTTCTCCCCCCAACCCAGCACTTCCCCCCCCAGCCCAGCACTTCCCCCCCCAGCCCAGCACTTCCCCCCCAGCCCAGCACTTCCCCCCCCAGCCCAGCACTTCCCACCCTGCCCAGTACTTCCCCCCCCCAGCCCAGCACTTCCCCCCCAGCCCAGCACTTCCCCCCCCAGCCCAGCACTATCCCCCTCTGCCCAGCTTCCCCCCCCCCAGCCTAGCACTCCCTGCCCAGCCCAGCACTTCCCCCCCCAGCCCAGCACTTCCCCCCCAGCCCAGCACTTCCCCCCCCAGCCCAGCACTTCCCCCCCCAGCCCAGCACTTCCCCCCCCAGCCCAGCACTTCTCCCCCCAACCCAGCACTTCCCCCCCAGCCCAGCACTTCCCCCCCCAGCCCAGCACTTCCCCCCCCAGCCCAGCACTTCCCCCCCCAGCCCAGCACTTCCCCCCCCAGCCCAGCACTTCTCCCCCCAACCCAGCACTTCCTATCCAGCCCAGCACTTCCCCCCCCAGCCCAGCACTTCTCCCCCCAACCCAGCACTTCCTATCCAGCCCAGCACTTCCCACCCTGCCCAGTACTTCCCCCCCCAGCCCAGCACTCCGCCCCCCAACACTTCCCCCCCCAGCCCAGCACTTCTCCCCCCAACCCAGCACTTCCCCCCCCAGCCCAGCACTTCCCACCCTGCCCAGTACTTCCCCCCCCAGCCCAGCACTTCCCCCCCAGCCCAGCACTTCCCCCCCCAGCCCAGCACTATCCCCCTCTGCCCAGCTTCCCCCCCCCCCAGCCTAGCACTCCCTGCCCAGCCCAGCACTTCCCCCCCCAGCCCAGCACTTCCCCCCCAGCCCAGCACTTCCCCCCCCAGCCCAGCACTTCCCCCCCCAGCCCAGCACTTCCCCCCCCAGCCCAGCACTTCTCCCCCCAACCCAGCACTTCCTATCCAGCCCAGCACTTCCCACCCTGCCCAGTACTTCCCCCCCCAGCCCAGCACTCCGCCCCCCAACACTTCCCCCCCCAGCCCAGCACTTCTCCCCCCAACCCAGCACTTCCCCCCCCAGCCCAGCACTTCCCACCCTGCCCAGTACTTCCCCCCCCAGCCCAGCACTTCCCCCCCAGCCCAGCACTTCCCCCCCCAGCCCAGCACTATCCCCCTCTGCCCAGCTTCCCCCCCCCCAGCCTAGCACTCCCTGCCCAGCCCAGCACTTCCCCCCCCAGCCCAGTACTTCCCCCCCAGCCCAGCACTTCCCCCCCCAGCCCAGCACTTCCCCCCCCAGCCCAGCACTTCCCCCCCCAGCCCAGCACTTCTCCCCCCAACCCAGCACTTCCTATCCAGCCCAGCACTTCCCCCCCCAGCCCAGCACTTCTCCCCCCAACCCAGCACTTCCTATCCAGCCCAGCACTTCCCACCCTGCCCAGTACTTCCCCCCCCAGCCCAGCACTTCTCCCCCCAACCCAGCACTTCCTATCCAGCCCAGCACTTCCCCCCCCAGCCCAGCACTTCCCCCCCCAGCCCAGCACTTCTCCCCCCAACCCAGCACTTCCTATCCAGCCCAGCACTTCCCACCCTGCCCAGTACTTCCCCCCCCAGCCCAGCACTCCGCCCCCCAACACTTCCCCCCCCAGCCCAGCACTTCTCCCCCCAACCCAGCACTTCCCCCCCCAGCCCAGCACTTCCCACCCTGCCCAGTACTTCCCCCCCCAGCCCAGCACTTCCCCCCCAGCCCAGCACTTCCCCCCCCAGCCCAGCACTATCCCCCTCTGCCCAGCTTCCCCCCCCCCAGCCTAGCACTCCCTGCCCAGCCCAGCACTTCCCCCCCCAGCCCAGCACTTCCCCCCCAGCCCAGCACTTCCCCCCCCAGCCCAGCACTTCCCCCCCCAGCCCAGCACTTCCCCCCCCAGCCCAGCACTTCTCCCCCCAACCCAGCACTTCCTATCCAGCCCAGCACTTCCCACCCTGCCCAGTACTTCCCCCCCCAGCCCAGCACTCCGCCCCCCAACACTTCCCCCCCCAGCCCAGCACTTCTCCCCCCAACCCAGCACTTCCCCCCCCAGCCCAGCACTTCCCACCCTGCCCAGTACTTCCCCCCCCAGCCCAGCACTTCCCCCCCAGCCCAGCACTTCCCCCCCCAGCCCAGCACTTCCCACCCTGCCCAGCACTTCCCACCCTGCCCAGTACTTCCCCCCCCAGCCCAGCACTTCTCCCCCCAACCCAGCACTTCCCCCCCAGCCCAGCACTTCCCCCCCCAGCCCAGCACTTCCCCCCCCAGCCCAGTACTTCCCCCCCCAGCCCAGCACTCCGCCCCCCAACACTTCCCCCCCCAGCCCAGCACTTCTCCCCCCAACCCAGCACTTCCCCCCCCAGCCCAGCACTTCCCACCCTGCCCAGTACTTCCCCCCCCAGCCCAGCACTTCCCCCCCAGCCCAGCACTTCCCCCCCCAGCCCAGCACTATCCCCCTCTGCCCAGCTTCCCCCCCCCCCAGCCTAGCACTCCCTGCCCAGCCCAGCACTTCCCCCCCCAGCCCAGCACTTCCCCCCCAGCCCAGCACTTCCCCCCCCAGCCCAGCACTTCCCCCCCCAGCCCAGCACTTCCCCCCCCAGCCCAGCACTTCTCCCCCCAACCCAGCACTTCCTATCCAGCCCAGCACTTCCCACCCTGCCCAGTACTTCCCCCCCCAGCCCAGCACTCCGCCCCCCAACACTTCCCCCCCCAGCCCAGCACTTCTCCCCCCAACCCAGCACTTCCCCCCCCAGCCCAGCACTTCCCACCCTGCCCAGTACTTCCCCCCCCAGCCCAGCACTTCCCCCCCAGCCCAGCACTTCCCCCCCAGCCCAGCACTATCCCCCTCTGCCCAGCTTCCCCCCCCCCAGCCTAGCACTCCCTGCCCAGCCCAGCACTTCCCCCCCCAGCCCAGCACTTCCCCCCCAGCCCAGCACTTCCCCCCCCAGCCCAGCACTTCCCCCCCCCAGCCCAGCACTTCCCCCCCCAGCCCAGCACTTCTCCCCCCAACCCAGCACTTCCTATCCAGCCCAGCACTTCCCCCCCCAGCCCAGCACTTCTCCCCCCAACCCAGCACTTCCTATCCAGCCCAGCACTTCCCACCCTGCCCAGTACTTCCCCCCCCAGCCCAGCACTTCTCCCCCCAACCCAGCACTTCCTATCCAGCCCAGCACTTCCCCCCCCAGCCCAGCACTTCCCCCCCCAGCCCAGCACTTCTCCCCCCAACCCAGCACTTCCTATCCAGCCCAGCACTTCCCACCCTGCCCAGTACTTCCCCCCCCAGCCCAGCACTCCGCCCCCCAACACTTCCCCCCCCAGCCCAGCACTTCTCCCCCCAACCCAGCACTTCCCCCCCCAGCCCAGCACTTCCCACCCTGCCCAGTACTTCCCCCCCCAGCCCAGCACTTCCCCCCCAGCCCAGCACTTCCCCCCCCAGCCCAGCACTATCCCCCTCTGCCCAGCTTCCCCCCCCCCAGCCTAGCACTCCCTGCCCAGCCCAGCACTTCCCCCCCCAGCCCAGCACTTCCCCCCCAGCCCAGCACTTCCCCCCCCAGCCCAGCACTTCCCCCCCCAGCCCAGCACTTCCCCCCCCAGCCCAGCACTTCTCCCCCCAACCCAGCACTTCCTATCCAGCCCAGCACTTCCCACCCTGCCCAGTACTTCCCCCCCCAGCCCAGCACTTCTCCCCCCAACCCAGCACTTCCTATCCAGCCCAGCACTTCCCCCCCCAGCCCAGCACTTCCCCCCCCAGCCCAGCACTTCTCCCCCCAACCCAGCACTTCCCCCCCCAGCCCAGCACTTCCCCCCCCAGCCCAGCACTTCCCCCCCAGCCCAGCACTTCCCCCCCCAGCCCAGCACTTCCCCCCCAGCCCAGCACTTCCCCCCCCAGCCCAGCACTTCCCCCCCCAGCCCAGCACTTCCCACCCTGCCCAGTACTTCCCCCCCCAGCCCAGCACTCCGCCCCCCAACACTTCCCCCCACTGCCCAGCACTTCCCCCACTGCCCAGCACTTCCCCCCCAGCCCAGCACTTCCCCCCCCAGCCCAGCACTTCTCCCCCCAACCCAGCACTTCCTATCCAGCCCAGCACTTCCCCCCCAGCCCAGCACTTCCCCCCCCAGCCCAGCACTTCCCCCCCCAGCCCAGCACTTCCCCCCCCAGCCCAGCACTTCCCCCCCAGCCCAGCACTTCCCCCCCCAGCCCAGCACTTCCCCCCCCAGCCCAGCACTTCCCCCCCCAGCCCAGCACTTCCCCCCCCCAGCCCAGCACTTCCCCCCCAGCCCAGCACTTCCCCCCCCAGCCCAGCACTTCTCCCCCCAACCCAGCACTTCCTATCCAGCCCAGCACTTCCCACCCTGCCCAGTACTTCCCCCCCCAGCCCAGCACTCCGCCCCCCAACACTTCCCCCCACTGCCCAGCACTTCCCCCACTGCCCAGCACTTCCCCCCCAGCCCAGCACTTCCCCCCCCAGCCCAGCACTTCCCCCCCCAGCCCAGCACTTCCCCCCCAGCCCAGCACTTCCCCCCCCAGCCCAGCACTTCCCACCCTGCCCAGCACTTCCCACCCTGCCCAGTACTTCCCCCCCCAGCCCAGCACTTCTCCCCCCAACCCAGCACTTCCTATCCAGCCCAGCACTTCCCACCCTGCCCAGTACTTCCCCCCCCAGCCCAGCACTTCTCCCCCCAACCCAGCACTTCCTATCCAGCCCAGCACTTCCCCCCCCAGCCCAGCACTTCTCCCCCCAACCCAGCACTTCCCCCCCCAGCCCAGCACTTCCCACCCTGCCCAGTACTTCCCCCCCCAGCCCAGCACTCCGCCCCCCAACACTTCCCCCCACTGCCCAGCACTTCCCCCCACCCAGCCCAGCACTTCCCACCCAGCCGTGTTCCCTGTGAACACCCCACCTCCCATGACCCTTCAAGCTCTTTGTCCCCAGAGAGGAGGCAGAGGGGACCCAGACACCAGTCAACGTAAGGCCAGCCCAGCAGGGTGTGGGGGAAGGCTGCACTGGAGGTGGACCTGGGTGGGAGGAGAGGGAGGCAAAGAGGAAGCCACCTCCCCCAGGCCAGAGGAGCAAGGGCTCCTCGCTCATCGGCGGACACGGTGTCTGCTGAGCACCGAGGGCATTGTCCGGGACAGCTACAGGACAGGCACTGGTCTAGGCTCTGGG